>NC_087365.1:41586060-41889090 GCF_030014295.1 Loxodonta africana
AGGCAAGCAAGAGTGGATGTGGGAAGACCAGTTAGAAGGCTGTTTTGGTTGCTCAAGTAAGAGATGGTGGTATCCAGGATGAGGGTAGTGGCAGTAGAGATGAGAAACACATATTGCTTTGAGATCGTCTCAGGATGTATAACCAATAGGACTTGGTGATGATTGGATATAGAAGGTGAGGTGCTTTGGGCAACCCAGACTTTACTGAGGTAGGAAAGACTGAGGGATGTTTTTAGAGGAGAGGAATGAGCAATTCAGGTTTAAATAAACCATTGCCAATGATCTTCATCAGTCCCTTGTAGATTTGGTTCGTGTGAATTTCCTCAACTCTGTGGCCTGATAAAGTGAGGTAATTGGTTTGCAAAGTTGAGGGCCATGGTGTAAAAGATGGAACCTCACCGAAATTCAGCCTTCAGGAAGGGCCTGCAGAAGAACTGTCCCTCTTTTCTACTTGCCTCTTCTCTCACCTTCATTTATCCAATGTACCAACTGTGTCTCTGCATACCCCGGACTACATTGATTTCGTTTCTTCATTTGAGCTATACCTTCAAAAAGCTTGTGTACCCATAGATCTTGCTTGTCCTTTCCTTAGTGCATCTTTATACTCTGACCATATACACTACCTGTGATACAGTAATAATGATGCTGCCGTTGTTGTTGGGTGGTGTCAAGTCAGTTTTGACTAATAGCAACTCCATGTGACAGAGTAGAACTACCGCATAGGGTTTTCTAGGCTATAGTCTTTACGGAGCAGAACACAAGTCTTTCTTCAATAGAGCCACTGGGTAGGTTTGAACCACCAACCTTTTGGTTAGCAGCTGTGTGCTTAACTGTTGTACCACTAGGGTTTCTTAGAATGGTGATTTGTTGCTGGGACTGTCCAGTTGATTCTGACTCATAGTGACCCTGTAGGACAGAATAGAACTGTCCCATAGGGTTTCCTAGGCTGTAATCTTTACAGAAGCAGATCGCCAGGTCTTTTCCCATGGAGTGGCTGGTGGGTTTGAATTGCTGACCCTTCAGTAAGCAACCAAGCTCTTAACCATTGTGTCGCTAATGATAGCTAACAGTGAATGTTTATTGCATGCCATCTACCATGATAAACAATTTTTTCATGCATTTTCTCACTTAGTCTTTACAAACATTCTTATAAAAGCTGATACTGTGGGCATCAGAATTTTCCAAATGAGAAAACAGACTCAAAGAGCCGAAATTCCTTGCCTAATGTCACATGGCTGGTCAGTGCCAATCCTCACAACAGGAAAAACCCTATTCGAGGCATATTCATCAAAAATGCTAAGGGGAGAAGGCAGGAGGGGACAGGAAAGCTGGTAATAGGGAATCCAAGGTCGAGACGGGACAGTGTTGACATGTTGTGGGGTTGTTAACCACTATCATAAAACAATATGTGTACTGTTTAATGAGAAGCTAGTTTGTTCTGTAAACCTTCATCTAAAGTACAATAAAAAAAAAATGCTGAGGGGAATCAAACTTTGAAATCCATTAATCTATGAGACATACTAGCAGTAACACCATTTTTATAGCACAAGAAATGGACAGGATCTTTGAGTGTAAATTGCTCCATTAAATTCTGGTTTAATATTTTATCCTCAGATTTCACAGGATTGATGTAGAATGGGCTAATTGGGGGTTTCTGCAAAACTGTTCTTGATGATATTGACTGGCAACTCCTCAGGGTGCCTTATGTAAGGATATATGTGATAAATCCCTTTCCAGAGTGTCTCATGAAAACAGTATATGCTTCTTTTATCAAGGAAGAGAAGCTATACATACCTGTCAGCCTACCACATGCCCATTTTTGTCTTGGCTTCCCATGAGCTCAAGAAGTAGATATAATGTTCCATTTCGTTAATCACCTGTACTAGGTCTCTGGTGCAATGATCCCCTTTGCTCCCTATAAGATTCTTGTGCTAATTTCAAAACTTTATTTCAGCTGACTACATACACACACACAAGTATATATACATTTATTCTCACCCATACTAAAGATATATGTGTGTGCATGTATGTATGCGTATATATACATATCATACATGATGTATACACACACATACTCATATTAGCAACTACATTTTCATTTGAAAGGTACTTAGGAGTTTGCAAATGTTATCATACCTATTGTCTTCTCTTTACAAAGGTCCCAGTGAGCATGGGAAGGCATGTCACATCCCCATTTGACAGATGGAAAAATTGAGGTTTAGCAGGCAAGTGATTCAGTTCGCATAGCTGATAAATGGTGGAGCCAGTTCTTAGATCCATGGATCCAGTTTCCAAACTCAGAGGTTTTCCCTCATTTCCACCATTAGGAGGGGCCTAACGGGGAGGGACTTAGTGGGGGCAGAGAGAGCTCTGGTGGCACAGTGGTTAAAGTGCTCAGTTGCAAACTGAAATGTCAGTGGTTCAAACTCAGTAGACACTGCAGGAGAAAGATGTGGCAGTCTGCTTCCATAAAGATTTACAGCCTTGGAAACGCTTTGGGGCAGTTCTACTCTGTCCTTTAGGGTCTCTATGAGTCGGAATTGACTTGATGGCAGTGGGTTTGGTTTTTGCAGTGGGGGCAGAGGACCTGCTCTATGATGAATGACCCTTTGCTGACTAATTTTAGACATGTATGAATACTAAACATTTTTTTTTTTCTGGTAATCCACTGCTATTTTGTGGCTGTTTATTACTACAGCTTAGCTTAGTTTATCCTTAATAATCCAAAAGCTTTCTTATAATCCCCCTGATGGGCTATCTAAGACCCAACCTTCCATGAGACCTCTTATGTGGTCTTAACTCCTACTCACTTGACCTTGGGTTTCCTCATTCCCTGATCCATCTGAGCTTTTCTCATGTGATATGTGAACAGTCATTGAACTAACAACAGAATCAGGAAATGGAGTTGGGAGGGGCAAGAACATACTCAAAAGACAAGATCCATAGTACCAAAAGATTCAGCAGGCACAGATGTCAGGCTGGAAACCACATGTGAGAAGTTAAGCTAAGAGGAATAAACCCTGGGTCGGGGTTATAAAGCAACAGAGTCATAGATGAGTCAAGGCAGTCAACAGGTGGGACACAGCTGGGACTTGGGGCCCTCCAGAGTTAGGAACATAATTTGGATATGTCAGGAAAGGATATTCCAGCCTTCTCCCAACAGAAGAGCCTCAGGAAAACAGCAAAGGAAAGGGGAAGGAACAAATATTAAAACAACTGTGACAGATGCTTTTATATGCATTGTGTCACTCTCCCCAAATTTTTGGGAGGTAAATTATTAATCACACTGTACATCTTGAAATGTTAAGTAGCCTGTTCAGGTTGTCATAGGTGGGAATGGCCAGAATTCTAAGCCAAGTCTGTCTAAGCTCTGGCTCTCAGCCCTTTGCATCCCA
The DNA here is from genome assembly GCF_030014295.1 of Loxodonta africana. Taxonomy (NCBI): domain Eukaryota; kingdom Metazoa; phylum Chordata; class Mammalia; order Proboscidea; family Elephantidae; genus Loxodonta; species Loxodonta africana. The sequence goes on from NC_087365.1 coordinate 41,589,456, forward strand.
CCATGCCACTGCCAGGACAGAAGCCCCATCCATGTGCAAGAATCCTTTTAACAGTGCTTGGGAACAACTAAATATAATTTCTTTCAATTCACTCAGAGACACAGAATTTTCCCTAACCTGGCCCTACCCAGCTCATCTGAACTATTATAATGATTACGCTGCAAACATGGTGACCCTTTCAACATAGCATCTGGCTTACAATTGCTCTCAAGAGGCAGTTGAGTTCAGGAGCTGGAAGAGGAAACGAAGGAAAGAGAAGAATCACCTGTCTACTTCCCGCTTCTCTTATTTAGCTCAGTATTTGTTGGAGGCATCACCCAGGTTAAATGTGCCCCACATGATGGAAGGATACAGCACGGAAAGAGGTTTCTCTCTGCATAAATAAAACATGCACAACAGCATTGCCCAACAAAAGGTGGCTTTTGCTGGATATTTGCATGAATTCACCACACTTGTTTTGCATCCAACTGCTAATTATGGTCCTTTCAACTTCACAATCATGGCTATTGGGGCAGTGGTGCAGAGAGCAGTAGATTCAGCAGACCTCATTCCGGAAAGAGTAGGAAAGAAACAATGCAAAACTGCACCCACTCACTGTTTACAACCAGACAGCTACTCTGGGTACCATTTGGAGAGTATGGAGGAAATTAAGGCTGCCCAGGGGTCTGGAGCTTGGGAAATGAGACATCTAAGGAGAAGGCTTACTACTAACATGAGAGGAAGGTTCTTCAGGGCTCATCTGTCTGTGGTGAAACATTTCAGAACCACATCTCTCACGCTACACTGAATGGAAATTCAGACTGTACTAACACTCATTTGGTGCCTTTCACTGTTCAAGATCTTTTCTCACTTGATCTTCAAAATTATCATTAGAAGTATGTATTATTTTAGTTTTAGAGGTGAGGAAACTGAGACTCAGACAACAAGAAACAATTCATGCCCACATTCATTCATTAAATGATTATCGAGTACCTTGTATCTGTTGTTGATGCTGTTAGCTGTGTTAGTTGCCCTTGGGTTGGCTCCGACTCTTGGCAGCCTTGTGTATCGCAGAACCAAATGATGCCTAGTCCTGTGCCCTCGTCATCATCGTAATTATGTTTGAGTCCATTGTAGCTATTGTGTCAGTCCACCTCACTGAGGGTTTCTTTTGTTTTAACTGACCCTCTACTTTACCAAATCTGATGTCCATTTCTAGCAAATGGTCTTTCCTGATGATGTGCCCAAAGTGTGCTAAGTGTTGAATTCAGGATGGAGGATACAGCAGCAAAGAAGACAGAGTTCCTATCCTCCTGGAGCAGCTCTCAGTCTAGTGAGGGAGGCATGTACTGCACGAAGCATCTGTAATTAAAAAGCATTCCTAGTCTCAGAAAGCAGAAGAATGGGGCAACATGAAAGAGAGCATTTGGTGGGTGGTTCTTAGATAATAAGGCCAGGAAGTTCCCAGAGGATGCGACATTGAAGCTGAGTCCTGAAAAATGAGAAGTTACTAAATCTGCAAAGAATGAAGGAAAGAGAGATCCAGGTAAAATAACAGCTTGTGTGAAGGCCCCACAGTGAGAAAAACATCTTAGACTGTTTGAGACATAACGTCTTAGGAAATGTTTAAGACAGGAGGGGAGGTGAAAATGTAGTACGCATGACCTAGCTACATGTGATGCACAGTGTTAGGTTCTGAACACCCTCTTTTAAGGAGGACATTGGCAAAAAGGAGTCTGTCCATCAGAGAACAGAGTAAATAGAATGAATGGTATCTAGAAATCATAACCATGCGAGAAGTAGAAGAAATGCCAGTATGTTACATTTCAGTGAGAAATGACTTAAGTGGCCAGGGTTGGGTAGTTGGTGCGCTCATATTTTCTCTGAATAGCTAATATGGAAGAGAAAGATTTGATTTCTTAAAATCAATACAAATGACCAAGAGGAAAGAGTTAAGGAAACAAAATTTGGCTTAATATAAGGAAAAAAGTTTTAGTAATTTTACCTGCTCCACAATGGAATCTCCTATCTTTTCCTCCAGAGAATTGCAAAGGTCAAGGAAATAATTATATAATACCCTGCCAAAAAATGCTTTATTGGAGATTTCTTTGTTGAATTTTGGTCTACATAAGACTAGATGATACTTCAAATTCCATTAACTCTAAGATGCTATAGATCTATAATACAGCTGTATCTAAAACAAATGGTCATAATATGGCCTGATTCTCAACCAAGACAGGTGGTGAGAATTCAGCACCAAGAATGGTGCTCTGACACTATAACCCTTGATATGTATAAAAGCCCTGGTGGTGCAGTGGTTAAAGAACTCAGCTGCTAACCAACAGGTTGGCAGTTCAAACCCACCAGCTCCTCCACAGGGGAAAGATGTGGAAGTCTGTTTCTATAAAGATTAAAACCCAGTGCCCTTGAGTCGATTCCGACTCATAGCGACCCTATAGGATGGAGTAGAACTGCCCCATAGAGTTTCCAAGGAGCGCCTGACGATTACAGCCTTGAAAACCCTATGGAGCAGTTCTCCTCTGTCCTATAAGGTTGCTGTGAGTAGGAATTGATGGCAATGGGTTTATCTCTAAGAAAGTACCAATGAGTAAATGTAGATGTCACTAATCGGGTCAAAATTCCCAACACAGATACCTGTGAACAACGTACACTTCATGAAAATGCCTGCAAGGACCCTGAGCACCATGCTTGAACAGATACCTGGTTTATCTCTATAGTGTTCATAGGGCTAGAGTCAAACATTCCACATTCATAAATGTGATTGTTAAGGTTGTGTGTCAACTTGGCTGAGCAGTGATCCTCAGTTGTTTGGTAGTTATGATGTAGTTTGGCAGTCATATAATGATGTAATCTCATCCATGATGGGATCTGCTCTGAGTAGCCAGTCAGTTAAAAGGGAGTTTCCTTGGGGGTGTGGCCTGCATCCAATATAGGTGGACTTCCTGGCAAGGTTAGAGGGCTTTTGCTACCTGTGGATCCTGCAGCTGGCTCCTGTTTGACTGACCTTTGGTTACTGGGACCTGAGCTAGCAGCTTACCTGCTGTCTTGCCTGCCAATCTTGGGATTCTTCGATCTCCACAGCCTGAGAGTGAGAGCTGTGCTGTCTGACCTCCCAGTCTTGGGTGCACCAGTTCCTGCAGCTACATGAATCAGGAGAAGCCTCCAGCCTGACCCACAGACTTGGGACTTTCCAACCTCTACAACTGCATGTGCCATTTCCTTGATACAAATTACTCTCTCTGTATATATGTTTCTCTCTCTCTCTATATATATAAGTTTATACACTTTACTGGTTTTGCTTCTCTAGAGAACCAACCCTGAGACAGTAGATAACTGTAGAGTTTACAAAATGTCTTTATCTTCATCCTAATCATGTTGTTGTTATGTTATTATTAGTTGCCATCAAGTGGGCTCCAACTCATGGCGACCCCATATGTAATGGAATGAAATGTTGTCTGGTCCTTCACCATCTTCATGATGGTTGCTATGTTTGAGTCTTTTACTGTGGCCATTGTGTCAATTCATCTTATTGAGAGTTTCCCTCACTTTGGCTAGTCTCCACAACCATGATGTCTTTCTCAACAGTGATCTGTCCCTCTTGATGATATGTCCCAAGTAAGCTAGTCAAAGTGCCAGACAAGATTCTGTGATCCATAGGGTTTGCATTGGCTGATTTTTAGAAGATGATCATCAGGCCATTCTTCCTTCTCTTAGTCTAGAAGGTCCACTGAAACCATGGGTGTCTGTACTGGTATTTGAAATACTGATGGCATAGCTTCCAGCATCACAGCAACCTGCAAACCACCACAGTATGACAAACTGACAGAAGGGTGGTAGATCCTAGTCAGTGAACATTCACTGAATGACCTCTATATTCCTAAACCTAATGGTAAATTATTTAACATATTATTTCACTTCTTTATTTGTTTATCTCTTCTCACTAGAATGTGAACTCTAAAGGGCAAGGATTTTTGTTTGACTTACTGTTGTATTCCTAGCTCCCAGAAAGGTGACTGGCCTATAGTATGTGCTTGCTAGATGTTTCCTTAATTAACTTATCAGTCAATCAAATCTAACTCTTAATAGCTTGCCTAAAGTCACACAGCTAGGAATTTTTCTATAGGCAGTCTGATTGTAAAGGCTGAATACCTGGCCGCTCTGATAAGCAGATAAAACATCCCTAATTGCCATAAAAAAACACAGATATCTGGATCTTAAAATTCTCTTACCCTGTTCTGACTGAAACTTTCATGTATTCAGGGGAGCAATTAAATTGGTTAATAGTAAATTACTTACCCTAGCTCACAGTGATCCTGAACAGGGGCCATTTTTGCTTTCCTTTCCGTTGTTTTAATTTATTATAACTTTGCCCCATCTTTTGTTTTCAATCTTTAAGTGATATGTTTGCCGAATTCTGTTATGTTTTTGTTGTGGTTTTTTTTTTCGACCCAAGCTATTTTTTTTTTTTTTCCTTTTAACAGGGAAGCAGAGCAGCATTTTTGCCCTCATCAAATGTAGTCTTTTTGTTTGCTGCCTTGCTTTATAGTTGCTGATTTTCATGTTTATTTATAGTTTCCTTTGATTCCTCCTCGTTTCTAGGTACATTGTTGGGTTTTTTTTTTTTTTTTTTTTTTTTGGCTTTTTATATGACGGATTGGAAGATTGCCTTTATATTTAAAAAGCTACACTTTTCGGATCTCAGTATCAAAAATAAAACAGTAGTTATTTACTTCCTCCTGTCTAAAATGAGAAGATTAGCAGACTTTTTACTTACTCTCACCAGTCCTTCAACTCTTTTCATTTTTGTTGGCATAATAGCAAATTATAGACCTAGATTACAATTGTTAATTTTTAAAATTCTGTATCTTCCCTTTAAGTAATTATTTTTTACATTAACCTTCTGTTTGTAACATATTTAGAGCAATTATTTAGCATTAACACTACATTTAATTAGTTTCCATGCTCACTGTGGGTCTTTTTATTCCATTTCCTCTATGCTTGATTTCTTTGTTTTGATTCATTGCTCAGTCAGTAGCTCTCTGAGTGATTTATTAGAAGCAGGGCATGTGGAAGCCCCCGGATACTGAGAATGTCTTTCTGATGCATTTGCACATGAACACCAACTTGGCCATAAGGAATTTGTGGATTATAACACTTTCTCCTCAAAAATTACCCCAGCTTAACTGCATTGTCTGCTGCCCTTTATGATGTGGAGAAATTTGAACGGGGTAAAGCAGATTTATTAGACTAAGGATAGCTTTTTTGCTCCTGTATGACTCTTTCACCCAAGTCTTTTCAGCAAAACTTAATGCTAAATACAATAATTTGAAGCAGTGTGTAGTTGCTCCCTTGCCTGGAAAATACAACACTCTGAATGGCCAGTTCCCACAGCCTTTCCTCTCTGTCCCTGTGAGGCTGAACTGCATACCCAAGATACCTGCCACAGCAGTTATCCAATTCCATTCTTCGTTGTGCTTCATTATTGAGGATCTTAGTTACAAAATAGGAATAACATGGTGTGGGATAGAAGACAAATGAAATTAAATGGCCTTGTGTATCTTAGAATCAGTAGTAGGCATGGATTCTGAGAAGAAGCAGTGTCAGAGTTGAATGACTTCTCAATGACAAAGCCCCATATCTTGAGGAGGGGGTCTACAGTGTAATGTATAGGGAGCAAAACCTCCCACCATTCTCCTGCCTCACCTGCAGTTCTGCTCAGGGCTCAACCATGGTCGTATTGAGAAAATTCCTTTGAGGCCAGTTTGACAGTTTTTTGGTTCTACAGACTTGGTCTCTTGCAAGATTTTATGGAGTATCTCGTTGAGAATACGGGAGAGGGTAACAGGAATGCAGCTACTTCTTCCCCATCACAGCCTAGAAATCCAATAGCACCTTTTGATATGTTACCAAGAATGAGGAAAGTCATACCTTCTCAGAGAGTTGTGCTGAGCCAATAAACTGTCCAACATGGAATGTGGAGAACAAAGAACAAGATGAGCCCTAGATGCCTCTACCCATCTTTATATCTTCCTTCTCAATATATCAGACTGTTTCATGTAGAGGGAAGGCCATATGCACAGGTGGAAGGCAGTCTGGCAGCTTCTGTTTGTAGTTTTATCCTCTCTGAGGAGTGTTGCTGGAGCCAGTAATTAATGCAGAACCGAAATACCAATGTGGAATTTAAATGGGCATGTGGACATTCTAAATGTTAATTAGTTCCTCAATCTAGGTTTCTCACAAGGCAATGGCTGCCACTGATAGACGAAACTCTCTACCTTGGCCATCCAGAGCCCACACAGTCTGTTTCCCATATACTTCACCAAACCTGGATTTTGTCTTAGCCTCCCCTTCTCCAGTGAGCTTCTTACTTCTTCACATACACTGCAGAACATGACATGTGTCAGACTCCCTTACGTTTCTATAAGTACTTGGAGGGCTCAGCATAGTGTCTAGCATATGTCAGTGTTCATTATATGTGTGTGGAATGAGATATGTCCACAAAAGAATATCCAAGATGGTGAATACAAACCTGTGTCATTCAAGGAACTAAAGATGTGTAGCCTCCAGAAAAGACTAGATAAGTATACTTCTATAGAGGGTAAGTAAGTGTTAGAAAAGATTACAATCTTCATGTAACTGAAGGAATACCACCTTAGAGTGTGATTACTTGGGTTCTGTGAGACCCTAAGAGTGGCCTGAGAACAATGGGTGGAAGCTACAAGAAAAGAGATTTTAAACTCAGTTCAATAAAAAGCTTTCTTAGAGTCACAGGTCACCAAAAATCAGCAAAGTTGACTTAGAAATGAGTTCCCTGACACTAGAGATATTTAAGTATGAAGATTAACAGTAGTTAACAATGATATTTTAATGCTGACTGAAGCTTTGTTGTATATGTGTGTGTGGGGTTGGGGGGGAGGGTAAGTATTGGATGACTTTTAAGATGCTTTCCAGCCCTGTGATTTTGATGTGTGACTGGTCTGTTTGTTGATCAAAGAAATATTTGATACCAAAACAGTTACCCTCGCTGCAGGAGAAAAAAATGTTTTCTAATATGACTACTGGCAATGATAATGATATATAATGATAATGATCAACTAAAACATGCTTAGTGCATAGATACCAAATTGGTAGGCATTATAGGTGAGGAAACTATGACTCAGACAGGTCATGTGATTTGCTAAAGCAGGGGTCAGCAAGCTTTTTATAAAGGGCCAGATAGTATTTTTGGCTTTGGGGCCATATGGTCTCTGTTGCAACAACTCAACACTGCTATTGTAGTGTGAAAGTAAATTAATGGGAGTGGCTGTGTTCCAAGAAATGTTTATTCACAAAAACGACAGGAATTTGGATTTGACCCACTGGTCTTATTTTGTTGACCTCTGCTAGAAAGATGTACTGCCATCTCATTTGAGAATGGCAAAATAAAAACAAGGCAAGGAAGGCCTTCATGTGGCCATACTTACTCCATTTGCTTTGCTTAGTGCCTGGAAATAGATGCTGTAGCTTTTCAGGGGGGAGAGAGGAGGGTTCCAGTAGCCATTGTATGTCTTGTTGTCACCCACTGTAAATGGCTGAGTGACAGGCAGGTTGGCAGGTTTCAATTCAGCAGCAAAGTAGTGTAGAAAATCCAGGTTGGAGGCATTCCTGTAGCTCACAGGCACCGAGAAGCACTCAATGATGTCGGCTGCCCTCCGTGACTTCTGAAGTCGCTCCTCCTTGACAACTAGCTGATAAACACTGGACAGGAAAGAGAAGAGGCAGATGAGCAACTGCCTGGAGGGGATGAGCTCATTAACTCCTGTCTTAGTCATCTATGCTGCTATAACAGAAATACCACAAGTGAATGGCTTTAACAAACAGAAATTTATTTCTTCACAGTAAAGTAGGCTAAAAGTCCAAATTCAGGGTGTCAGCTCCAGGGGAAGGCTTTCTTTCTCTTTTTTTTGGCCTTCTCATAAGTCCCCCAGACTAGGAGCTTCTCTGCACAGGGACCCAGGTCCAAAGGACACACTCTGCTCCCAGCACTGCTTTCTTGGTGATATGAAGTCCCCCTCTGTGTTCACTTCCCTTTCCTTTTTATCTCTTGAGAGATAAAAGGAGGTGCCCATCACATCCCAGGGAAACTCCCTTTACACTGGATCAGGGATGTGACCTGGATAAGGGTGGTGTTACAATCCCACCCTAATCCTCTTTAACATAAATTACAATCACAAAATGGAAGACAACCACACAATACTGGGAATCATGGCCTAACCAAATTGATAAACACATTTTTTGGGGGGACACAATTCAATCTATGACATATCCCATGGTGTCAGCACAACTTCCGCCATATGGAAACATTGTCATCACATCCGTCTACAACTAAACCTTCCTCCTGAGCTTCAGATTTACAAACCCACTATTTTCTAGAAGTCTATTTCCACTTAGATGTCCCAAAGCCAGCTCACACTGGACATGTCCAAAACTTAGCTGAGCCCCAACTGTACAAACCTGCCTGCACCTACTTCTACATTTCTTTCCTTTAGTGAAATGTACCACCATCCAAGTGGCCAGATCCTGGATCTAGGGATCATCCTCAATTCCCATCTCCTTAGTTCTCACTCTACACCTCTCATCAACAAGCCCTACTGACTGGACCAGCAATGCCTCACCTGCCCTTCTCCTTTTTTCTTCTCTGGTGATAATGCCTAGGTTGGAAACTTCCCCTCCTATGTAAACTCAGCTCTTCTCTTTGCCTCTAATTTATTTGATCCAATTAATTGTCAATCTATCGATCTTCCTAATTATATATCCTCATCCCTCTTCAAATAATTTTCATGCATTCTCCAAGGATGCAGTCTAAGCCACTATCCTGGCATTTGAGGTTCTTTGTCCCAGGATTCCAGTTATCTTTCAGATCTTCTCGTGATGCAGTGCTCATTCCAGCTGCTCCAGACCCTGTGCTATTGTACTAACACCCTTTATATCTCATCCCATGCTGTCTCGGGCTCGTGCCTCCTCTACCTATAGTGCCACCCATTTTGCCCACCTCTGCCTTTCCCTAAATGCTAAGCTTACCTTTCACCTCCTCTGTGAAACCTGCTCAGATCCTCCCAGTTTGGATGAATTTTTCCCCTTCTCATTTCCCTTACCGTTCAATAATTGCTAATTGCTTGAGATTGCAATAACATAAATGTGGGACTACTCTCTTGCTAGCTAGACTGTCAGCTTTTGGAAAGTGGGAATGGTAGCTTAGTCATCTCTGCACCACCCTTCCCACCCTCCATCCCCACACTGGCCAGCAGGATGACTGATATTCAGTAAGTGATCAACCAGTGCTTGTTCAAATGAATCAAAATTAATCGAATTAAAATTGAAAGCAAGCATGACACCAACCCTGACTGGATGCAGAAGCCCTAATCAAAAATAAACAGCGATTCCCCTGAGCTCCTGTCAAGTGATCTCATACTGTTCTCTTTAACCTAGATGGATGTAAGAAGGTGCTAGTGCGTGAATAGAGATGACTGAGCCTTTATTGAATACCAACTATATGCCAAAATGTTTACGTTCTTTTTGTAAAAAAAAACTCTAAGTTTGTAAATTTGGATAACTTTTTCCATCTCTTTGCACACATTTCCTTCTTTCCTTGAATAAATGTTCTTCTTTTAGAAGACTTTTATTGCACAGATCTGAGAAACATGACCCAAGACAAAAGACCAATGAGAGGCATTGGCCAAAGAGTGCCCACAGGAGACTTTTGTGGGTTAATGAGGTGGTTACAGCCATAGCCCCAAACCAATCATTTAAAGATGGCACAGTGGACTAGCACGTGGTGGGGCTACCACCCTTCACCAGACTGCCTATCTAAAGATACATGGTAAAGAAGTACAACTTCAGTGAAGATAGAGGCACAGGACTATTTCATCAGGGAAAAAGAGGCTATTGAGGGATTGCCCCCAAGGAAATGTGACATAGTATGGCAAATATTCCCCTGAATCTCCCTGAGCCTGGGGATGGTCAGCCGTGCAAATGGGAAAGGGATGGGTATGTGAGTGTATGCTGTGAATGGATGAGTGTGGTATCTGTGATATCTGAATGATATGAGTGCGGTGGCAACAGCTCAGTGAATGTGCCTGCTGTCCAGTGTGCACATCTGAACATGAACTTGACAAACCTGAGTGCATGTGAGTGAGGTGTGTGAATGTGGGCAAACTCCCTGGGAGCGTGTGCCACATCTGAAGGTGCACAGTGTCTGAATGAAGTTCTGTAACACATGGGCTTCTCTGGCAACCTAGTGAACACATATACTTTCTGAATGAGTGGGTGTAGCATCCAGAGAATATGGCTAAACTGAGTGTTGGGACATATGAGGGAATGTGTCTAACATTTCATCCTATGTGTGTATCTATATTACCTAGATGTGTCCATAGAGCCAGTTGGAGCCAATAAATGTTTAAATTAAATTTTTATTTCAATACATACTCCCTCCTCAACTTTGGAGTCCTTCTTAATGACATAATCACTGTTTTTATCAGGACAGCTAAGCTCAAAGTATTCCCTGAAAAGCAGCATAAAGGCCTAAACCTAGAGGTCACAGAGTGAGAGTGGGAATATTTTTTAAATTTCAGGACTTCTACTGCTTTACATATAACAACTATCTCAAGTAAAACTTTGATCTGGCCAGAGTGCTAATGACTAGTAGCTCGACCTATTGGGAATCCATTACTTATGAGACTCCGATCTGTGAGGGTACGGGGAAAAGGTAATAAAGAGTAAAGGAATGATTGCATGAATCATACAACCTCTTGGGTTTTCTTATAAGGACAGCCATAATACCTAAGAATCTTCTGTATTAGGTTTGGGGGCACTCAGCCTATTCAGCACCAGATCAGAAGGGGCTGACAAACTCATCTCCAGCAGCCAGAGTTGGAAACAGCCATGGGCCCTTGTTTTCCTCTGAGGCCCACTTTATCCCTAACCACCACTTGGGTTGATCCTATCCACGTGACAAGACTTGGTTTCTCAGTCCAGCCTTTTCATCTTACCCTGGAGTCCTCCTGTCATCCTTGCCCTCTAAACTGAGGTCTGAAAGCCTCAGAGGTGTTATGGGGATGGACCCTAGTCCTAGGATCACTTTCTGTTGTGCCTGTACCTCCTATGATGGGATGGATCAAGAAGAATCACAAGTACTGATCTCAAGTAGTGTCTATGGCTAGCATGAGGTTCCACAGTTGTGCACAGCCAAGCTATGGGTCCTCATTGGGCCCTGAATGATTAAATGTTGTAAAGGCCCATAAAGGGGAGGTACAGCATCTTTACAGGGGTCAGCCTATAGCCTGGCCACTCTCTCCTCCCCACCAATCTGATTATTGACATTCACTAGAAATTCAACTAAATTCAACAGCCAGATTACTGATGAGGATACAAAGGGCAATTAAAGGACCCACGAGTGTCAAACCAGCAAAAGTGGAAACCCAAACTTCTGGGTTCCCACAGTTCAGCGATTCTTTTTTCTTCTCTACCTTCCTTCCTTTTCCATAAGTCAACAAAACATGAGAAGGGCCTCCTTGAGCATATTTTACTTGGTGGCCTAAACTGCTTAGCTACATCCCACCCGGCCTCATTTGAAATCATAAAGAATAACAAAAGATATTTTTGGGTTCAACTTTACAGTCAACATATGGTTCACATACAATTGGGATTAATGTGCCAGAGTATACTGAGCGACTCCCTTAGGCCCACTGCGCCGGCAGCTTGTCCGTTCAGAGGCAAATCTGCAACTGCAGCCAGAAAGTTGTAAACCGTTTTGTTGTATAAATCTGTTTGCTAGCAGATCCAGCCTCTCTCAAAAGCCAGGGAACGCTGATTAAGGACGAGGGGAGAAGAAACAACATTTGTAAGCTTCCTAACTATCCTTTTTTTAACCTATATAGTTTGGGGGCTGGGGGAGGTGACAAGAAGCTGGGTATTACTTTCGTTTCTTGTAGTAACTTCGTTCTCACCATCACTCTATTGAAAATACATTTATCTAAGAGCATGCTTTTTTCAGCTTACTGGTAATGACAAAATCATACCTAAATCGGAGTACCTCCACAGAAGTCATATCCTAGCTTAAAAGAAGTGGTTGCAATAAACTATTCAGTTCATTTGTAAAGAGAAGTGACATTTTTCAGCAGAAAAATCCTGAGCATGAGAGAATAACTTAAAATGCTCATCTCACAACATACATCTTCCCCTCCTGGGATGTGTTATTTCTCCTAAGGAGAAGATGGACATTTATGACCATTTTTTTTTGCATAACTTATCCTGAAGTACTCCTCCTGCAGGACTCTAAAAGCTATGCTACATGCCCACCTCAACTAGTGTGCTGTAAGGTGACTACTGCAAGGCCAAGAGGAGTTTGCACTTTCTCTCACCTCCCTGGCTTTGGCCTCCTCCCTCTGCAGCTTACCTTCAATATTCATTATTCATCCTCTTTGTTACAGTGACTGAGGGTCCCCAGCACCTAGCTTCACAGACCCAGGCTTGCTGGCAGCTTTCAGCTTCTATCCATACTTTAGTTTCAGTGTCTCCGGTACCCTTCAATAGCTCAGCTAGTAGGGCAGAGGACTATAGTGCTTGTAGCTCTGGTGACTCTTAGGTCGTTGGTCCAGTTCTGGCTTGAAGGAAGGTTTTGGAGCCCTGGTGGCTCAGTAGTTAAAAGCTTGGCTGCTCACCGAAAGGTTGGTAGTTTGAATCTACCAGCTGCTCCTTGGAAACCCTTTGGGGCAGTTCTATTCTGTCCTGTTAGGTTGCTATGAGACAGAATCAACTTAAGAGCAACAGGCTTGGTTTTTTTTTTTTTTTTTGGTTATCATCTGAGGCAAGAACCCCACTATGGTCCTAGGTCCCAAGTCCTCCAGCCTGCAGAGCACACTTGCCCTCAGACCCATTTTATACCATAACCTGCAGAAATTTCTCCAAATGGCTTTGGAAAACCCTTTTGCTAGACTCTCCTGCTCCCCCTGATTCCTGTGCACCATGTGGCCCTAATAATGGTTTAGAAGGTGGCTCATGCTTCTCTGACTAGGCACCATGGAGGGGGACCAGAGACCTATGAGAGCCATCCATCCATCTTGAACATTTCCTGTGCCCCCTTTCTACGTCCAGGGAAGATGTCTCTAGCCAGGGGCTGTATCTGCTCAGAATGTGGAAGTCAGATGACACATGGAGGGTATGCTTTAATTTACAGGTGAAGATTGCCCAGCTTCCAAAAGGGCCACCCTTTGGGGCACGTTTTCCCAGAAAGAGGCCCAGAAAAGCTAAATTCATAGATAAAGATATTTTCTCTTAGCTGATTTAAAAGACAATTGCATAAAATAAAAAATTATATTATTTACATACATAAACATGTAATATATATCACAAAAACAGCATAAAGAAGGGGGAAATGAAGCTATACTGAATATATATCAATATAGTGTGGTGCTGGCATAAGGATAGAAATACAGATCAAAGAAAGACAATTGAGAGTCCAGAAATGAACCATTATGTTTATGGCCAACTAATTTTCTACAAAGGTCTCAAGGAAAATCACTGGAAAAAGTATAGTATTTTCAAATGGTGCAGGGTCAATTGAATATCCACATGCAAAATAAATAAATAAATTTAAACCCTTACTTTAAACCATACACAAGAATTAACAGAAAATGGATCATAGTCCTAAATGTAAGAGCTAAAACTGCAGAACTTTTAGAAGAAAACATAGGAGAAAATCTTCATGACCTTGAATTAGGAAAGGAGTATGTAGATACAACACTGAAAACATGATCCATTCATGAAGAAAAAAAAAAGATGACGTAGATGTCACTAATTTTTTTGAAATGGGCTTCAAAAAATACCATCAAGCCACTATATAATGACTGAAGGGACAATATACCAAGAGGATATAACCATATTAAATATTTATGCACCCAATGACACAGCTGCAAGATACATAAAACAAACTCTAACAGCACTGAAAAGTGGGATAGACAGCTCCACAATTATAGTAGGAGACTCAACACTCCACTTTCGGTGAAGGACAGAACATCCAGAAAGAAGCTCAATAAAGACATGGAAGATCTAAATGCCACAATCAACCAACTTGACCTCATAGACATACACAGAACACTCCACCCAACAGCAGCCAAGTGTACTTTGTTTTCTAGTGCACATGGAACATTCTCTAGAATAGACCACGTATTTGGTCATAAAGCAAGCCTTAGCAGAATCCAAAACATCAAAATATTACAAAGCATCTTCTCTGACCATAAGGCCATAAAAATAGAAATCAATAACAGAAAAAGCAGGGAAAAAAATCAAACACCACTTGGAAACTGAACAATACCCTGCTCAGAAATGACTAGGTCATAGAAGACATCAAGGATGGAATAAAGAAATAAATAGAATCCAATGAGAATGAAAACACTTCTATCAGAACCTTTGGGACACAGCTAAAGCAGTGCTCAGAGGTCAATTTATATCAATAAATGCACACATACAAAAAAGAAGAAAGGGCCAAAATCAAAGAATTATCCCTACAGCTTGAACAAATAGAAAGAGAGCAAAAGAAACCCTCAGGCACTGGAAGAAAGCAAACAATAAAAATTAGAGCAGAATAAAACGAATTAGAGAACAGAAAAAGAGTTGAAAGAGTTAAGAAGACCAAAAGCCCGTTCTTTGAGAAAAAATTAACAAAATTGATAAACCATTGGCCAAACTGACAAGAGGAAAACAGGAGAGGAAGCAAATAACCTGAGTAAGAAATGAGATGGGTGACATTACAACAGACCCAACTGAAATTAAAAGAATCATATCAGATTACTAGGAAAACTGTACTCCAACAAATTTGAAAGCTTAGAAGAAATGGATGAATTTCTAGAAACACACTACCTACCTAAACTAACACAAAGAGAGGTAGAACAACTAAATAAACCCATAACAAAAGGAGAAGTTGAAAAGGTAATCAAAAAACTCTCAACAAAAAAAAAGCCCTGGTCCTGATGGCTTCACTGCAGAGGTCCACCGAACTTTCAGAGAAGAGTTAACACCACTACTAAAGGTATTTCAGAGCATAGAAAAAGACGGAATACTACCAAACTCATTCTATGAAGCCACCATATCCCTAATACCAAAACCAGGAAAAGACACCACAAGAAAAGAAAATTTATAGACCTAAATCCCTCATGAATGTAGATGCAAAAATCCCCAACAAAATTCTGGCCAATAGAATTCAACAACATATCAAAAAAATAATTCACCATGACCAAGTGGGATTCATACCAGGTATTCAGGGATGGTCCAACATTAGAAAAACAATTAATGTAACCCATCATATAAATAAAACAAAAGAGAAGAACTACATGATCTTACCAATTGATGCAGAAAATGCATTTGACTAAAGTTCAAAACCCATTCATGATAAATACTCTTAGCAAAATAGGAATAGAAGGAAAATACCTTAACGTAATAAAGGGCATTTATACAAAGCCAACAGCCAACATCATCCTAAATGGAGAGAGCCTGAAAACATTCCCATTGAGACCAGGAACCACACAAGGATGCCCTTTATCACCACTCTTATTTGACATTGTACTGGAGGTCCTAGCCAGAGCGATTAGGTAGAAAAAGAAATAAAGGACATCCAGATTGGTAAGGAAGAAGTAAAAGTATCTGTATTTGCAGATTACATGATCTTATACACAGAAAACCTAAAGAATACTCAAGAAAACTACTGAAACTAATAGAAGAGTTCAGCAGAGTTTTCAGGATACAAGGTAAACATACAAAGATCAGTTGGATTCCTCTATACCAACAAAAAGAACATTGAACAGGAAATCATCAAATCAATACCATTTACAGTAGCCTCCAAGAAGATAAAATACTTAGGAATAAATCTTACTGGAGACGTGAAAGACCTATACAAAGAAAATTACAAGACACTACTGCAAGAAACCAAACGAGACCTACATAAGTGGAAAAACATGCCTTGCTCATGGATAGGAAGACTTAACATTGTAAAAATGTCTGTTCTACCAAAAGCGATCTATAGATACAATGCAATTCCAAAGACATTTTTGAATGAGATGGAGAAACAAATCACCAACTTCATATGGAAGGGAAAGA
Organism: Loxodonta africana; assembly: GCF_030014295.1. Lineage (NCBI taxonomy): Eukaryota > Metazoa > Chordata > Mammalia > Proboscidea > Elephantidae > Loxodonta > Loxodonta africana. The sequence continues at coordinate 41,605,584 of NC_087365.1, forward strand.
GGCCCCAGATAAGTAAAGCACTACAGAAAAAGAAGAACAAAGTGGGAGCTTTGTTCTACCTGGTTTTAGAACCTATTATACTGCCACAGTAGTCAAAACAGCCTGGTACTGGTACAAGAGCAGATACATGGACCAATGGAACGGAATTGAGAATCCAGACATAAATCCATCCACATATGAACAGCTGATACTTGACAAAGGCCCAAAGTCAGTTAAATGGGGAAAAGACAGTCTTTTTAACAAATGGTGCTGGCATAACTGGATATCCATCTGCAAAAAAACGAAGCAAGACCCATACCTCACACCAGGCACAAAAAACGAACTCAAAATGGATCAAAGACCTAAACATAAAGACTAAAATGATAAAGATCATGGAGGAAAAAATAGGGACAATGTTAGGAGCCCTAATACTTGGCATAAACAGTATACAAAACGTTACTAACAATGCAGAAGAGAAACTAGATAACTGGGAGCTCCTAAAAATCAAACACCTGTGCTCATCCAAAGACTTCACCAAAAGAGTAAAAAGATTACCTACTGACTGGGAAAAGGTTTTTAGCTATGACATTTCTGATCAGTGCCTGATCTCTAAAATCTACATGATACTGCAAAAACTCAACAACAAAAAGACAAATAACCCAATTAAAAAATGGACAAAGGATATAAATAGGCACTTCACTAAAGAAGATATTCAGGTAGCTAACAGATACATGAGGAAATGCTCATGATCATTAGCCGTTAAACCAAAAAACCAAACCCACTGCCATTAAGTCGATCCGGACTCATAGCAACCCTATAGAACAGAGTAGAAGTGCCCCATAGTTTCCAAGGAGCGCCTGGCGGATTTGAACTGCTGACCTCTTGGTTAGCAGCCGTAGCACTTAGCCACTATGCCACCAGGGTTTCCTATTAGCCATTAAAGAAATGCAAATAAAAACTACAGTGAGATTCCATCTCACTCCAACAAGGCTGGCATTAATCCAAAAAACACAAAATAATAAATGGTGTATTGACTGTGGAGAGACTGGAACACTTATACACTGCTGGTGGGAATGTAAAATTGTACAACCACTTTGGAAATCAATTTGGTGCTTCCTTAAAAAGATAGAAATAGAACTACCATAAGATCCAGCAATCCCCCTCCTTGGAATATATCCTAGAGAAATAAGAGCCTTTACACGAACAGATGGATGCACACCCATATTCACTGCAGCACTGTTTACAATAGCAAATAGATGGTAGCCACAAAGGTGCCCATCAATGGATGAATGGATAAATTATAGTATATTCACACAATGGAATACTATGCATTGATAAAGAACAATGATGAACTTGTGAAACATCTCATAACATGGAGGAATCTGGAAGGCATTATGCTGAGTGAAATTAGTCAGTTGCAAAATGACAAATATTGTATGAGACCAGGATTCTAAGAACTTGACAAATAGTTTAAACAGTGAAGAAAATATTCTTTGATGGCTACGAGACTGGAGAGGGAGGGAGACGGGTTTTCACTAATTAGATAGTAGATAAGAACTATTTTAGGTGAAGGGAAAGAACACACAATAGAGGAGAGGTCAGCACAACTGGACTGAACCAAAAGCAAAGAAGTTTCTGGGATAAACTGCTTCGAAGGCCAGTGTAGCAGGGGTAGGGGTTTGGGGACCATGGTTTCAGGGGACGTCTAAGTCAACTGGCATAATAAAATCTATTAAGAAAACATATTGCATCCCACTTTGGGGAGTGGTGTCTGGGGTCTTAAATGCTAGCAAGCAGCCATCTAAGATGTATCAATTGGTCTCAACCCACCTGGATCAAAGGAGAATGAAGAACACCAAGGACACAGGGTAATTACAAGCCCAATAGACAGAAAGGGCCACATAAACCAGAGACTACATCAGCCTGAGACCAGAAGAACTAGATGGTACACAGCTACAACCAGTGACTTCCCTGACAGGGAACACAACAGAGAACCCCAGAGGGAGCAGGAGAGCAGTGGGATGCAGACCTCAAATTCTCATAAAAAGACCAGACTTAATGGTCTGACTGAGACTAGAAGGACCCGGAGGTCATGGTCCCCAGACCTTCTGTTAGCCTAAGACAGGAACCATTCCCAAAGCCAGCCCTTCGGACAAGGATTGGATTGGACTGTGGGATAGAAAATGATACTGGTGAAGAGTGAGCTTCTTGAATCAAGTAGACACATGAGACTATGTGGTCTGCTCCTGTCTGGAGGGGAGATGAGAGGGCAGAGGGGGTTAGAACCTGGCAAAATGGACACAAAAATTGAGGGTGGAGAGAAGGAGTGTGCTGTCTCTTTAGGGGGAGAGCAACCAGGTGTATATAGCAAGGTGTATATAAATTTTTATATGAGAGACTGACTTAATTTGTAAACTTTCACTTAAAGCACAATAAAAATTAAAAAAAAAATACCATCGACCAAATGAAAACACAAGTCATAGGCTGAGAAAATATTTGCAAATCACATATATGATTACTTATATCCAAAATACATAATGAATGCTTATAACTGAATGCTTATAAGACAACCCAATTAAAAAATGAACAAAAGAGAAGACTACACTTTTCACCAAAGATGATACATAAGTGGCTAATAATCTACTGAAAAGATGCCCAGCATAATTAGACATTGTTATTCTAGGTGCCATTGAGTTATCATAGCAATCCCATGTGATAGAACAGAACTGCCCCAAAGGGTTTTCTTGGGTGTAATCTTCATATTTCTTGTCTGTAATCTTTACAGAAGCAGATCACCAGGTCTTTCTCCGTGGGAGCTGCTGGGTGGATTCAAACTGCCAGCCTTTAGGTTAGCAGCCAAGGGCTTAACCTTTGCACCTAGGGCTCCTTCATCAGTCATTAAGGAAATGTAAATTAAAACCACCCTGAGAAACCACTACACATCCGTTAGAAATGACTATAATCAAAAAGGCAGTAACAAATATTGATAAGGATGTGGGTGAACTGGATCCATCATACATTGTTGGTGGGAAGATAAAAGATGCAGCCAGTTAGAAAAGAGTCTGGCGGTTCCTTAAAAATGTCATTGTAACTTACCATTTACTCAGCCATTCCACTCCTAAGTATCTACTCAAAAGAAATGAAAACATATCCACACAAAGACTTGTAAACAAATGTTCATAGCAGTATTGTAACAGCCAAAATATGGAAACAATCTAAATGTCCACCCACTGATAAGTGAATAAACAGTAAATGGTATATCCATGCAATGGAACATTATTCAGCAATGAGAGAAACTACTGATAAATTCTGCAACATGGATGACGCTCAGAAACATTAAGCTAAACAAGAGAAGCCAGGTGCAAAAGACTCCGTATTGTATGGTTCCATTCATACGAAATGTTGAGAAAAGGCAATTGTATGAAGACAGAAATCAGATTAGTGATTGGGACCGGAAGTGGGAACAGGGATACAAGGGAACAAGGAATCATTATGGTGTGATGAAAAGTTCTAAAATGGGATTGTGGTGATGGTTGCAAACTACTTACATATACTGAAAATCATTGAATTGTACACTTAAAATGGGTGAATTTTATGGTATGTGAATTAAACCTCAATAAAGCTGTTAAAGAAGTGAGTGAAGTGAACTGAATAATCTTCGATGATCCTTCTCCCCACAAAAGCCTATGCTTTCAAATTCAGCTGCGCACAAATTGTAATATAAAAATGCTATGATAAACCATGGGCATTATTGTACAAGAAGGCTAAGAAACATGTGTGAGCTTTGGAATTCCCAACAGAATCTAGCTTTGTAATTACATTCTCCACATTAAAGGTCACTCAGAACTACTGAGCTGAAATTCACAATAATATATATTGGCTAGCCAACTTTTATTCCAAGGCTCTGGGAATTCCCATTTTTACTCACTATTTGCCTCATCAGAATAGCCCTCAGAGAAGACAAGAAAATTGTGTGCGTGAGTTTGTAGGGGGGGAGGGTAATGTGTTTCGCAGATTGTATCAGAGTGTGTGGCTTGTGCCTTTGTTCCTTCTCTGACTAGCTGTGTGATCAGCTGTCCCCTCTGCCTGTCTTTCGTGCATTTATTCACTTATCATCAGGCATTTATTGAGTGACTACAGAGTAGCAGGTGCAAGTCTGAATGTAACATGGCTCCTGGGCAACAGGAGCTCAGAACCAAGATGAGTAGACAGATACTACCTGTTTACCGCAATCCAGTGAGGGGAGGGCAGAAAGATGAACTCTGCCATCTAAGGATTTTGGGAGCAGAAGAGCTTATAGGACAGCATGAGGACTAAATGTAAAAGTGGAAAAAAGTAAAAAGTGCTTTCTCTAAAGTGCTCTGTGAACGGCTTGAGCCATCATGATTGTTGCATGCATGATTATCACAGTGTTACCAAATTAGACAACCAAGAGGTCCTTGGTTTCCATTTGGACCCTTTACCTATGATTGAATTGCACTTGATAAATTTCATACAAATGGATTTTATATAGAAATTTAGAGGAAGAAATATATGTTGTGTGAAGGAATAAAAACAATTCAACTGAAGTATTCAAGTAAGTTTTACTTACTTTCAGATGAAAGCAATGGAAATCTTACAAGGAGAAACCAGACAACCATCTGCTGAAGGCTAGAGCTTCATATCCTCTTCTCCAGTATTTACAAAAAGTATAACTAGCTTTTATTGAGCATGTATTGGGGTTGAGGTAAATTTTAAATCAAAATAAAAAAAGACCTGGCTATTGCCTTCAAGTATTTCCTCTCATTCAGGAGTCTTGTCTCTTTCATAATACCAAACGTCCAGTCTGTAAGCAATTCATGTGGTTCCAGTTTCAGTATGTATCCAAAATCTGACCATTTGTCATCATCTCCAAAACTACCACCCTGGCCAAATCCCCGTAACCTCTTGATTAGATTATTGCAGTAGTCTCCCAACTGATCTCTCTGCTTCCACCCTTGTCCCCAACAGTATATTCTTGAAATAACGGGCAGAGTGACTCAGGTCATGACACTCCTCTGCTCAAAGTCCTCCTGTGGCTCCTGCCTTACTTAGGGTAAAAGGAAAAATCCTTGCAGTGTCTACAAAGTCCACTCTTATGATCTGGTTTTCTGACCTCATCTTTTCTAAGTCTGTTCCAGTTATACTGACTTCTTTGTGTTCCTTGAATACTCTAGGTATGCTCCCATCTCGAGGCCTTTGAACTTGATATTTCCTATGCCTGGAATGCTCTTTCCTTAAATATATACTTTGCTTGCTCATTCACCTCTGCCAGTGAGGTCTTACTTGACCACTATATCTAAAACAGTAACCTCAACCCACAACCTACCTTATTCTACTTCTCTGCTTGATTTTTGTCCCTATCATGTATAACCAGCATTTATACTGCATGCGTGCATGTGCGTGTGTGTGTGTGTGTACGCACATGCTTAAGAGGTTAAGTCACTAAGAGAGGACTGTAAGCCCTGTACATGTCAACCTTCCTTTGGAAAAAGCAACTGTATAAGATACAGGGCCAGTTAGGTGATATTTGGATAGATGACCTTGATCTGGTAAACCTTTCTAAAACAGCACTAAACTAACAAGCAAGATTGAGGTTTTAGTTCTGGCTCTGCCACTGACTAGCTCCATCTGACATGCGGAGCAAGTCACTTTGCCTCTAGAATCTTACATCTAAAATGGGATAATTCTGACCAATGCAATAAGGCACAAAACAGAAGAGATACACATTTTAGAAAGGAAAGCAATTCATCATCATTTGTAGATAATATGACTGTGACCTAATATATCCAAGAGACTCAACTCAAAGACTTTTAAAATTAATAAAAGAATTCAGTAAAGTGGTTTGATGGAAGATAGAGATAAATAAACTGTACACCATGAATAACAAGCTAGAAGATGTAATGGAAAAATTCTTTTAGGATAAAAAAAAAAAAAACCCACTTAGGATAGAGTCCTTTAAAAATAGCTAAGAATAAGACAAATAAGAAATGTACAGGATGGACTTGGAAAGAAAAAAACAAAACTACTGAGTGATTTAAAAGAATATCTTCAACTCCCAGTGCAGGCCTTGGCCAAAAAAAAAATCGGTGTTAAATAATTGTGCTGAACTGGAAATGCATAAATGGACAGAGATGCTGTTGTCCTGGATGAAAGCACCACATAGTGTAAAAATGTCAATTCCTGCCAAGTTGATGTATTATTTCCCTTGGGAAAAAGCAAATTATATAAACTACGGAGCCAGTTAGATGGTATCTGGGAACCCTAACGGTGTGGATGAACTTGATTTGCCATTTCCAATAATTTCAATGGGATTAGTTTGTTTCTTTGTTTAAAATAGGAAATAAACTTACCAACTTTGATTTTTTAACAAGTGGAATAAGGGTGTATAGCCACTACTGGATATTAAAAGTTAAAAAAAATGAGAACACATTTGTGTGAATTTAACATACAGAAATATGAACAACACAAATAATTGGAAAAGAGAAACAAGTATCAATAAATAGCATTGAAAATTTTCATAATTATGAAGAAAAAGCAACATTTAATACTTCACCACATATGATAAACCGTATTTATTTCAATGAATTAGAATTTATTTATTGAAAATTTTCAGGATGCCTATGGTAACCATATACAATGTGTGATCCTTGATTGTATCTGGGTTTGAAATTTAAAATGCCTTAAAGGACAATTAATTGGGACACTTGGAAAAATTTGAATATGAAAATATGAACTGTATATTAAACTCATTGCCACTGAGTTGATCTGGATCCATAGTGACCCTAGAGGACAGAGTAGAACTACCCCACAGGCTGTAATCTTTACTGAAGCAGACTACCACATCTTTTTCCCATGGCAGGTGGATTCGAACTGCTGATCTTCTGGTTAGCAGCTGAGCACTTAACCAGGGCTCCTTAAAGTATATATTAGATGCTAGTATTATATCAATTTTAATTATCCCTAGTATGATGATTGTAATTCTACTCTGTTCTATAGGGTTGTTATGAGTTGGAATCAACTTGATGGCACACACAGCAGCAACATATAGGAGATTGTATTTTCTTAGGAGATACAAGCTAAAGCATTTAGAAGTGTCATGGTTACTATAACTAATCCTCAAATTGTTCAACAACCATATGAAAGAAGAGAGAAAGAGAGGAAGTAAATTGACAAAAAATTTACACCTGGTGAGTCTGGAAGAAGGGTATATGGATGTTTATTGGATGTTTCTTGCAACATTCAAACAGTCTTGAGGTACAGAAAATCTTTTAAGCATAACAATAGAAGAATTCACACACACACAAAAAGATGCGTCCATGGGAAAATGTGAAATGTCTGAATACAAGAAAAATAAAACAACAAATTAGAAAAGCTATTCTCAGAAAATACGACAGAGAAGGAAACACTAATACTGTATTTAAAGGATCATATTAGGCATAGCAAAGATATCATCTTGAGGACTGGGGTGCGCCTGACGCAAGCCATGATATTTTCAGTCTCCTCATATGCATGTGAAAGCTGGACAATGAATAAAGAAGACTGAAGAAGAACTGATACGTTTGAATTATGGTGTTCACGAAGAATATTGAATAGACCATGGAGTGCCAGAAGAACAACAAATCTGTCTTGGAAGAAGTATAGCCAGAATGCTCCTTAGAAGTGAGGATGGTGGGATTTTGTCTCACACACTTTGGACATGTTATCAGGAGGGACCAGTCCCTGGAGAAGGACGTCGTGCTTGGTAAAGTGGAGGGTCAGTGAAAAAGAAGGTCCTCCATGAGATGGATTGACACAGTGGCTGCAACAATGGGCTCAAACATAACAACGATTGTGAGAATGGTGCAGGACCCGGCAGTGTTTCATTCTGTTGTACATAGGGTCACTATGAGTGGGAAGTGACTGGGTGGCACCTAACAACAACAACAACAAAATTAAGTATAGAGAATAACATAGACAAGGGGGACACACAAAAATCAATAAATATAAATATGGTGTATACTGTATTCTCTAAATATGATGAGATAGAACTCGAAGTTATTAAACCAAAATTTTAAACAAATACAATCCTCCAATTGGGAAAAATAAGAACTTTCCTAAGTAATTCTCATATGAAATAGGAAATCAAAAGCATGATCTCAAACTCTTTAGAAACTATTAGGATGAGAACAGTGATGTTTAAAGCTTATGGGGTAGGATCAAACCTGTTTTCAGAATCTGAAAAGCCTTTGTTATTAAACAAAAAAGAATGACAATAAATTAATTAAGCGTACCATGAAAAGAAAACTAGAATAAACAACGCTGGAGCCAGATGGCTTTTCCAATGAGCTCTTTCAATCTTTTAAGAGCAAGTAATTCCCATGTTATATAAACAATTACATAAGAAAAAGAGGGAAAACATCCCAAATTGTTGAAAATGATTCCTCTAATATACTACTAAATTGGTCCCCCATAAGCACGTTGTTTACCCAGGTACAAAAGATAGATTTAATAATAGAAAATCTACTCAGAATTTATCACATAAAGAAATCTAAATAGAAAACTATTATGGTCATATAAATAGATACCAAAATGGCATGGGATTAATACTCATTTCTGATTTTAAAAGATTCACAAAGATGAACTGTAGGAAATTGTTTTTCTTACCGTGTTTTAAAATTACATGTTTCTAACCTATAACCAACATCATACATAAGGCCTAGTCTTTGAGGCTGAGAGGTTGGAAGTAAGACAATAAGGTTCACTATTTGGCAACATTATCCAGGAAGCTCTACCCAGTGCAATAAATCTTAAAACCCAAATAAGAGCTACTGCAACTGGAAAGGAGGAATAATTATCATCATTCATAGATTATATGATTATTAGTAAATCAGGATCATAAAATTTAATTAAAGAAACTAACAAGGGGTTTCAGCAAATTGGGTAGATAACACATACACAGCTTTGTGTGTATGTGTGTGCCAGTAAAACACAGTTAGCAGGCATAATGGGGAAAAGATAGCAGAAGATACCACAAACAATACTAGCAAGGAACAGTTTTCACAAGGTAGCTATGGATGCAATCTGTAAGAAGGCACTTTTATGCATTTTTTTCTGAGAAGTAGTAAAGACTCAAATAAACGCAGAGGCTTGCCCTGTTTTAGCATGGAAAAACTAATTGTTAATAGGACCATTGCAAATTAAGTAGTAGTATTGATAGAATTTAAATCAGTTTCATTGGTGATTATTTAGGGAACATGTTAAAGTGACTTTAAAAGTCATAGAGGAGCATAAGTAGGTGAAAGTAACTAAGAACATTCTGAACAATAAAATTCATTAAGAGGGTTAGATGTGAAAATGTTTCATAAAGTTATAATTAAATGGGTGTTGTAGATACAGTGATCCGTAGACAGGAGGATCTAATGGAAAGTGTGGGTAACCCAACAATAAAGTGGTATATGTCCCCCCGCTACACACACGCTCACTCTCACACATATACTTATATATACATATATATACATAGACATAGGCAGCTGGTGGATTCAAACCACTGATCTTTTGACCTTAACCACTGTGCAACCAGGGTTCCATACATAGGCAGCATGCATTACAAATCAGTAGGACTGAAGGAGTACTCAGTAAGTTGTGCAGGAACAAAGGAAAGATTAGTCCAAAGGACTAACGGACCACAACTACCACAGTCTCCTCCAGACTGAGTCCAGCACAACTAGATGGTGCCTGGCTACCACCACCAACTGCTCTGACAGGGGTCAAAATAGAGGGTCCCAGGCAGAACTGGAGAAAAATGTACAACAGAATCCTAACTAACAAAAATAGACCAGTCTTGCCTGACAGAGACTGGAGAAAACCCTAGAGTATGGCCCCTGGGCACCCTTTTAGCTTAGTAGTGAAGTCACTCCTGAGGTTCACCCTTCAGTCAAAAATTAGACAGGCTTATAAAACAAAACGAGACTAAAGAGGCACACCAGCCCAGGGGCAAGATCTAGAAGGCAGGAGGGAATTAAAAAGCTAGTAATAGGAAACCCAAAGTTGAGAGGGGAGTGTTGACATGTCGTGGGGTTAGTAACGAATGTCACAAGACAATATGTGTACCAATTGTTTAATGAGAAGCTAGTTTGTTCTGCAAACCTTCATCTAAAATACAGTAATAAAAAAATAAATTGTGCAGGGAAAATCTGTTAGCTCTTAGGAGAGATAAAAACATAAGTACTACCCAATAAACATCACTAATATGGTAATATTAGTGATGTAATAGCTATCATGATATGTGGCTGAAGTAGAATGCAGCATTGTAAGGGAAGATCAAAATTATGTACAAATGAATCCTTTAGTTTGGTAAAGAAAACTTGGAAAAAATACACAAGAAAATTATATTTTATCTTAGATTAAAGATGATTTTTTCCTTTTTCTCTTATTTCCGTAATATTTGTAACATTTGTGATAAATGTAAATTAAACTTTGTTTAAAACAAATCAGTAAAATAAAATTATACTCATATTAACTACCACAGTATTGTATGAGAATCAAAAATGATTAGAAACATGAAAACCCTTTGAAGAATTTTTTAATGTACTCTACTGTCAATAGCTTTAATGTGTTTTACGTTGACGGGTGTACTTCCGCACATGGGTGATACGGCATAATCTATGCCTCATACATTTCTGCCTTGCTGAGTAGTGTTGAATTTTTAATATCTATCAAATATGCCCTATCCCTACCTGACTTCAGAAGTTTTATTTTCCAGGTCTGTGCTGAAAAGTATGATCTCAGTAAATCAAAGATCCAGTAATGTATGAAGGAGAGTTGGTTCAGTGGCCAGTGTTCTCTGACTAGCAGCTCTCTCAGCTAATGTTAATGGCCCATTTAAACAGTAACTTTGTAAGAGTTTTTGTAGAATTAACCAATAAAGAGTGGCCAAAGCAAACGGTGCCCATCAGCCACAGCCAGGAGAAGCAAAATGCCGCAGGGCTCGCTGCTCGGTGTGCTCCATGGACCAGCAGCATCTTCATCACCTAGGAGGAGTTTGTCAGAAACGCAGAGTCTCAGGCCCTGTCCCAGCGCTAATGAATCCGAATCTGTATTTTAACAAGATTCTGAGTAATTCATTTGCACATTAACTTTTGAGAAACAGTGAAAGTTAAATGAAATGCTTTGGGGGACTGAGAAGCTTCCTGGGTTTGTTTGCTTTGTTTTGTTCTTAATAAACATTTTAAAGCGTTTTTATGGTCCCCAGTGAAGAGCTGGGCTGTTTCCCTTGCTCCAGGCCTCTCAATGCTGCGTTTTTTCTCAAACACCCTGAGAGGCATCCCCTTCACCCTCCTGCCATGTTCTCAGTTGAAATGTCATTGCTGTTTTCTACCTTACGGGGTGAGAGGAGCAAAGAAAGAAAATAAAGTTGAACAAGGCTGGCTTCAGTAGGAACTCTGGCTCCAGACTCCACTATTAAAACTCACAGTGATGCTTCTACAGCAGAAGATGCTACAGTCGCTGTTTTAAAAAGAGTAATTAATAGGGTGCTTTAGATGTCTCTACTTGGAGCAAAGACATTTGCTTAAGGAGAGGAAAGTGTCAGATCAAACTCCTTTGGGCAGCTTTTTGTAAGACCACCTGAACTCAGTTATCTTTAAAAAGCCCTTCCAAACTCTAAGGTAAGTGGAACAGTTGTTAATTAAACATTAAATTAATCATAAGAGCTGGCCAATTTGTGCCAGATAGGGCAAATAAATTCTATGAAAGAGTTATAACACCAATTAAAACATTTTTTCCTATGGGGCAGGGTAACCAACTGATGAGGTTGTTTGCAGGCATGCAGTGAGCTGAAAGTCACCTATGTGTAGCCAACTGCAGTGCCAGGTCCCAGTCTGGCATCAGAATTGCCTGGACTACTAATTAGATTAGTGAATTTCAGAGCTGCACTACTAATCTCTGGATGTGGGTCTGGGAATATGAACTTTGAACAAGTTCTCCAAGAGGTTCTTACATACACTAAATTTCAGAGACTGTCCTCTGCAAGCCTTGCCCTAAATTTGTGATGTACGGTCAAAGAGACCCTTGGCAGTCTCTTGCCTCAAGGATTGGTTGGAGGTGGGAAGAAGGCTTGGTAGTTTTCTTGGGTAAAAACCCTTATAAGCCCCCCTCCTGTGGTCAAAATGTTAGTGCACAGTGCAAGATATACTGGTAGATTTTAATCTAACAGTTTAAAAAATTCACTGATATGGTTTCATTGCAACTAATCTTTAAGAAAGTACTATGCTCTGAGTTTTGGTGTAGTATCAGAGAATCTCCACAACCACCTGAAAAGGTTATTAAAATACTCTTCTTTTTTCCAGTTACATATCTCTTCGAGGCCAGATTGTCTTTGTATACTTCAACAAAAAACTCATGGCAACAGATTAAGTGCAGAAACAAGAGAAACCAATTGTTTTCTATTAAGCCAGACATTAAAAAGATTTTTTTAAAATGTGAAACAACACACCTTTCTCCTTAACATGTATTTTGGAAAATACAGTTTTTGTTTTTTAATAAAAGTGTGTATTGATGTTAACATGTAATGGGTTTATTATTTATTTATTTTTATTGTACTTTAGATGAAGGTTTACAGAACAAGCTAGTTTCTCATTAAACAGTACACCTATTGTTTTATGACATTGGTTAACAACCCCACGACATGTCAACACTCTCCCTTCTCAACCTTGGGTTCCCTATTACCAGCTTTCCTGTCCCCTTCTGCCTTCAAGTCCTTGCCCTAGGGCTGGTGTGCCCCTTTAGTCTCATTTTGTTTTATGGCCTGTCTGCTCTTTGGCTGAAGGGTGAACCTCAGGAGTGACTTCATTACTGAGCCAAAATGGTGTCTAGGGGCCATACTCTCAGGGTTTCTCCAGACTCTGTCAGGCCAGCAAGTCTTGTCTTTTCTCTTTGAATTAGGATTTTGTTTTCCTTTTTTTCCAGCTCTGTATGGGACCCGTTATAGTGATCCTTGCCAGAGCGATCAGTGGTGGTAGCCAGGCACCATCTAGTTGTACTGGGCTCAGTCTGGTGGAGACTGTGGTAGACGTGGTCTATTAGTCCTTTGGAAGGGGTGAAACCAGTGGAGTATCCTAGATGGCTGCTCACAGGCTTTTAAGACCCCAGACACTACTCACCAAAGTAGAGTGTAGAACATTTTCTTTATAAACTATGTTATGCCAATTGAGCTAGGTGTTCATGGGTTTATTATTTTTAATGAATTAAAAATACTAAAAAAAAATTTCAATTTCTATTACAGTAAATATTCATAGACAAAACTCATATGAACAAGAGCTCTTTGGGGGTGTTTATTAATTTTTAAGAGTGTGAAGGGGTCTTGAGACCAAAAAGTTTGAGAACCACTGATCTAATCAGACATTTTGACGAAAACAAAATAAGAATATTAAGATCCCCATAAGTCAGAGTTTCTCAATCGAGGCACTACTGGCATTTTGGCCTGGATAATTTTTTGTTACGGAGGGCTGCCCATGTGCACTGCAGGATTTTAGCAGTATCTCTGGCCTTTGATCACTAACTACTAAACTGTTGCTGTCAAGTTGATTCCAAGTCATAGGACCCTATAGGGCAGAGTAGAACTGCCCCATAGTATTTACAAGGAGTGTTTAGTGAATTTGAACTGCCAACCTTTTGGTTAGCAGCCAAGCTCTTAACCACTGTGCCACCAGGGCTCCATCCACTAACTAAACCAAAAAAAAAAAAGCCAAACCCTTCACCATCGAGTTGATTCTGACTCATAGCCATCCTACAGGACAGAGTAGAACTGCCCCAGAGAGTTCCCAAGGAGTGGTTGGTAGATTCGAAGTGCTGACCTTTTGGTTAGCAGCCAAGCTCTTAACTGCTGTGCCACCAGGGCTCCATCTACTAGCTAGATGCCAGTAACACTGCCTGTCATGCCCACCAGTTGTAACAACCCAAAACTTCTCCAGACTTTGCCAGATGTCCCCTGAGGGACAAAGTCACCCCTGCTTGAGAACTACTGCTGTAAGTAAATGAGAAAAAGGCATAAAAAGACAACTTACAAAAGAAGAAATGCCAATTAGTATTAAAATACTTGGAAAATATTCTAATTTGCCATTAAGCCAAGAAATGCAAATCAAAATGACAGTATATTTCCTTTAAAACCCATTACATTAACAAAGTAAGTGCAAATTGTAACACGAGATCTTGGTGAAGCTGTGGTGGAATTGGTAGGATTATAGAATTCCATTAATATTGTAAGTTGATTTATTAATTTGGGGGAAATAATTTGGTGGTGACTTTTAAGACTCAAACAGCTTTAGGACCCAGGATTAGAAAGAGCATAGGCTCTGGAATCAGCATTGAATTCAGGTTTTGGCTCTGAACCTTACTAGCTATTTGACCTTGCTTCATTTATTTAAATGATATCATTTGTAAAAACTGGAGGCAATAGTAATGTCTCCATCAATGATTATTGTGAGGCCTGAGTTAGATAATAATTTAAGTGAACTTCTAGTTAGAAATGGAAGATTTAATGCACACCATTTATCTCTGCTCTCTCTTGAGATCCCCCTAAAATGACAGTAAAATATGAGGGGAAAAAAGAAAAAGTAAATCTACAAGGAAAAAGAGCAGGAGAGGAACTATCAATGGATGAAATACTTCAACACAATTCTGGAAGACTAAAATGGTCATAGGAGAGACACCCTGATGTGGCAGGGTAAAGAGAGCCAAATTGTAAAAGGACGTGAATAGGAAAAGAGTTATTTCACTCACAGATCTCAATACCCTCTGATCTTGGAGCAGTCAAGTATGAAGAGCATGGAAGTGAAATGTGGGGCTGAAAACAGGGTTGTTGATGAAAAGTCTGTACATGGAATCATCAAAGTCTTGAGCATGGGCTTCTAGGAGTTTTCCCCCTACTCTTCAGGAGGGAGATTGGAGGTTTCATTTCTGGAGAATTTTAATGTTTCTGTCCCCCAAAAGACAGTCGTTCCAGTTAACTTCTCCAACACCTCACTTTTAAATATTAACAACTGAGGTTAGGTGAGAAATGCTTCCAATACGAAAGAGAGCAGCGAAAACAAATGGGGGAAAAATGACTCTAGAGGAAATAAAGATAATGCAGTAGTCAGGAAAGCTTCTCCCTTTCTCCAAATCAAAACAGTATTCTCAGAAAGACTTGAGAAATGATTGTTCTACAAATAAGAGGTAGATAATAAGAAAAAAATAGGAATAGGAAATGGTTCTTAAAAAAATGACTGCTGAAATTTTTAACAAATGCAATACAAGGGTTGTACTTTCCCCAGAAAATGGAACAAGAAGACCAAAAAAAAAAAAAAAAAGAGGACCTAATAGTAAAACTGAAATGATGGTGCCTCTGTGTGAGGGGAATGTATGGATAGTATAATACAGATATTGCCTTAAAAAAATTATACATTCTAAGATGAATTTAAAAAATTACAAGAAAGAATAATCCAATGTAGCATAGCAGAGTGGTTAACACCTCAGATTGTGGAACCGAACTGTCTGTGTTCAGATTAGCCACTAATTAGCTGTGTCATCTTGCGCAAGTTACTTAACCTCTCAGTGTTTTAGTTTACCTGTCTGTAAAATAGTGATAATACCATCCTTACCTCATAGGGTTTTGATAAGAATTAACTGAGCTAATATATGTAAAATATTTCAAGTGGTGTCTGGCACATCCTAAGATTAAGTTAATTATATAATACTATTTTTTTTTTTTATATAATAAAAATAGTATTCCACTTGGCTGTGAAGTAACCTGCTTTTATAAAATTATAAAATTTGCCATTGTGTGTTTAACTAAATAAAGTGGTATAACAATATCGGGAAGATAGAGGGGAGGTATTGGCTGATTTAAGACAGCCAGATTCTCATCTATCATAGCAGGAAGTAAATAATGTCTGTAATCAATAACTTTAAAATAGCACGTTAAGTAGTAGCATTGCCAATTCCCAGAAGAAATGGCAATGAATGAGAATGCATTTGCCTCTAGGGCACAGAATTGGGGGGCAGGAGAGTTGTAAAAGGTGGGGCAGGGAATAGTTTGACTATTTCATTTTCCAACTACGTGTGTTTGTTACTTTCAGATTTTTTTAATTAAAGAATGAAATAGGTTAATACATATGAATTGGCTGTCAGTTCCTGTCATATATGAGTACGCACTCAATACATTTTAGTTCCATTTTATTCATTTCAGTAATTTCACTCCTGGGGTTCTTTCCTATTTAAAGATACAATACCAAAAGGAGAACATGAATAAATATGTTTATTGCTGGGTTATTTATAACAACAAATAAGTGGAAATGACCCAAATCATCAACCATATGGGAATGGCTAAGAATTATGCTAAAATCTTGATGGAGTGCTATAAAGCAGGAGGTTTATTGTTTCCAATGGCTAGGGATTGGCTAAAATAGACCACACACACACACACACACACACACACAGAGAAGTCCCTGATGTGCTTAGACTAGGAAACAGAAACCTGAGAGAACCGGGATGTCCAAACAGAGGAGCTGCAGATGTAGTGTGTCTTAGGGAAGATTCCTCTGCCTCCCCCCTACCCAGGTCCCTAACGGGGGCTCATAGCTGCTTGGGTCACTGTGCAAGGAGCACTTCTTCCAAAACCTGAAGTTTGTTTTTGAGCTGTGGCACATCACTGTTCAGGAAGAATGTATACTAACAGTCTGTGCCCTTAATAGCAATTATTACAGATATTTACGACCCTCCCTTCCTCCAGTCAGACTCAGCGTTAGCAAAGTTACACCTCACCTGGAAGCCGTTCCCAGCAGCCACTCAGCTTCCAGCTCTACAGTGTCTCAGAAAACCCATTTCTCGGCAAAGGTATTAATAAAAACTATATGACAACAATGAAAAACACTGACAACATGAAGTGTATGAGTCTCTGTCAGAACCTACAGAAAAAAAAAAAACCTACAGACAAAGCTAAAGCTGCTGCAAGCCAGCTTATTTTCTTGTCTAAGATGATTTTGTGAGTGTGAAATAAAACGATGCTTGGGAAGTCACCAGTCATAGGTTCTGACCCACAGTCAGAGCTCACAGAGCTCAGGTGCTTTTGACTTTGGGGGGCTGCGACTCTCTTCTTACAACCGCGCTTCTCAAACTTTAGAATGCGTCAGAACCATCTGGAGGACTTGTTAAAACACAGATTCCTGGATGGGGCCCAGGAGCTTCTGATCCAGTAGGTCTGGGAGCAGGGCCTGAGCATTTGCATTTCTAACAAGCTCTGAGAAGATGCTGATGGTCTGGGACTACCCTTGGAGAGCCACTGTCTTACAGGCATGAAAACATCCCCAAGCCAGCTGGGACAAAGGTTGAAATTCTGGGGAGGGAAGAGAAAGGCAAGTGGGAAAATTTTTCTAAGGGTCCCTCATCTGTTCTTGGTCCCAATGCCCACTATATATGCACTGGGTGGAACTTTGATATGGAGTCATTACCAACTCCACCTCCTTCCCAGGCTTCTTTCTAAGGTTCTCCAGGCTGGGACCAAGCCTCCCTTGTCAAGTTCCTGAGCTGAAAGATGACACCCTTTTCCCATCTGCCTGCAGCCTACAAGCTGATGCAGAGGCCACCTTTTTAGGTTCCAAGAAATTATGCATTCGTTACGGAGAAAATTAACACCTCAAAGCAAACTATAATTAGGAATTCTTCAATTCAGTTTATGCTTTTTCAATTAGGCACTCTATAATTTTAATCATGGGAGCATTAACATGTTTCTGTAATTTATATACCTGTGGTATAATCAAGCCTGGGAAACACATTGCTCTAAACCTGAACGACAGTGATTGTTTCCCTTCACACTTACAGTATTACAGGTCCCTGATGGAAAGATGGTGCCAGTTTCAAAGGAGCCATTTGTGAGCTGCAGAAGACAATGAGAGAACTCCTGGCTTTGGAAATGAGATGGATGGTGTAGACCATGTGACACCTTTGAACATCTGGCCCATGTGTAGACATCTGTGTCCCGAAGCTTCCACTCCTGTTGTGACTTTCAAAACATTCCCACCGTTGGAAACTGTCTTGGACAACTATTCTTGGAAACTAATTTCAATTAAGCAGGAACAGGGTGTCCTGGCAGGGGAGACGTTATCTGAGAGCCGTGGGAAGCAGATGGCTTTGAATTGAAGAAACTAAACAATAGGCTGAAACTTAGCCTAGATTGGAGCCAACCACCTCTTTTTAAAAAAAAAAAAATTTTTTTAACACTGATTTCTCTTGCCACTCTGTCTAATTCTGTTTTTCTCTCATAATTCCAGCTCTGCCTTTTTGCCACAAAGCTGGGCCAGAATCCTGCGTGCAAGGTAGTCCTCTGGGGATTCTGAGCACATCTGCAAATTCAAGGATTTCAGAGGCATACTGAAAGTTTTTGTGCTTATTCAGACTGAACCTCTGAACTTTCTGAAGGTTAAAAACCTTCATTTTTTTTCTATTCTTCCTGCTCTCCCTACAATAGCAAATTCAGATTTGCTGACTGCAATAAAAGGAAAAGAACATAATCAAAACTGGCCCGGGGGGACAATGCATACAGATTCTAAACTAGCTGAGTGACGCGCCCATATTGCGGCAGCATTTTGGCACTCAATGTATTTTGTCCAATCTAAGAAAATATGGACCTTTTTATGGAGTGAAAGTTGGAAATGGATTTGTATCTCCCAGGCTCCTCCAGCCTTCCACAAAAGAATACAGATTTGTTCAGATTCTGAGGCTATGCCTCAGAAACATCCACCTTCTACCTAAGCCCCAACATTTCCATAGAAGTGATATGTTCAGATATGCTATCAGCATGCAACAATGCAACATGAATTATTTCAGACACCAGTCATTGTCATCATCATAAGAAAACAGGTTTTTTTTTTGCCTTTTTTAGCCCCTACGTGGACAGGGATAGAGAAATAAGCTGGTGGAGATCCTAGTTATGCTCTTATGAGCTACAACTGTTTATCCTCATGCTGAAATACACACCAAAAGAGACACAGGAGTCTGAAAGCTGTAAAACCAAAAGGGGGAACTCGAAAGTAAAATGAGAAATATTTGCTTTCCAATATCATGAAAACAAACAAAAAAACCAAACCTGTTACCATCGAGTCAATTCTGACTCATAGCTACCCTATAGGACAGAGTAGAACTTCCCCATAGGGTTTCCAAGGAGTGGCTCATGGATCAAATGGCTGACCTTTTAGTTAGGAGCCATAGCTCTTAACCACCGTGCCACAAGGACTCCCAATATAGTGAGAAGGCACAAGTATTGGCACCGTAGAAAAAAATACGTAATTGCCTGGACAGGCTCCTTTCTCCATACCTGAGGCCACCCACAGGCTAATTCAGTAGTGCTCAAACTGTGGCCCAAGACCAGCAGCGTCAGCATCACCTGTGAGTTTGCTCAAAATGCAGACCCTCAGACTGCATCGCTGAATCTCTGGGAATGGGCAGGAGCTGCAGGTTTGTTAGCCCTCCATGGAATTCTGATGTTCACCTGAGCTTGAAAACCCTGGGGTTCAACAATTTCCCAGACTTTATCCCCAGTGGGGGTGAGGCAGTCGAATTTTGGAAGTCTACGTCAGGAGGTCAGGATCCGAGCAGCAAGTCAGCCCTGTAATAGGTCCCATGCTGGCTTTTGGGACTTAAATTTTGTGCCTGTGCCTAAGCCCCAATTATATTCCTCTTTTCCCATGACAGGATCCCTGGCCTTTACTTCTGATCCCAAATTCCTTCATTAATAGCCTCTTTGAGACCTAACAAGGGCCCTGACCTCTTTCTACCAGCCCTCCTAGGGCCTAGAACAATGCTGTAAAATAGAATGTTCAGTGATGATGGAAAAGCTGCCCAATTTGGTAGCCACTAGCCACATGCAGCTATTCAGTACTTGACAAGTGGCTAGTGCAACTAATGAACTGAAGTTTTAATTTTGTTTAATTTTAATCAATTTAAATTGCTGCATGTAGCCAGCACCTACAGTATTTGACAGTGTAAGTCTGAAGTCTTGCCCTTGGATCCTGGCTGTGTTACTAAGGCTGCTACCTCCTGTCCTGGCCAGGAATACTTACTTTATAAATTTATAATCTTTGTAAACTGCTCGGTGAGCCTATGCACAGATGGAAATGCACTAAGCAACAAACCCTAAGCAGCTGTAGCGAGGCAAGAGAAGGATGGGTTGCATTGTGGGAGGGGGTAAACACAAATTTCTTTTGCCTAGTGGCTGAGACTCTAACCTTTAAGTTGTTCTTTTCCTATCAAAAAGCCAGGGCTTTCAGGATCACCTCTCACTGCTGCCGAGAGTGGGCAAATCTCTGAGCAGCCCCAGGCAGCTGGAGCAGGCATTGTGCAGAATGCTTTTTGGAAGAGAGCAAATGTCCTTGGATACTAACATGGCACAGATCCATGCACTGGCTCAGAAGAACATCAATAGATTTGGCTATAGAAATGCATTTGACGGAGGCAGACTTGAAAGTCTGACCTTTCGGCAGTTGCAGACAGAGAGACTGAGAGCCATCGGTTATCAACCGTGCAAGGTCTGAGACAAAGCAATGATGCAGCCTATCATGGGGTACTGAACAGTGTAAGGAGTCAAAGTCAGCAGAAAAAAAGTTGGAGGAAAAATGAGAACCAGGAGAAGGCATCTTGCAGAGTCACTGTTGCTCTTGCTAAGGGTTTCACCAGTTCTCCAGGGAGGTCAGGCTAGCATTATAAGAACTGTCTACTCAGACAGTCCTTCAATCTATAGTGTGATTTCTTTGTTCCTTGAAATACTTGGCTCCCATGACCTTCACCTTGAATCCATTAAGACTACCCTCCATCATGGCCATCATCATCATACCCAGAACCATATTATCCCATTGATGGACTCATTACTGAAGCCTTACATATGATCATCTTAGTCTCTGAATACCACTTTCGTCTTCCCAGTCTCTCACTGCTTTGTGCCCTCTACACGGATTCTTCAATAACACTGAGCTCACCTGGCCCTCGGTATCTCTGTTTTCTGCACATCGTCCTTCACAGCCTTTTTTAAAATCAAGCCTGGGCCAGATGGACCATTTTCAATCACTTTTGTTAACATTATCATCTTCCTTTTCTCATTGTCCCGGATCAACCTGTGTATCTTTTCTACTATATTCTGACTGCTTGGAGCTCTTAAAGAAAATTAAACCACAAATGTTGACCATTCTTTTTTTTTTTTTTAGCTATTCTTCCCTTGGATTTCAGGTTTTAATGCTGCACTCGTTTTCCTTCTACCTCTCTGGTCAGTCCTTTTCCATCTCCTGCATGGTTCTTTGGTAGAGTTTCACAGAGCTCTGTCCTGTTCCTCACCTCTTCTAGTCACACTCTACCTGGATGAGGTCATCTTCTCCTCCCATGCTTCAAATCCCACCTGGATGTTAATGATTCCCAAACTACAATGCCTACTCAGATGCTCCCCCAGAACTCCAGACTTAAGGAATTTAAATAGTCCCGCTGGTAGGAGGTGAACATGACGACCACTCTTCTTCCCCTGATGGCAGTAACAGTGCTTGTCTCCATCTCTCCAGATGGCAGACGGTCCAAAATAGAACTCTTTCGTTCTTCATGTTCTGTCGACTGCTCCATTTAAAATATTCCTCCCCAAACACCTGTTTTTGCTTCTTGGTTTGAGCCTGAGGAATATAATCCAGAATCCTTCAGCACCGGAGCCAGTTCTTGGTAAGCTGTGTTTCTAGGAGGGGCTTATAAAAGGGGACCTGCAATGCAAAAGGGTGAGCAGAAGTGACTACAAACCCACCTAATTATTTGGGTTTCACTTTTCTTCCCTTTGTTTTCCTGACTAATCCTCCTAATCGAAGCTCTATGCTACACTCACCAGACTGGCCCTTTTCTCCTTGGGTAGCTTCATTTGTGATAGTTACATCATATTTAGATGGTGGGACAGTCCCATGGCAAACAGCCCTACAGTAGCATTCATCCCATTATTCTTTATTTCTCATTGCTGCTTCTTGTATCTGGCTCCTCCTTTTTCCCAGTCTGGTGTGGTGAAGTCCCAGCATGCTTTTAGGCTTGACTACATGAGTGCTGACCACTAAGAACTGACCTTTGAATAATAATAATCATAATAATAATAAATCCATTGCCATTGAGTTGATTCCACTCAAAATGACCCTATAGGAGAAAACAGAACTGCCCCACAGAGTTTCCGAGGAGCACCTGGTGAATTCAAACTGCTGCCCTTTTGCTTAGCAGCCATAGCACTTAACCACTACGCCACCAGGGTTTCCAACCCTTGAAATAGTAGGAAGGAAAAAGAACAGCACTTAGTTACCTAGTGCTGCCATAACAGAAATACCACAAGTGGGTGGCTTTAAAAACAAGTTTATTTTCTCACAGCTCTAGAGGCTAGAAGTCCAAATTCAGGGTGTAGCTCTGGGAGAAGGTCCTTCCTTGTCTATTTCAGCCTCTAGTAGCTTCCAGCAATCTTGAGCATTCCTGGGCTTGTAGATGCATCTGTCTCTGTTGTCTGTTCTCCTTTTCCCCCCACCCCTCCGTGTGTATCTCTGTCTATTTTGCTCATAACTCAGAAGTAATTAGGTTTAGAGCCCACCCTACCTCATTAGTATAACAAAAGAAAATCTCTATTTCCAAAAAGGATCCTATTTACAGGTTCAGGGGATAGGATTTCAACACATATTTGGGGGAAACACAATATCACTCATAGAGCTAAATATTCTTACAGTTTATGTGAGAGTGTCTCTTGCCCACCCACCCACACCAGAGTGGGGCACATAGTACTCCTCATCTTTGGACTCCAGCAAAGGTGGCCCAGAGAGCTGGGGAAATAAGCAAAACAAATGATATTTAGAGAAAGAGCTTCTAAATGTAATTGAAATTTCTCATCGGTCCCAATGTGAACAGGGACTCAGGAAATCCTCAGGCTGCCCAGTCTTAGATAAATCCTGTAAATTTTCATTTCTCCTCCCTAATTGGACACCATCATACACTGGTATCTGAGAATCAGACGATAATGATTCCAATTTTGCTCACTGCAGCTCCATGGACTGGCAAAACCCTTCTGTGATTGTTTCATGTGCTCTCACTCACGGCTTCTCAGTTATTAAAGGAATTCTGGAGGAAATTTGGCAATGGTTTCCTTTTCTTCCCAATAAAGTTTCTTCTTTCTTTAAAAGTTGATTGGATCTCCAGTTTTGCATTGCAGCTAATCACTGTGCATGTCAGAATCTACATTCTTAACTAGCTGCACCTGTCAAATGCAAACGGGTCATGGAATCTCAGCAGGCAGTGAAGAGAATTTGCAATGACCTTTAGAAGCCATTTGTCATGCTAGGCTGTCTCCTTGTCTTCAGTCTGCCTCACCCCTGCTCCTCCAAGCTGGGGCTGCATCACCTGGACACCATGCCCTAAGCAGCCCATGAAAACAGGTCACAAGTCCTAAATGACCTTGGAGGCAGTCCCTCACAGGTTCCCAACACTCACCTGGACCACACTTCAGATCCCAGCCTATTCTTGATCAGTCAGTTCCTAACAGCCCCATTTGGTTCCCAGACCATCTTCACCACCATTGATTGGCCTCTCCTAGATAAAGTATCCTTCCAGACTCTGCTTGGCTCATACAATAGTACCATCCTCTACCCCACTAGCCAAGCCAGATACCTAGGAGTCATTCTGGACAATGTCTTCTCCATCACTCCCCACCACTCAGACCCATAGAGAAGTCACCACCAAGGCATGTCAATTTTCCATCCTAAAAGTTTTATCTTCATCAACACAACCACTCTGTTTTAGGTCACCCTCATTTTTCATGTGGGTAGCTATAACTGTCTCCCAGCTAATCTCCCTGAACCATTCTTGTCCTCACTAATCTGTTCTCTAAATCGATGCTAGGAAGATCTTTTTTAAAAAGTAAGATGGGTCGTATCTCTCACTTGCTTGAAAGCCTTTCTTGACTTTACATTGTTCTTAGTATAAAATCCCAAATCCTTAATATCCCAATCCCATCACGTACCACTGCCCTCTGCATCCTCTCTTCACTGTCATCTGACTGGCCTCGTTACAGTTTCCCTAACGTTACTTCCTGACTCCCCAGTCTGGGTCTGATCCCTCTCATGGAAAAGAGTGAGACACAGAAGGAGGAAAACCCAGTAAATAGTGCATGGTTGAGCTGCCTGCTGCTGTAGCAACTGGGACTCAGCCTCACTGGGGACATCTGAGGAACTGTGGAGTATGCAGCAGTTTGGGCATGGATGCCTAGACTCCCATGCTCTGTTGGCTGGAGGCTGTCCCTGTGGCATTCAATCCTTTGCATTTCTAAGCTGCACCTGCCTGCTCATGCTAAGCTCCATGGGAGAAAGGATGGATGTTGGCACTTGAGGTGGGATCCTGTATATATTTATGAAACTTCCCCCCTCAGCTACAGCTGAAATTGAGTTGGGTTGGGATGAGGTGCCATGGGAACAAGAATCTGCTTCAACTGATAACCAGTTATGTTTGTGGCACAGTTTGCATAGAGCTACCTCCGCCATTAGGATGTACACTGCATGTGGGTAGAGGCCCTGCCTGTTGGCTCATTTCTGGATCTCCAGTGCCCAGCACAGTGTTTGGTACATGGTTGTTTGCTCAATAAATATTTGTTGACTTAATTAGTTAATGAATGGGTAAATGAACGAATGCCTGAGCAGATAAACTGGCTCGTCTCCTAGCATCTGGACTCACCTCTTCTGCCTGGATTTGACTTTGTATACTCCTCTAGTGTCCAGTATTTATAAGGCCTCTAACAGTTAAGAGAGATCATGTGGGTCCCCACTTTCCTTTTGGGGGGCCTATGGGTCTGCTTTGCTCTGAGTTCACAACCTAGAGCAGCATCTCTTCTGACTTGGAGGCACTTCTATGAGCCCTTTGCAGCCACTTCAGCAGTTGAGGCTCCCTAGCCTTGTCTAGTTGATTTTGTATTTCTGAAAGGTGCTCAAATCTAGGGATCTGTTTTCAAGGTAATATTGCTTTGAAGATTTTGTGACACCACTGGGAATAAGTACAGTCCCTGTAGTGTTACACACCCATTAGCACTTCACATGCAGTAGATCTTACATGAGTGTCAGAGAAGACCCCAGCACACAGGCACAGTTTGCAGAGGCACAGAGAGTCTTCCTGCTCATGGCCACCCAGAGCAGAGAGCCCCTGCTTGTCTCAACAGCTTGGCCAAATGCAAGAGGGATACGGAACAACTACCACTTGCATTTTATGTGCTTTAGCTTATTTGACCTTCACAGTGATCTGTGGCATGGGTATTCCCATTTTGTCAACAAGGATCCTGAGGTTCAGCGAGATTAAGTAACTGCCCAAAGGCTACCTGGTGCGTCAGTTGGATAATGCTGGACCTGCTTGATTCCAGGAGCCTCTGATTTTCCAATGTATCCAACTCAGATGCGAGTTATTGGCTACAGCTGTGGCAAGACAAGCATTAAGAAGCCTCAGCCCTGAATCAGGGGCTGCCTCCGCGACCCAGTCCCAGGTCTCAAGGGGGTCACAGTCTGATGGTAGAGACTGAATATGCATGTCCCTGACAGAGGAGTGGCCAGGGCAGAGTGGCCCCTGCCTTCTTCTTTGCCTCTCTCCACATCTCTGTCCCAGCACTGAGCATTGGTGGTTCCCTGAATACACCGTACACTCTCTCTGCCTGGGCTCTTTTAGATGCTGCTCCCTCCATCTGGGCCACACTCTGCCCTTCATCCCCAAGCTCACTCTCCCTTGCCCCATAGGTGTCAGCTTAGGCAACACTGCCTCCTAGAAACCTCCTGGAGCCTGAGCCTACTAGGCTAATGATATGTCTCCTCACTGCACCGTCACGGAAACCTCTGACCAAGCACACAGGCTCATTGGTATTTTTCCTTTTCTGATTGTCTTCCCTATAGATCTGCATTGTTCAAAATGGTAGCCACTAGTCATATGTGGCTTTTTAAATTTAAATTAATTAAAATAAATCAGTTCCTCTGTTGCACTAGCCATATTTCAATGCTGAATAGCCAGCCACATGTGGTGAGTGGCAACCATATAGGACAGTGCAAACAGAACATTTCCATCATTGTAGAAAGTTTTATTGGACAGCACTCTTATAGAGTAGGAGGCACCTGAAGGCAGGGTCTGTGATGGGCATCTCCACAGTCCCAGCACCTGGCATCCAGGTGCACAAAACAGATTTATTGAATTACTTAATTAGTTGTGCTTTTTAAATGCCAGGTGGAGTCCCTGGGTGGTGCGAATAGTTAAGAGGCTTGGCTGATAACTGGAAGGTTGGAGTTCGAGTCCACCCAGATGCACCTCAGAAGAAAGACGTGGTACTCTCTCGAAAAAGGAGCCATTGAAAACCTCTATGGAGCACAGTTCTACTTTGACACACATAGGGTCCCAATGAGTTAGAGTTGACTCAGCGGCCACTGTTGGTATATATATATATATATATATAATATTTATAATAAAATAACTGTAATATAATATATTTATAAATATGTACATATTTACAAATTTGTATAAATTTATATATATATATATATATATGCCAGGAACCATCCCAAGTAAAGAGGATCCAATAGCGTCAGATTCCAGGTTTCTTGAAGCTCACAGTCTATTGAAGGTCATGCAAAAACAAAAATAAAACCATATCAAAAAATGTCTAACACAATTAAAAGCTCAGAAAAGAGCCATGAGGGAAAACCACAGGATACTGTTGAATAAAACCTGGCAAGAAAGGAAGAGTAAAAGGAAGTAAAGCCACAAATGAAGGTTAGGGCCAGATTTGGAGAGACCTTGAATTCCACACTAAGAAGTTTGAACTTAATGTAGTAGAAAACCAGTGACCCACTTAAGAATTTTAAGCAGGAGAGTAACTTGATCCAATTTGTGCTTTGAAGGATCACTCTGGCAGCAGGTGGAAGATGGAATGAGGGGAAAGACATTTGTGACAGGCAAACCAGTAAGGACACCTGGCAGGTCCAAGGAGTGGGCTGAAGAGTGGCCATGGCCATGGGGGTGGAGGAAGCCAACTGGGGGGTTGGGCGGTCTGGTATAGAATCTGGGGCTCTGCCCCCAGCCTCTGTGGCGATGCATTATGGGTGATTAATTCATGGCCAAGTTACTTTCTTATGAAGGTTACTATAGATACATCAGTGTGACAGTTGGGGCGTGGGGGAAGAGGGCTCAGCGTGTTTGAATCGGAGCTGAATATTAGATTCTAGTCACTGTTTGATTGATCTTTTAAGCAATTCTGGGATTCTGTCACTTAAAAACCAATAAATCTTTGAAGGCCTGAGGAAAGCAATGCAAAAGCAATAAATCTCCATTGTGGAGTATTAGAAAAATAGGCCAAGCTGCAAGGTGGTTTGGCTGGAGGAATGAGCATGCAGGAGCCCCACATGGCAGTCCCCCGCTCCATGCTCCTCACCTCCCTGCACGCACAGCTCTACCAGGTAGTGTTAGGCCCCTGGGGCTTTGATGGGGCAGCAAGTAGCAGACCAGGGGGTGGACTGGCTCAGCCCAGCTGGGAGAGCTGCTGACCGAAGGCAGGAAGAACAGGCCCAGCTGTGTGAGGCCTGGAGGCCAAGGCTTAGGGGTGAGGCTATGTGAGAACAGGCATTCTCATTCAGAGAGAGACCTGCTAGGGTTCACAACTTACAGGTTGGGGTCACACAATTCTCTATTGGAGGACCCCTGAGAAGCTGTCTTGCCCACCCATAATCCCACAGCATCCCCACCAAATGGCCACCCAGACATCATCTGGCATCCTAGCCCTGGGAAACTCAGAACTTCCTCTGGGGAACCAATGAACCCAGGTCAGGAAACTGGGATCCTGTACTGGCTCTACCTCTAATGAGCTCTGTGACCTTGGGCTAGTCATTTAACGTCTCAGACTTCAGTTCTTCCTTTGAGATGGAGATAGTATTTCCCACCCATCTTACTCCCAGGTGGAAGTGAGAATCAGGTGCTATAAAGGAAGTAAAAGAACTACAAACTGTAAAATATGATTCAAGGCAAAGTAGCATGAGGCTATTACATACACACGCCCTTTATCCTTGACCCAGTGTGTCTAGTGTGAGCTTTTTAAGTCCTGTGGTCACAGAGTATCTTTGTTCTTTGCTCACATGCTCCTACTTATCCTGAGTCCCCCGACCTGCAGGACTCCACATCGATCCACTTTCTTGGGCTTTGTTCCTCGCTCCAGCCAGTCTACTACTTATGTCAGTCAAGACAGTACTGTCCCAGAAAGCCTCATATTATCTTATTTGTTTTGCTGGTTTCATTTTTTTATTGCTTACTTGCTTTCTGTCCCCCTCCCTGCCTCACACACATGCACACTTACTAGATGGTAAACCCCAAGCGGGCAGGGATGCATCTGTCTTGTTCACTGCTATGTCCCCAGTGCTTAGCTCAGTTCCTGGGACCTAGCCTGCACTCAGTAAGTATTTGTTGAATGACTTAATGGGTAACGGCTTCTCATATGGCATCCTAGGGTAAAGAGTTCAAGGTGAGAGGGCTAAAGTAACTGAAATCTTTTATGATTTTGCCATTGCTGTCACTGCACTTGTCCTGAAAATCTTGCTGGGTAGCATTGGCTAGTCTCTTCCCCTTCTTGGCAAATAATCCCAGAAACTGGGTGCACCACCCACCCTCTGTGATCCAGAACCTTGGGAAGAAAAGCAGCCAGACATTTCCAGATACCAGGCATTGCCCCTTTGAGCAGTGACATTTATTTTAATTTTTTTGGATGAGAATGTCACCAAAATACATCACACACATCTTTCTCCTAGGAGTGTTGGCTTAGGGTCCGCTAAACTGGGTCTAAATTGTGTCTGCACCACTTGACAGCTTCTTAGCCTGGGGCAACTTGCTTAGCTGCTGTTTATCTCAATATCCATATCTGCAAAATGGGGAGACTCTTAGTGCAATGCTGTGAGGATACAGATAGTGTTGTGTAAAGTGACAGGCACACAGCAAGTGTTTCCTCATTAAATGGCAATTAGAAGGCTCTCTTAACTTGAAGACGTGGGACTCAATACCACATTTTTTGTATGAACCAGTGAATGCCCACGGTGAGGGGCTGCAGCATGTAGACTTCCTTGTTTCTTGGGCAATTGTGTCTGTTTTGTGGAGTTGCCCTGATCCTTTGCTCCCTGCCAACTGTCATTTATCACTGCTGCTGGGGTACTCCTGCTCCCCACTCCCTCCTCTTAATTTACCATAGTCTTAGGATGCATGGGCTTGTTAAAAAGATGAGCAGACTAAGACTGTGTGGGCTTAGAGGGACAGTAGAAGGGTCTCCTTTGGTGGAAACAGGGAAAGCTTTCCCATGCATGTTAGTTTGGGCTGCTCAAGGGACCTATTTGCTGGGGGTGAAGAGCTTGGTCTCTGGAATCAGGCAGGGAAAAGCATGAATCCTAGCTCTATCCCTTGCTGGCTCTGTGACCTTGATCTTTAGTTTCCTCATTTCTAAGAGTGAAATGATGGTCAGGATTAAATTCCTGGTAAACATAGTAATTGCCCAATAAGCAAAACAAATAAATAAATAAACAAAAAACAGTGACGATTACTCCAATCTGTGTTTAGCTGGCTTCCAATGAGTTCTTAGAGGTTCACAAACACACAATCTTATTCCCTCTGAGGGATAATTCCCTGATTCTTTGTACAAAAGTTAAATTTGTTCTGCCAGTGGGAAGGACCCAGTTTGCTTATTTTTCAGGACAATTAAAACACATTTTTCTGAACAATATGTCAGGGGCTCCTAAGGAATGAGTGAGTACTGAAGGCTGTGGTGCTTCAAGAGCAGAATTCTTGTCTCCAGGTGGGAGACCCAGCTTGGATTCCCAGCCAGTGCACTTCATGCATAGCCACACCCGTCTGTCAGTGGAGGCTTGTGTGTTGCTATGACACTGAACAGGTTCCAGTGGAGCTTCCAGACTAAGACAGACTAGGAAGAAAGGTCTGGAAATCTACTTCTGAAAATCAGCCACTGAAAACCCTATGGATCATAATGGTCTGATCCACAACTGATCATGGGGATGGCACAGGACCAGGCAGTTTTTTGTTCCACTGGCACAGGGTCGCCATGAATCAGGGCTGACGCAACGGCAGCTAACAATGACAAGAAATAAGTAACGCATTTCCCTTCCCTTTATGGACTCAAGGTCTCAGATAGCTTTGGAAATTCAAACTGGAAGGAAGTAGGCAGTCCTGGGAACCTTCAGTGCTTGGATTTTCAAAAATGGTCTTCGTCTTAGTTATCTAGTACTGCCATAACAGAAATAGCACAAGTGGATGGCTTTAACAAACAGAAGTTTTTTCTCTCATAGTTAAGGAGGCTAGAAGTCAGAATTCAGGGCCCCAATTCTAGGGGAAGGCTTGCTTTCTCTGTCTATTCTGGGGAAAGGTCCTTGTCATCAGTCTTCCCCTGGTCTAGGAGTTTCTCAGCACAAGACCCTGGGTCCAAAGAACGCATTCCACTCCCAGCTCTTCTTTCTTCGTGGCATTTGGTCCCTTTCCTCTCTGCTCCATTCTCTCTTTTATATCTCAAAAGAGATTGACTCAAAATACAATCTAATCCTGTAGATTGCATCCTGCCTCATTAACATAACTGTCTCTAATCCTGCCTCATTGACATCACTAGAGGTTAGGTTTTACAACATATGGGATAATCATACCAGATCACAAAATGGCAACAACTACACAATAACAATACTGGGAATCATGGCCTAGCCAAGTTGATGCATATTTTGGGGGAACACAATTCAGTCCATAACAGTTTTGAACAGAAGCCCCTAAATTTTACAGGGAAGAAGCAAAGTTAACAAAGGAACTAACACCCTAAGGCCTGCTTTGTTCTGGGTCCTTCCATATTTTATGCAACCTCTGTGACATAGTTACTATCCATACTTTCCAAATAAGGAAGACTGAGGCTCAGAGTGATTAAACATCTTGTCCAAGGTCATGCAGCAGTGTTAGAATAGGATTTGAACCTGGGTTCACTGCCATCAAACACATATTCTTTCCATTGCGCCACATAGCAGCCAGCAGTCTGTGGGAGCTGGACTGAATCCATACCTACCCTGAATCCCCACAGTGGATAGCCAGCCTGATAAGGTCCCTTTGCTGATGGCTTTATTGGCCATGGGCTTTGGGTCAGATCTGGGCTGTGCTCCAGGGTTAGCTGCTAAATTGCTGCACAACTTTGGGCAACCTGCTTACTTTCTCTGGACCACACTTTTGTCATATAGGAAGTTTTCTGAGATTTTGAAAATAATAACCCGTGATACTGCATGAAAGAAGTGACAACTGTGAAAGACCGAAAGCCATCAGTGGCCAAAAAGGAACACGTGTCTTGGCACCTAGGGGACCTGTATTGAAACTCAGCTTTCCTACTTAACTCTGTATGCCCTTGGGCATTTCTGAGCCTAGTTACTTCATGACAGTGTTGCACGAGAGTAACAGGAAGAAAAGCAGGTGCTCAAAAACTATTTATTTGACACAAGAGCTGTTTTTGGCTCATCACAGATAGGACAATTCTACAACAACACATGTATAGAATATAAGGTAAAAGCTCCATGGTCTGGTGTCCCACAAACACTGTACACACCTGTTGTCAGGCCTGTAGATTCACCTGACTTAGGGTGGAGCATTGCCCAAAGTCTCCAGAATAGATGGGAACTTGCACATTGCAGCTGGTTGATTCTATCTGCTCCACTGCCTATCATTTCCGGGTGAAGTTGAATCCAGGTTGGAAAACGAAGATCTAGACTATCACAATTACCTCCTTCCTGGCTGGTCTCCGAGCCTCCAGTGTCACAGTCACACTGAATGCAGCTCTCCAGTGTCTCCTTATTGCTCTCCAAACAAGCCTGAGCTTCTCACTCATGGCCCCTTTTCTTATCCTACCACTCCTGCCTTGACTTTTAGCAATCTTACCCACTCATGATTACTCCCATTACAGCAGGCTACTTCTCTCTTCCGTGTATTTGCTCATGCTAGACCCTCTTACCGCTGGTGAAATCTTACACATCATTTAAGATACAGCTCAGGGTCATCTCCTCTAGGAATTCTCTCCTCTGAGCTAGCATAATGACGTATGCATATCACCACAAGGATGCACTGTATTGTAGTTATCATTCATGTTTCTGTCTCCCCAGCTAGGCTTTGATGTTCTCTAGAACATGAATTATTCTTGGCTAGTTCTAAAAAAAAACTATTTTTTAGTTTTTTTTAGTTCACCACCAAATCCCAAAGACTTTAATAGTACCTGGCACACACAGACTGGGTGCTCAATACATGTTTGTTGAATGACTAACTGAATGAATAAATGAATCATTTTATCCCCCGTGTCCCGCCCCATGCCTGACACATAAAGCACTCAATGGGTAATTGCTGAACTGAACGGAGCCAATTTGACAGCTGTTCCACCCAACATTCTTCTTCATTTTAAGGGTCTACAGTCCTGCCTCCTGGAGCTCTGAGCAAAGCCAGCAGTCAGCATCGGAGCTGCTGCCCGTCTGCGAAGTATAGCTGCTGAAAAGAGATGCCCACCCTCCTGATGCCCGTAAGCCCCAGGACTTGCACCGGGTCAACATAGCTGCCGATACGCTTTATCTGCCGGGGCTCAAGTATATTCCTAAACTCTAAGAACCTCTTGTTAAAAATAAGCACTGTGACATTGACTGCAATTCTCTGTTGGACTCTAGGACTCTGAGATCCTAAACTAGACCAGTTTTGAGGTCTTGTCCCATTCTTGATCTCTAAGCAGATTTTTTTGAGAATTCAGCAAGACCGTCTATCTGTTACTGGCAGTCAGACATGGAAAGATGATCTTGTCAGGAGACTGTGTTTCCAGGACCCCGACCCCACTGATTAAACTTGCCACAGGGTGTGTTCCAGAAAAATCTTTCCCAGCCCTCCTTAGGTTCCCATCAGCATGCTTCCTCTGATCCAGCCCCAACACTCCTCTGTGGGGTGAGAGGCTCCTAGCTCACTGGCCCTCTCTGAACTGGGCTTGGGGTGACTGACCCTCTTCCCCTAGGAAGCCTTGCTCCTGGCCAGTTTTATCCATGGGCATTGCAAGGACATGATTCAACTGGAGGTGTGTGTGGTACAGACAATGGAAACTGCACACTCCAAGCCAAGAAGCCCTCCTCACCTGACTGGGGCTCCTCGGGACTGAGCGGGCTTCAGCATCACTGTGATGGTTGTGTCTGTTTCATTCAGTGGGGTGTCCGTATCGTACTCAGGCATTGATGGTGCTGGGTAGGCAACAGAGAGAGGAGGTGAGCTCAGTACATGTCCCAACTCTCCTTACTACCTCCCCTTGAAGCTGTCCTAACCAAGGACAACTAGAAGGAGGATGCTTGAAAAAAAGGTTAGATAAGAATCACAAGGTATTCCAGGCTTTCAGCAAAAGTGGCCCTGGCTTCCAACCTACCTGTAGTTCCTTCAAGGTGCAGTAGAGTGTGGGGAAGGGTGGCAGTGATAGGCCAGTACCCTCATGAATCAAAAAGTTCCACATCAAATGCACAGCGAAATGCAGGAAATATGACTACTTAACAAAGATGTGAAGAAAGTGAAGTCCACTTGTTAAACACATTTCAAATGCAAATTAAAGCAATGATGAACTAGTTCCTCTCTACCTTTTATTTTTTTTTAATGAGCCTCCCCATACCCGACTGATGGGAATGCAGCTAAATCTGATCCTTTGGTATTAAGAGCTATTAAAACCCACATTGCTCATGACACAGTGTTTCAATTTCTGGAATCTAATCCTAAAGTTATAATCCAGACTTAACAAACTGAACTTTAATTCTACAAACATGTTTATCGAAACATTATTTTATTAAAAGAAAGGACGCACCCAATATATCCAACCACAGGGGTACGTTTCATTAAATTACTGTCCATCCACTTGACAGAACATTATGATGAAGGCAATGTAGCAACAGGGGAAATGCTTGTGTATAAGGACCAATGAAAACGTTAAGCTACAAAAAACACCATGAGTTTGTATCTATGTAAAATATATATGCATGTGGACAGGAATTGCATAGGCATTTTGGAAAATGAAAAGTATAAGAAAGGTTCTGAGATAATTCTGCTTTGATGCTATCAAATGGTGGCGGTGGCCTTACTGATGATGGCAGGTTGTAATCTTGGACAACTGTGACTCTGTAACATTCATTCATTCTTTAATCAGACATTTCATGAGAGCTTGTGCTGTGTCCTGCACCGCCAAAAGAAATTACGCCTGAAAAATAAATCACTTTTTTACAAACCAATTTGTATGCAAGAAGAATGTACTATTTAATGCAAACCTGTGGCAGATTATCTGCTGAATCTCACCCAATTAATACATATTTTACATTTTAAGAAGTTCATAGATTAGGGTTTTTTCATGTAGACTACCACAGTAGCACACGAGGGGCTGTATCATCGTGACTGCTCTAATGACACGCAGTGACAATTGGCTTTGCTGCTTTATACTCCCAGGAATATTAGGGATGGGAAAACAAAACAAAACCTCTCTGCCTTTTCCCTTTCTAAAAAAGATACCTGAAATTTTGGTGGTGATGCGAGTGGTGACGGGAGGCCCAAAGCCCTTTGCTGTGCTGGCCTTGATGGTGAAGGAGTAGGTGGTCCCTGGATACAGACCCACAAAGAGATGGTGAGTTTCGTTTCGGAGCTTGAACACTTTCCCCCTCTGGCTGGAGAGGTCGGCACTTGGATCCAGTGAGCCAACAGCCTTGTAGTTGATCTGTACAATAAGCCAGCAGACAAACAGGTAAATAACTGGCCCAGGAAGCTGGATCAGTCTCTTTTAGAAGCACACCAGGAGAGGGGAGAGAAGTTATGTGAGCTGCCAGTTACTGACCACTTGACAGATCATCCATGCCCCCAAATACTCCACTGCTGACATCCAATCAAAATAGAACATGAGCCACGAACACAATTTCAAATGTTCTAATAGCCACATTAAAAAAAAGTAAACAATAAGTGAAATTAATTTTAGTAATATATTTTATTTAACCCAATATCGCTAAAATATTATCATTCCAACATACAATTGATGTAAAAATTTTAAAGAGACCATTTACATTATTTTATTCAATTGGGAATGTATTTTACCCTTACAGCACATTTCAACTTGGACTGATCATATTTTAAAAGCACAGTAGCACCATATGACTAGTGGTTACCATATTAGCAGCACAGCTATACAGCAGTGTCAAAGTGTGGCATTCGACTTGTAATTACTTGGAAGACTTATTAAAAATGCAGATCCTGGGCCTCAGATTCCACATGGATAGCATTTGCTGTCTGGTGCTTTCTCGTACATCATCTTGATTGTCTTCCCAAAAACCTCTTAGGTATCAGGATAGTTATTCCCCTTTTACTGATGAAGAAACTGAGGCTTAGCTGTATGCAATTTGCTTTAAATCATTGCTTTTCAAACAATCAGTAGCAAAGACCCAGTTCTGTGTTTTCCAATCCATTCCAGGCCAATAGTAGTACAAAAACCACACCACACATGGCTCATCATGTGAGTTGGGCAATAATCAAACCAATCTACACCGTGTAATGAGACGAGTTCACTGATGATGCACTTGGGTGTCACGGCAATGTCAAGTTGCTATAAACGTTTCTAAGTGCTTACTCTCAACTTCTGTGCTTATATTGCTAGGAAAAGTAACAGTCAGTTGGCAGGTGGGCACTGGTCTTGGCAGACCACCCTTTGAGTACCACTTCTCTAAATTACAGTGATTAAGTGACAAACACTGTTTTTTTGTTTGTTTTGTTTTGTTTATCTAGTTCCATCAAAAAATATTTTATTAAAAGATACATATATAGACAGATATGCATATATATATACATATATGCATAAAATACATATGCAGAAAAGTATACAGCTTGATGAATTTTCACAAACCGGACACAACCATGTAACCAGCACCCAAATCAAGAGATAGAACATTACCAGACCCCAGACTTTTCCCTTATGCCCTCTTCTAGTTCTTAGTCCTCCTCTCCCCCAGGATAACCTCTATCCTCACTTCTAACAGCATCGACTAGTTTTTGAACTTTACATAAATGGAATCAGACACTAGTCTCTTGTGTGTGTGGCTTCTTTGCTCAACAGTCTGTTGGTGAGGTTCATCCAGGTTGTTGTGTGTGGTTGCGGATTGTGCATTCTCGTTGGCATTCACTATGCTACTGGAGACACAGGAGTAAATCCAAGTCTGTCAGACTCTAAAGCTTGTGCTCTTTATTCTGTATCATACTACCTGGCCTGGAGACACATTTCATTAATTGAAGAATATCATCACTCACACTTATTTACTCATGCACAAATGTTTCCTGTGTACCTCCTGTATTCTATGCTCTGTGCTGTGTGCTTCTGGAGGACCCAAATGAATTCAAGCCAAGCCTTATCCTCAAGTGGCTTCCATTCTAAAAAGAAGTAAGCCAACTACACATGCAACTTATGCCTACTTTATGTTCCATCAAGAATGTCCTAGATAACAAAGTTTATAAAGAAAATGTTCTGCATCCCATTTTGTTGAGTGGCATCTGGGGTCTTAAAAGCAAGTGAGTGGCCATCTAAGATACATCAATTGGTCCCAACCCACGTGGGGCAAAGGAGAATGAAGAACACCAAAGACACAAGGAAAACAGTAGCCCAAGAGACAATAAGGGCCACATAAACCAGAGACTTCATCAGCCTGAGACTGGAAGAACTAGATGGTGCCCTGCTACCACCAATGACCACCTTAACAGGGAATACAACAGACAGTCCCTGACGGAGCAGGAGAAAAGTGGGGTGCAGAATTCAAATACACATAAAAAGACCACACTTAATGGTCTGAGACTGGAAGGACCCCAAAAGATAGGGCCCCAGACTCTGTGTTAGCCCAGAACTGAAACCATTCCCGAAGCCAACTCTTCAGACAAAGATTAGACTGGACTATAAGACATAAAATGATACTTGTGAAGACTGTGCTTCTTAGCTCAAGTAGATAGGTGAGACTAAATGGGCAGCTCCTGTCCAGAGGTGAGATGAGAAGGCAAAAACGGACAGGAGCTGGTTGAATGGACATGGGAAATCGGGGGTGGAAAGGAGGAGTGTGCTGTCACATTATAGGGAGAGCACCTATGGTCACATAACAATGTATGTACAAATTTTTATATGAGAAACTAACTTGAACTGTCAACTTGCACATAATGCACAATAATAATAATAATAATAATAATAATAATAATAAGGATGTTCCAGACTTGAGAGGACAGCCAGGCCCAGGAAGAAGTGGAACGCATCAACTTTACTTCAGAAATAAAATAAGCAACGTTCTGTTCCTGGCAATGGCACTGAAGGCTCTGGAGAAAGAGGTGATTTCTCTCCCCTTTATTAAACAGTGGTAGTGAGTGCAGTGATTGATTCCACCTGTAGAGGTAACTTTCATGTTCTCAGGGGAGAAAGACCAGACTTTGCCTGGAGCAGAGGAGGAGAAACTCAACAGAGCTGAAGGGTTCGGGCATTTTACAAGAGCAGCCTGTGGGTGCACATCCGTCCCACAGGTCCCTGGCCACTAGCTGTAAGTTGCAGTGGTGTGCCTGTTCACCACATTCCCTCTAGTCCCCCTGCCCGTCCCAACCCCTCCCAGAGGCAAGCACTGCAAGCCTCTGTCTCTTTGCTTGAGGGCTTTCTCCATGGATGCTTGGCCTGCAGTGCTTGGTAGTTAGCACACAGGCCCCAGCAACCATCAGCTAGCTATTGATGGGAGCATAAATTCCCAGGCCCCCTCTCACATGGTAGCCCTGCAGCTGTTGTTCTATAGTGCCACCCAGTTTCCCTGGGGGATTCGGCTCTACTTGCCTCCAAACGCACCAGATAAAACCAAACCAGTTGCAGTCAGTCAATTCTGACTCATGGTGACCCCATGTGTCATAGTAGAACTGTGCTCCACAGAGTTTTTAATGGCTGATTTTGAGGAAGCAGGTTGCCAGACCTTTTTTCTGAGGTACCTCAGGGTGGACTCAGCTCACCAACTTTTCAGTTAGCAGCTAAATGCATTAACTGTTTGCACCACTCAGGGGCTCTCCAGTGGGAGTTGGCTTGAAAACATATCATCATTGGCTAACAAATGCCCTATTTATTCCTCACTCCCTCCCCCCTTACTGGTGTTTCCTAAACCTGTCAAACAATCTGCCTGCATTCGAACCCTTCTCTTCGTGTCTGTTTCTGAGGAACCCACAACTAAGGCAAAGTGATCAGGAAGGCATCTCAGGGAACAACTGAACTATGATGGAGATAGATGACACAGAGTCGGAGCAGAGGAAAGAGCATTCCAGGCAGAGCCAACTGCCTGGGCAAAGGTGGGGACGGCTTGGAAGAACTTAGAAAAGTCCATGTGACTACAGCTCTTGTTGTCAGGTGCTGTTGAGTTGGTTCCAACTCATAGTGACCCTATATACAACAGAGTGAAACCCTGCCCAGTCCTGCACCGTCCTCATAATCCTTGTTATGCTTGAGCCCATTGTTGCAGCCACTGTGTCAACCCGTCTCACTGAGGGTCTTCCTCTTTTTCGCTGACCCTTTACTTTACCAAGCATGATATCCTTCTCTAGGGACCGATCCCTTCTGATAACATGTCCAAAGTATGTGAGACATAGTCTCACCATCTTTGCTTCTAAGGAGCATCCTGGCTGTACTTCTTCCAAGACGGATTTGTTCGTTCTTTTCTGACTAGAAGAGTGTTGAGCTAACGGGGAGAGTGGAGCTTTCATAGTGGGGTCAGGATTCCAGTTTTCCCTAGTGGCAGAAGGGAGATACTCAGAGAGCTCCCCCTGCAACAACAAAGCCCAGTGCACCAGTGGAGGAGATGTGTCCGTGTATCCCTTGGAAATCCCATCTAAGCTTCCCTGTGGCTGGGTGGCAACTACATTGATATACAGACACTGGGAGGTAAAACTCATGCCTTATTTACTAGCCAGTTCCTTTCCTGAGCTCCAAATTCAATCCAAAAGCGACTCCATTTCCACCGAGCTGTCAATATAATATACCGTGCTCCCCTGCTCTCCTAACCTTTCCTGGTATTACAGGATTCTCACTTACTTGTAATGAAACACTATGAATAAATCACTGTATGTTAATATAGCGTGTCTTCAATTTTTTATGAAGGGCTACACCAAATCTAATTCCCTCTGCTTTGTCAGAAACAGTCTTTGAAAAATTTAACTTGCAAGTTTTACGAAGTTAGTGGGGGATCAGGATGGGGAGGGAAAGA
This sequence comes from Loxodonta africana, assembly GCF_030014295.1. Taxonomy (NCBI): domain Eukaryota; kingdom Metazoa; phylum Chordata; class Mammalia; order Proboscidea; family Elephantidae; genus Loxodonta; species Loxodonta africana. Next base: position 41,644,895 of record NC_087365.1, read on the forward strand.
AGGAAGGTGAGAAAAATGGAGTGGGATGGAGCTGTGGTCATAAAATGCATAAGGCAATAACACAAAATGAATCTTGGTTTGGAAATGGAGAAAAGGGAAGATTTGTTAGAATAGCAACCATAAAATAAAGAGTGAGTGGGAGAAAGGCTGCTGAGCTGCACGGCAACCCTGGGCTCCAGGGCCTGAAGCAACAAAGTGCTTGGGGGCACCCCCTTCTCCTTTGGTTGCTGTCAGTGGAATCCCCACCCAGATGCCAGAGGGAGCACTTCATAATGAAAATCCAGTCACTCATTTTTTTACATACTTAAAGCTAAGAGAGCAATGGTTTCCCATAGTTCTCAGGATTAAGACCACATCCTTATCTTGGCCTAAAATATACTACATGAACTGGCCTCTGCTCACCTTGCTGGCCCCTTTCAATCTCCCTCCAGTTGTTGTTGTGAGGTGCCATTGAGTTGGTTCCAACTCACAGTGACCCCACGTACAACAGAACGAAACACTGCCCTGTCCTGCACCATCCTCAACCCTATCCTTATTTCAGTAGCTGAAAAGAGCCAGGATTCCTCTAGCCACAGGGCCTTCACACCAGCTATTTAGTCAGCTTGGAACATTTTTTTCCTTCCCATGCCTCCTGTTTCCCTAGTTACTGACTCCTCATCCTTAGACCTCAGTTAAAATGACACTTTTCCCGAGCTCCTTCTCTGACTCCCAGGTCCTCCTCCTTTATGTCCCCAGAATCACTTACCGCTCTTTTGCCCATGCAAATTTCCCATTTAACCGTGCAATAATTTCATTAATGTGTCTTTTCTACCAGCCCAGAGGTGGGAAAAGTACAGTCCGTGAGCCAAACGTGGCCCACCATCTATTTTTGTAAACAAATTTGCACTGGAACACAGCTACACTCATTGGTTTATGCATTGCTTATGGCTGCTTTACACTGCAATGGCAGAGTTGAGTAGCTGCAACAAAGACCCTGTGGCCTACACAGCCTAAAATATTTACTCTCTGGACCTTTAGAAAAAAAGTCTGCTGGCCCTTATTCTAGATTTTAAGCTCCAAGAGGGCAAGGATTTTATCTGTCTTTTGCCCAACATTTCATTCCCTTGCACAGGGTGTATGTGTGTTATGTATATAAAGGAATGCTCAAATAGCTGTGTAGCTTGAGCGCCAGGTTCCTCAATGGTAAAATAATAGTTCTAATTTCAGTTTCTCTTTTAATGTATGTTGAAGATTTATTCCCAGATTCTTTGCTCCTGGAAGACACCCATTTATCCAGGAGTAAGGCGCTAGGGAGTCAATGAGTGATGTTAGCTTCTGCACCAGGGCTCCAGCTGAAAAGGACAAGGGGATATTCTTGGAAAGAACAGGCAGCCCTTCTACTCTGGGCCAAAGGGGCGGGGGCAAGAGAGGCAGGGAAAACAGAAGGGAACAATTTTCCTTGATGAGCTCCATCAGGAAGGACTTGTTTCTTGAACATTTTTGTATTGAGCCCTGCTGTGCCGAGGCACTGGGCTAGGTATGGGATATGGCCACCTCAGTTCTGTTTTCACACGGGAACAGATGACAATATTCTGGTCTTGAGGAGATGGTATATGAGGGTTAAAGGAAGATACAAGGTGAGGTGGGGATGAGGGCAGTGGCCAGGACTCAGAAGCTGGTGAGTGGAAGATGCAACCATGACAAAAACACCATTTTGGAGCTCCTGCTTTGTGCAAGTACTGCGAGGGACTCCTAACATAAAAGTATCTCATTTAATCCTCAAAAAACGTGATGCAGGATACATGACAGTATGAATTCCTCAAAGCTCATAGAACTGTAAAACAGAGTGAACCCTTAATAGGGTATCAATACTGGTTCATCAGTTGCCACAGATGTACCATACTAATGCAAGATGTTAACCATAGGAGAAACTGTGTGCAGAGGCGAGAGGGTGTGGGAACTCTCTGTACTTTCTGTACAACTTTTCCGTAAATGAAAACCTAAAACTGTTCTATAAAATCAAGTGTATTCAAAAAATGCAAAAAAAAAAAAAAAAAAAAGTCCAGTCCCCCCCAAAAAAATCGTTATGGGTCATTATGATTATTCCCATTCTTCAGCTGAGGAAACTGAGGCCAAGAGGGGGAATGAAAGTGTGAACTGGGGTGAGGGCGACTCTGGGTGCCATCTAGCTGTGTCCTGGAAAGAGGTGGTGATAATGTATAATACATGAAATGCTTTCTGCTGTACCAGCTTCACCAGGATCTTGTCTCTTAGCTGGTGCATGACTGTGGGCACCATGATGCAGCAGGGAACTTGGATAAGTTTATTCTGAAACATAGAGATGCCCTGATGGGACTAGAGGGTTGTCTAAAGAAATCACTCCCAAAGAGATGACCTCAAATTGAAGAAACCCATAACAGCATCAGCTGCCAGTGGTGACAGTATAAACTGAGTCAAGACTTGCCCACCTACAGCTTGACATTCTGGAATCATCCTCTATAGCTTAGCCCCCTCCCCTCCTGGATAAAGACTAGTATCTTCATCCTAAACCCTTTGGGGGATCAGCTCCTTAAGTTACCCATCCCACATACTGCTGGCTTTCTCCAATGGCTTCCAGCCCATGCTCTGGACATCTCAACACACTAGAGTTTTAACAAGCTTACAGATGAGATTGACCAACATGGTCAGTTGTCACATTAAGGGTTACATTTATTTATTAATTTTTTTGGCCCTGTAAGTTCAAAACAACTGGTTAAAACATTTTCTCCTTTTTTTGATCAGCACTAGAAGTGTCTACAGGCATGGTCTTTGCCATCATGATGACTTCAGAGGAAAATTTAAAAGGAGGCCAGCTCAAGGTAATCACTTCATGTTACGAAGTGTGTTGTCGTTAGTTGCCACCAATTGGCTCTGACTCATGGTAACTGTTGACCAAATGCTGTCCAGTCTTCCACCATCTTCATGATCATCGGTAAGTTCATTCCATTGTTAGAGATATTGTGCCAGTCCATCTCACTGAGGGTTTCCCTCCTTTTCACTGACCCTCTACTTTGCCAAACATGGTGTCCTTTTCTAGTGATTGGTCTTCCCTGATGATGTGGCCAAAGAAAGCGAGTCGAAGTCCCACCATCCTCACTTCTAAGGCACATTCATGTTGTATAGTGATAGTGTAGTAATGGTTTTTTTTTTTTTTTTTTTGGTTCCCTGTCAATTTAAAAATAAAATTCAAACATGCTCTTTCAGAAGAAATGTGTGAAGGCACAGATGTCTACAATGTATATGCCAGTGACTTCTTGGCCACAGTGCCCTTTTTTTTCCTAGAGAGTTGAGGACTATAATAACAACAGATAAATGATTATGATTGATACTTGTACTGCTGTTTCCAGTGCTCTAGCTAGGGATAGAATATGGGGAATTGCCACTGTTCTGCAAACACAGCTACTGGTTTTGTTTCTGTTGAGATTTAATCATTCAGTCAACAATTGCTCAGTAGATGCTCTGTGCTAGACTCAGTGCTGGGCTTTGGGGATATTCGGATGAAGACAACACAGTTATTAACTTTGGGAACAAAAGAGGCATCAATGGGTATTACAAGGAATTAAGTCCTTTGAGAACAAAGAATACAGGAACCTCCCAGAGAGGCTGGGCTATGTTGGGTTAGGCCAGTGGTCCTCAGCCATAGCTAAGAATAGAATCTTCTGGGGACCTTTAAAAAAGTACCAATGCCTAGCCCCACCCCAGACCAGTTATTTCAAACTCTCTGGATATAAGGGCCTAGGCATCATACTTTTTAAACTACCCAGAAGATTCTAATGGGCATCCAGGGCTGAGAACTTCTGAGCTGAGCCTTAAAGTGTGAGGGAGATTAAGCAGAAGAATTGTGAATTGGCACTTCCATGTCCCAAGGAAAGGTGCCTTAAAATGACATGTTGGAAAGAAATAGAAAATGACCATTGGAACACCACAGTGCTAATTGCTGCAGGCAGGATTCATTGATGAATGCTAAAATTGGTGGAGGGAAACGGTATTTTCATAGCCTCAAAGTATCTCCCCCACAATTACTAATTACTCTAATAGTTTTAAATTAAGAGCACAGATTTATTCACATCCCTCCCTCCAGGAAGTGGAGTCTAGTTCCTCTCTCCTTGAGTGTGGGCTAGACTTAGTGACTGACTTAGAATGAACAGAGTATGGAAGAGAAATATAGTAACTTCACAGTGGAGAAACCTGGCCAACAAGTGGTCAAGACTAACATCACCAATGATAAGTCAGGTTCACACAAGAAGCTGAGGGAGTGGAGGCTAGGGAGTGAATCTGAGTCACGACTGGAGAAGGATGAGGTCCCTAGAAATGTAGGAATAAGGTGGTGCCAATATATGGCTCGAAAACTAAAGTGGGGAGGGGGGTGAGCCTTCTCAGGCTGGAAGCTGTTGGGAAAGCCCTGCTGCATGTCTTCACTGGCCTGATCGATGGTTCTGGTGCTGCTAATGTTCAGGAACGAGAAGAGGGGTCTCAATCTGTGGGGAGGTAGAATCTGTTTTGCAACTTAGACCCACCACTTACCAAGAGTTGGGTGACCAAGGCTCTAGTTTGTAGTATCACCAGCCAAGTCCTCTGCTATCAAGTGGGTGGAGCAGCAAAGCCCCTGGAAGAGGTGGGCCAGGCTTCTCAGGTTGCCAAACCTACGCTCCGGGGCCAGAGGTCCCGCTCCTGGGTTCAGTTTGCTGCGCAAGGACCTGTCTAAGCAACCCCTTCCCTTGCCCTGTAAGCCCGGAGAATGAGGCCCATGATCACTGGCAGGACAGTCCAGCTGCCGCCCTGCAGGGGCTTGCCTTAGTCTTCTGTCAACTCCCTCGGTTGCCATTGATCAGAAAGGCGTTGCAGAAGGGCAAGTCAGCTTGTTTGTCCAACATGCTTTTTCTGGGGACTCTGGGATCAAACATGAGTAGAAAACAAGCTCGGAATCCAGCCGGCCCAGGGTCCTTAGTGTTCACCACCCAGCAACCTAAACGGCAGGGGGCGGCTAGCAGGTGATAATATCAGAACGTTTATTAAGTGCTCACTATGCGCCCTCACTCTTGTCTAATTCACCACCCCACCCCTCATTTCCCAGTAAGACTTTAGTGTGGAGTGTTCCTGTCCATAGAGGGTCCCGCTACCGGCCCCAGGAATCCAGCCAAATTCTTCTCTGCCTCTTTCCCTCCCTTGCCCCACAGGGGAGGGATATCCTGACAGCTTCACTCTTTCAAACTGCACTGAATTTCAAAGGACACAGCCAGAGTCCCGTTAACAGGCCACCATCAACTCTGATGGCTATAAAATCTTTCTTCCTAAACTGTCATAATGCAGCTTAATAATATGAAGCTTAAATCTCCTTTCAGCTTTTAATCTCGTGCTGGGGCGTCCTGGGTGCTATGATTTTGTTATTTTCACCGAAACTTTTTTGCTTAATGAGTCTGTCTGGCGATATTCCCAATTGCTTTTAGTCTGCATTGCAATACTTCTTGGGTTTCTAAATGTAAGCTGCTTGCCGTCCAAGTTCACTCTCAGCTGATTTCTGTTCTGCTAAGTTTAACCTGGTTAAGTTGCTAAGTTGCGTGACTGATGCCTCTCCAGTTGGCTTTGGACATGGAGATGCGAGAGAAGTGGAATAATCCCAGGGCACTGCTCCCTGGGACCTTGCAGCCATACCAATGGCCTTTCTGGTGGAAACATCCTGGGGAGAGCCTTCATGGAGGGCAAGGCTTGGATTCTATTTATTTATTGCTTTATCTGCCAAGCTCCCAGCCTGGCACAGAACAAGAGTCAATAAGGTTTACTGAATAAATGAGGATTAAGAATGAAAATGTAACAAACCCTGAATGTGGTACAGCTGGGATTTAAAATGAGGTCGTTCTGATGCCAAAGCCCAGCATATTGTTCCCCACCCTGCTGCCTTGTCCTTGGCCCCTTTATTTGCTTCTTTGTATGACCAGTAGTAGCTGGTGGGGGGATTGGCTGTGGGTGCTTGTGACTGTCAGAAGACCACAAGTCTTCATAAATGGTCTGTCTGGGCCTGCCTCTTCCCAGGAGCATTGCTGGCATCTGGGTCCCTGCTTGTCTGGTGTGTAGTTGGTACTCAATAATTATATATTTAATAAGTAATGCAGCCTAGTTGGCAAAAAGCTTTTGTCCTCTTGGGCATGAAGTTTCCAAATCTGCATAAGTAGAAAGTACTTTCAGTGCTTTTCCCCCTTTATTTGTTGTTAAAAATGGCTACAAATCCTTTGACATGCCTCCCACCAAGAGTTGGAGTCTGTGTCCCCTCCTCTTGAGTCTAGGTGGACTTGTGACTGTATTGACCAATGTAATGTGGCAGAAATGATGCTGTGTAATTTTTGAGACTAGGTCATAAAAGGCAATGAAGCTTCTGCCTTTTGCACTGAGACACTCATGTCTACAACCCTGAGCTGCTATGTAACAGCCTGACTAACCTGAGACTGCCATGCTGTAAGGAAGCACAGCCACATGAAGAGGCCATGTGTAGATGTTCTAGTTGATAGCCCTAGCTGAGTCCACGCTTTGAGTTGGACCTGTTCAGGCACCAGACATCTGAGTAAGGAAGCCTCCAGATGATTCCCAGCCCAGCCAGTCGAGTCTTCTCAGCTGAGACTCCAGATGTCTTGGAGCTGAAATAAGCCATCCCTCCTATGGCCTTTCAAATTTCTGACCCACAGAATCTGTGAGCAGAATAAAATTGTTGCTTAGGCCACCAAGTTTTGGGGTGGTTTGTTACCCTGCAATATTAACTAGAACATTATTTGTCCATTAGACTTGAGAGTTCGAGAGCATGGTTAACCTCTTATTCAGTTTTGTATCCCAAAGAAGCGTAGTAGATATTCAGTAAATGCATGCTACCTTCTTAATCAAGTGATCGATGTTAACATCGCAGGTAATGAGTCATATAGACATCACGTGCCTCCAGATAAGATACTCTGAGAAGGAGATAATATTACTTGTGTGGAATTTGGCCAAAAATGCATAACCTCAATGTAATCATGAGAAAACATCAGATAAACTCAAGTTATGGGACAGTCTACTGACTGGCAGTGTACTGGACAGTACTGACCAGAACTCCTCAAAAGAGACAAGGTCATAGAAGACAAAGGATGACTGAGGAGCTGTCTCAGATTGAAGCAGACCACGGAGTAATAACAACCAAATGCAGTGTAAACTCCTGGACCAGAAAATGGACATCAGCAGGAAAACGAGTTGAATTCAAATAAAGCCTATGGTTGAGTTTATAGTGTTGGTTCAATGTGCATTTCCTGGTTTCAATAATTGTCTACAGTTACGTAAGATGCTAACATTAGGGAAAGTGATGGGAATATGGGAACTCCCTGTACTAATTTTGAAAGCAGCACTTTTCTGAAAGTCTAAAATTATCTTAAAATAAAGTTTTGTTTTCTTTTAAAGATAACAGAAAAATGCATGCTAGATCACATTAATTGACTAATCTTGAATCATGGAACCTCAAGATCAGAAGCCAAAGGCTCAACCCTCCTCTCCCTGCCTCCTTGTAGCAAGTTATTACGCTAATCTTAGCATTAATTACCACTCACTATTCGCCAGGCACCATGCTAAAGCACCTTCCATGCATTACGGTGCACTCATTTCATCATTGCAAGTTTATGAGGCAAGTATTATTATCCCCATTTTACACATGAGAAAGCTGAGGCTTAGGGGGAATAAGTAACTTTCTATAGTTCTCACAGGAAGTAAGAGGCAGAGCCACGTTTGGAACCCAGACAGTGTGACTCTAGAATTCACCTGTTTAACCTCAATTTACTGTGGCCATCATCGAGGTTGGCCAGTCTTGCTTCTAGGCAGGTACGGATTAACCAGTGAGCCAGGTATGTACAGGCTTACATTAATAAAGGCACACACGGGTTTACTTGATTGCTTACTAATCTGTAGTGCACAGTTTCACCTGTTTGTCACCAAAAAACAAAAAACAGATGAAACTGTGCACTACAGATTATTAAGTGTGTACCTTGCTTATTGGGTAATCCATTCCTTCTCCCAGGCGATGGGGGACCAGAAAGTCAGTTCTGGGAAGCTATTTCTGTAAGAACCAGCTGGAGTGAGAGAACTTGTCCCATGTCAGGAGAAGCAGGAAGAAGATCTGGTTAGAGTTGGGTATATGGAGGCCAAAGTTCAGGAGAGTTAGAGTGGAAGTAAATTTGGAGAGAGCTTGCTGGCTGACTGCATTGCCCAAGCACCCCAGACAGTTCTCCTTCCAGCTTGGAGCTTCCCTACCTCCTTGTCAGAGGTGAAGGCAGGAGGCAGATTGGAGAGGCCTTTTGGAGGAGAAATCCATTGATCACATAATCACACATTCCAGGTCAGCAAGGAGCTAAAGGCTGAAGTCTCCCTCTATTGCACTTTTCTTTCATTCAGCATTTTTCTCATGAAATTAAAATAGAATTGATTTTCTCCCCCCTACATTAGGCTTTAGGAAAGGAATAAAAGGGTGGGCATATTGGAGACTGGAGCATCAATTCAGTCCAGCAGAGCTGCATTTTTTAGATGTTTTATTAGCTCCTATTTATTATGCAAACGCTTTGTGAAAGTTTTTTTTTTTTTCTTTAATATCTCCTCCTTCCCACAAGAAAGCTTTTGTTCTTTTACGTTAAAATTATCATTTGTTCTAACAGTCTGCTCTGCCGGTCTCAGGTTTAGAACTCCTTCTCTCTCTAACCTTGCCCCTGTGGTATTTCCCCAGGAGCAGACACACAAGTGACACTGCTATTTATGGAACTGTCATTTCTGGTGAAATGGGTCTTTGAGGAGCCCACACTTCCCTGTTCTGCAGTGACCCCGGGCTCACAGCTGGGTCCAGAATAGAACCTCATAGCTGGGGCGAGCTTCTCCATTTGCAAAGTACTCCCAGGATGGCAGGGCTGGAGGAAACTGAGGCTCAGAGAGGTTGAAGTTATGCCTAGGGTCACACAGTAAGTGGTTCTCTGAGGAGGCAGCTATGGGATAAGAAAACATCACCGGGAAGGAATCAGAAGTCCTCGGTACAAATCCCCGTGCTTCCTTGTAACACGGCCTTTGCAGCCGCGCTGCCCAACAGAAATAGAAGATGAGCCTCATTAGTAATTTTCTATTTTCTAGGAGCCATATTAAAAAAAAGTAAAAAGAAACAGGTGAAATTAATTTTGATAATATGATTTATTTAACTCAATATATCTTAAAATGTTATTTCAACAAGTAATCAACACTAAAATTATTAATGAGATATTTTTACATTTTATTTTTCATACTAACTGTTCGAAATCCAATGTGTATATTATGTTTAAAGGGTATCTGAATTTGGACTACCACATTTCAGGAGCTCGGTAGCCACGTGGAGCTAGTGAGCCGGGCAGTGCTGGGCTAGACCTTTCCCAGCCTTTTGTTTTTTCTCCATTATTGCCTCCCAGGAAGCCTATTTAGACATGTTCTTCCTAATCGTTCACCCATAAAATTTTAATTCCACAGATCTATGCATATCTGTGCTTTACACATAAAAAGATCTTTTTTCTGTCCCCTCTTTGAGAACCAATCTTTGCCTCTTGGGGGCGATATCACCCCCGTTAAGAATGCATGGTCTAGAGCAAGCAACAGTATTCCTGAGCCTCTGGTTCCTATCTGCAAAATTAGGGTCATTGAGTGGATGGAATGAGGCGGTTTTTGTGGGAAAGCATCTAGTAGTGCTGAGTGTGGCACTGGCGCTAACAGCCGAGTTGAATTGATGCTTCCAGAACATGTCCTGTCCCATGAAGAGGGGCAGTGTCCAGGAGCTAGGCTCCCCTCCTAAGCCTGCAGTTTCCAGGGGCATGTGCTATTTGTCCATGCCTGCTCTCCTGCCGCAGGGGACTTCCTAAAACCATCACAGGGCCAGACCAGGGGTGTTGTCCTTCAGCCACCCACAGCTCAGTGTAGGGCAGCACGTACCTTGTGGGCCACAACTTCAGTGTCCCCCCCTCCATCCCCATGTTGGACATCGATGGATGCTGAAGGGCCATAGGTCACCCTAGTGGGACAGCCAGAGTCTCCGACACCCAGACAAGGCCTCTTCCCTAATCCCTCCCTGGGTGTCCATTCAGGCAGAGGGATGGGGCCCAGGCTTATTATCTCTACCCAAACACATGCCACAGGTTTCAAACCCTCCCAGTCTACCCTGAAATCGGAAAGTTGCTAACTGTGGGCTAAGGTATTCTCCCCTTTTTGAAAGCCCATGCCCTCTGTGGATAAACATATGAATCTGATGTCACAGCTCCTTGGAGAGTCTAGCACATGCTTCCTCTTCCCAGATATTAAGAGACTGCTTTGAATTGTATCTTCCACCCCTTCCCACTGGCCACAGGGATTTACTTCTGTGGCTTTGGCTCCCAAAGAGAGATTGTCATCAACAACTTGGCTGCCTCTGTCCAGTTCTACCCTATCTGAGTGAGACATACCCAAGAGGCAATGCCAGGGGTCATCCAGGAATCACCCAGAACACCTTTGGAGATGGGGACCACAGCCCCTCTCACCCACTGTGCAATTCCACCTGTGGGCAGTGCCATAAGAACATAGGTGCTGATGCCGGGCAAGCCTGGATTCCACTCTCAGCTCCTCTAGGTCCTCCCAGCTCCTCCCAGCATCTCCATTTACTGTACATGGTACATGTGAATCAGGCTTATTGCAAAGGCTGTAGATTTGGTGTCCTAAGGAGGGGATGGTGAGACGAAACTCACAGAGTGAACAGTCTGATCGCCAGGCTTTTTAGAAGCACACCTCATTAGGCACCACTGTAGGGAGAAGCAAATTGCAAACTAAGAAAGAAAATGGCTTTGGGATTTTGTTTCCTAACTTGTGTGTCTTTATTGATACAACTCCATTCCCCACCTTTTATTTGGAAAAGCGTTCAGAAAAGAGAGAAATTGTTTGGAAATATATCAGTAAAGGCTCAAGTAGAGCAAAAGGAAGAACTTTCAGATTATGAAAGACTTAACAGCATGGACTTGACCTTGGGCACACAGGACTGGTTTTCAGCTATGATGCTTGGCATCTGGGTGACCATCAACAAAGCTCATCATAATCATCAAGGAAAAAGGTTCGTTGTGAAGTTAAAACACGTTCATGTACCCAAGAGGCCTTGGAAATGCCCAGCACTTAGTAGGATATCAAGTAGGTCAGACAGACCTGAACTTAAGAAGTCAGAGGGGGTCTTTGGAGAGTGTCGTGGGGAAACCATATGCTCATTCAACTTGATTCAATAAATATTTATTAAGCAGCAATATGAGCTGGCCATTATTGTAAGTACTTGAGATATGTCAGTGAGCAAACTGATAAAGAGCCCTGGCCTGGTAGAGCTTACCTTCTAGTTGTGCGAGCAATAAGGGAAAGGGAGAAAATTTTAATAAACATACTAAATAAGTCAACTTCTTAGCACGTTAGCAGATGAAAAGCAAGCCTACAACAAAGGCGGACATGAAGGAGGGCTGGAGAGTGGTGCCCCAGCCTCGACTGCTGTTGAGTAGTTTCTGAGTCATGGCAATCCCAGGTGTGTCAGAGTAGAACCATGCTCTGCAGGGATTTCAGTGGCGATTTTTCAGAAGCAGGTAACCAGAAATCTCTTCTGAGGTACCTCTGGATGGACTCAAACCCCCAGCCTTTCAGTTAGCTGCCGAGTGCATTAGCAATTCACACCACCCAGGGACTACCTGAGAATGAGGCGAGTTGCAATAAAACATGTTGGTCAGGGCTCACAGAGAAAGTGAGATTTGAGCAAGGCCTTTATGGAGGTGGAGGGAGTTAGCTAATTGGACATCTCCAGGCAGAGATAAGAGCTTGAAAAAAAGCTCTGAATTGGGACCATGCCCGGCATATTTGAGGAGCAGCAAGAAGGCCAGTGTGGCTGGAGCCCCGTCAGCAAAAAGGAAAAGAGTGGGAGTTGGGTTGGAGGAGTGAACGTGTGTCATTGAGATCCCTGTGAGTCCTTGTAAGACTTAGGCTTTCTGGTCTGGGTGAAATGGGGCCACCACAAGACATGAGCTGCATCAGGCTAAGAATCAGCCCCTGAGACAGATGTGGTAGAGAGACCTGGCTGGAAGGACTGAACTCTGTCCTTAAAAGTGACCAATGACTCTGCTCCAACTCAGACCAGAGATGCAGGGGCCTGTGACCTCCTGGGACTCGTCTTCTAAGGCTCTGGATGCAGAGCACCTAGAGGATAAGTAGGTACATGTGGCTCACCTCCATGTCCTCTCAGTCCAGAAGACATTGTCAAGCCCAGCCTGTGAACCCTGCCTCCTGCTCCAGCTGCCCTGCTCAAACCCCACCCCCTTCTTTCAAGGTCCCCTAATGGTTGAATAGGAGAGGTGTGGAGCGAAGGACAGGGGGCATGTACTAGACCCTGGGCAGGAAAAAATGGACACAAATCCAGGGTGCTGTAGGCACCCAAGAAAACAACCATTGCCCACCCCAGCGTGGCCATCTCTATGCTGGATCTCAGGAGTATCGATGGAGCGTGATTTGAAGATGCCAAAGGCATAAGTAGTGCTCTCTAAGGGGGAGAAGCCACAGATCTGTGGCAGGAGTAGCCTCTAGTTCCAGCTTCTCAGGTGTCTGACATCTTGAAATCCATTGCCTCTCAAATAGAGTAGTTGGGATATGAGAGCTCAGCACAGCTTCAGAGGCGAGGTATAAAGCTGTAGTTGTTGACTGGGGCAATATTTAGTACAACATAAACTTTTTATGAGATCCACACCTGGAAATGTAACCACCTATCAAGATTCAGAACTCATAAATCCCCCAGATGTGAAGAAGGCAACTTGCAGACTCCAAGTTCAAGGTACACAACTAAAAGGCACTGGGCATTTCATGTGGGAAGTGAAAAGGATCATTCCATTGATTCGGATGAAGCCTTCTTCATTGAAAAATATCAAAATCTGCATGAAAGACGTTTGCTAAAGTAACAGCAATTGAAATACTCTTTGATGTGCTAGGAATATAAATATAGAAACACCCCCACAGAGACCTGTTCACACCGGCTTCTAGTCCTATCACTGAATGATTGGTTCATTGTTAGCTGTGGGTTGGGGGATGGAGTGACTCAACCACACTGCCTTGGACTGCCTGGCCCATCTGTGCAGGGTCCCCCATCAGTTACTGTTTCTCTGAGTCTGGCTGTTCTATGCAATGACAAACACTTTGGGGTCCAGATTTTGCTTTCAAAGAAGGATGAATTCAGGACCCATGAGAGAGGTCCAACAACACATGAGACCCTTAGAGGAGAGGTATGCTTTCTGTCTCCAATTCACATAGAAACTCTGTACCCCTGGAGAGTTTTAATGGTGTCCAAAGCCCCTTTCACCTACGTGTTATAAGCTATCTTCCCCATTCCCTGAACCATAGTCATAATTTCTGAGTCAGTGCGTACCACAGACACATCAGCCAACTTGCTTTGAATTGCTAAGAGGACAGAGAGTGGACTAAGCCAAAATGGGTAGGGAGAGGGAGGGTTTGGAGCTAAAAGGTTTAGGGGTAGTGGGGACCTGAATGAATCCTACTGCAGCTTGAAGACAGACACTCTTTGAAACTGGAAATCCAACAGCCAAGCAAACAGAAATGCCTGTGTGTAGAGAGGAGGATTGAGAAGAGAGATGACACAATAAAGGGAGGCCATGGAGAAAACAACGTGAGAAATCTGAGTATTTGGCTTTCCAATTACATGCTCTGTGCCCCAAAACACCAAATCATTTTTCACCCACTGCTTAGGGTTGTCTCTAAAGCCAGTCTGAGCTATTTTGAGGGACTTATGTTTGTTAAAATGTAAATTTTGCTGTTGAGAACAACTCACCTAAATAATCACCTCATTTGGATCCTCAATCCTTTCCTTGCTCTTTCCTCAGCAAACAGCCAGGAGATACTGATTCCCCAGTTCAGTCGCTGGCTCTTGCCTCCTCCTTTATCTGTGTCTACAGTCCAGTCTTCCCCAGTCCCCAAGTCCTACACCCCGCCCACTATGAGCCATAAAAAAAAATAGATCCACCCAAAATACAGACTCCAAGCCACATTAATTCAAGTGAGCACCTGGTGCTCCCCAAGGCAGCACAGCTTGTCCAGGGCGCAGAACTGAATGCCGATGCCTTCATTTCACTGGCATGTAATTCCCTGGGGAAACAGCCCAGGAAGCAGCTGTGTGGGCTGATAAGGGCTTCTCTGCCCTGTCAGGATCCTTGGGCACCAGCTCCAGATAAGGGCCTTCGACAGGGCCGGCACCTGTGCCAGGTATCACGTCTTCCCCTTGAGGCACGTGTACACACAGGCATACCATGCTTCCCAGCCTGGCTGTGCCCATGGCAGAGGGGTGGGCATTGCCATCGGAAGACAGGCTGGGTTTCTCCCTGCTACCTTAGAGCAGTATTAGCTCCTACTCACCCCTTCTCCAAACCAAGAGGCAGCTTTCTGCAGTGGTGAAGAACGTGGGCTCCGCCTGTTCAGCGAGAGGCTTTGGGCAAGTTGCTTAGCTTCTTGTTACCTCGGCATCCTCATCTGTTAAATGAGGATAATGATAGTCCCTATCTCAGAGCACCTCCTATGAAAGTTGCTCAGAGATGGGGGTGGGGTTCAGCCAGAGGTGGGGATAGACTGATTGGGGGGCCAGAATCTGTACCATTGGTTGGTGAGGGTAAAAGGACATTAAAAATACATTTTTATTTGATAACATTTTCTTTGTGACTCAGTGTCCAGCCACCAATGACTCACTTTTATGTCTTCATTGTTTGTTCTACCATCTTTCTGTTGTAATCTTAATGGCCATGGCAGAGGCACCACTTACAGAGAATATGCTAATTAAAAGCAATTGATACCCTGTTTCAAACTCTCCCCTGCAGTTATCTTTGAAATAAATCTTCACATCCCATATTGCATGTGCAATTGCACATTTATCTGTTTGCTTCTGTAATTAATACCTGCCACCCCAACCAGAGGAGCCCTGGTGGTGCAGTGGTTAAGGCACTTGGCTGTTAACAGAAAGCTCGGCAGCTTTGAACCCACCAGCTGCTTTGTGGGAGAAAGATGTGACAGTCTGCTTCCGTAACGATTACAGCCTTGGAAGACCTATGGGGGCAGTTCTACTGTGTCCTACAGCATTGCTATAAGTTGGAATTGACTTACCAGCAGTGGGTTTTGGTTTACCCCAACCAGATTCTAAGCAACATGCAAACAGGGACCATGTCTGCTGTATTCACCACAATATCCCTAGCATCTAGGACACTGAGTAGCTCCTCAATAAATATTTGTTGAATGAATGAATAAACCTCACTTCCAGTGCCCAGGGCTATCCTCCAGCCCCAAATAATCAAGCCCAGTGCCTGAAATCCCACCACTGAAGAATATATTCCTGCCCAGCCACTGGGTCAAGGGGAGGAGTGTCAGGAGACTAACACTTCCTAACAAGGAAGGTATTGTCAGGTGTACGCAAGTGAGCTGCTTGGTTTTAGCCTTCTCATGCCTGCCTAGATGAACCAAGAGATAAGATGGGGATCACTATCAAAGAAGTTCAGCCATAGATGCAAAAATCTTCAACAAAATTCTAGCCAATAGAATTCAACAACATATCAAAAAAATAATTCACCATGACCAAGTGGGATTCATACCAGGTATGCAAGGTTGGTTCAACATCGGAAAAACAATTCATGTAAGCCACCACATAAATAAAACAAAAGACAAGAATCACTTGATTTTATCAATTGAGGTAGAAAAAGCATTTGACACAGTTCAACACTCATTCATGATAAAAACTCTCAGGAAAATAGGAATAGATGGAAGATTCCTCAACATAATAAAGGACATTTATACAAAGCCAACAGCCAACGTCTCCCTAAATGGAGACAGCCTGAAAGCATTTCCACTGAGATCAGGAACCAGACAAGGATGCCCTTTATCACCACTCTTATTCAACATTGTGTTGGAGGTACTAGCCAGAGCAATTAGGCTAGACAAAGAAATAAAGGGCATCCAGATTGGCAAGGAAGAAGTAAAAGTATCTCTATTTGCAGATGACATGATCTTAGAAAACGCTAAGGAACCCTCCAGAAAACTACTGAAACTAATCGAAGAGTTCAGCAGAGTATCAGGATATAAGATAAACATACAAAAATCAGTTGGATTCCTCTACACCAACAAAAAGAACATCGAAGAGGAAATCACCAAATCAATGCCATTTACAGTAGCCCCCAAGAAGATAAAATACTTAGGAATAAATCTTACCAGAAATGTAAAAGACTTATACAAAGAAAACTACAGTACACTTCTGCAAGAAACCAAAAGAGACTTACGTAAGTGGAAAAACATACCTTGCTTGTGGATAGGAAGACTTAACATTATAAAAATGTCTATTCTACCAAAAGCAATCTATACTTTTAATGCAATTCCGATCCAAATTCCGACGACATTCTTTAATGAGATGGAGAAACAAATCAACAATTTCATATGGAAGGGAAAGAGGCCCTGGATAAATAAGGCATTACTGAAAAAGAAGAACAAAGTGGGAAGCCTTACTTTAACTGATTTTAGAACCTATTATACTGCCACAGTAGTCAAAACAGCCTGGTACTGGTACAACAATAGATACATAGACCAATGGAACAGAACTGAGAATCCAGACATAAATCCATCCACGTATGAGCAGTTGATATTTGACAAAGGCCCCAAACAGTTAAATGGGGAAAAGACAGTCTTTTAACAAATGGTGCTGGCATAACTGGATATCCGTCTGCAAAGAAATAAAGCAAGACCCATACCGCACTCCATGCACAAAAACGAGCTCAAAATGGATCAAAGACCTAAATATAAAATCTAAAACGATAAAGATCATGGAAGAAAAAATAGGGACAATGTTAGGAGCCCTAATACATGGCATAAACAGTATACAAAATATTATTAAGAATGCAGAAGAAAAACTAGATAACTGGGAGCTCCTAAAAATCAAACACCTATGCTCATCCAAAGACTTCACCAAAAGAGTAAAAAGACTACCTACAGACTGGGAAAAAGTTTTTAGCTATGACATTTCTGAGCAGCGTCTGATCTCTAAAATCTACATGATATTGCAAAAACTCAACTACAAAAAGACAACCGTATTAAAAGATGGGCAAAAGACATGAATAGACACTTCACTAAAGAAGACATTCAGGTAGCTAACAGATACATGAGGAAATGTTCACGATCATTAGCCATTAGAGAAATGCAAATCAAAACTACAATGAGATTTCATCTCACTCCAACAAGGCTGGCATTAATCCAGAAAAACACAAAAGAATAAATGTTGAAGAGGTTGTGGAGAGATTGGAACACTGCTGGTGGGAATATCAAATGGTATAACCACTTTGGAAATCGATTTGGCGCTTCCTTAAAAAGCTAGAAATAGAACTACCATAGGATCCAGTAATCCCACTCCTTGGAATATATCCTAGAGAAATAAGACCCTTTACACGAACTGATATATGCACACCCATGTTTATTGCAGCACTGTTTACAATAGCAAAAAGATGGAAGCAACCAAGGTGCCCATCAACAGATGAATGGATAAATAAATTATGGTATATTCACACAATGGAATACTAGGCATCGATAAAGAACAGTGATGAATCTGTGAAACATTTCATAACATGGAGGAACCTGGAAGCCATTATGCTGAGCGAAATTAGTCAATTGCAAAATGACAAATATTGTATAAGACTACTATTATAAGAACTTAAGAAATAGTTTAAACCGAGAAGAAAACACTCTTTTGTGGTTACAAGAGGAGGGAGGGAGGGAGGGAGGGATGGTGGGAGAGGGGTATTCACTAATTAAATGGTAGATAAGAACTACTATAGGGGAGGTCAGCAAAACTGGACTAAAACAAAAGCAAAGAAGTTTTCCTGAATAAACTGAATGCTTCAAAGGCCAGTGTAGCAGGGGCAGGGGTTTGGGGACTATGATTTCAGGGGACATTTAAGTCAATTGGCATAATAAAATCTATTAAGAAAACATTCTGCATCCCACTTTGAAGAGTGGCGTCTGGGGTCTTAAATGCTAGCAAGCAGCCATCTAAGATGCATCAATTGGTCTCAACCCACCTGGATCAAAGGAGAATGAAGAACACCAAGGACACAAGATAATTACCAGCCCAAGAGACAGAAAGGGCCACATGAACCAGAGACTACACCATCCTGAGACCAGAAGAACTAGATGGTGCCTGGCTACAACCAATGACTGCCCTGACAGGGAACACAACAGAGAACCCCAGAGGGAGCAGGAGAGCAGTGGGATGCAGACCCCAAATTCTCATAAAAAGACCAGACTTAATGGTCTGATCGAGACTGGAAGGAGTCTGGTGGTCACGGCCCCCAGACCTTTTGTTGGGCCAGGACAGGAACCATTCCTGAAGCCAACTCTTCAGATAGGGATTGGACTGGACAGTGGGTTGGAGAGGGATGCTGGTGAGGAGTGAGCTTTTTGGATTAGGTGGACACTTGAGACTATGTTGGCATCTCCTGCCTGGAGGGGAGGTGAGAGGGTAGAGGGGGTTTAGAAGCTGGAGAAATGGACATGAAAAGAGAGAGTGGAGGGAGAGAGCAGGCTGTCTCATTAGGGGGAGAGTAATTGAGAGTATGTAGCAAGGTGTATATAAGTTTTTATGTGAGAGACTGACTTGATTTGTAAACTTTCACTTAAAGTACAATAAAAAGTATATTAAAAAATAAGTTCAGCAGATGGGAGGTAGTGTGGTTGTCCAAGTTAGTTGGTCTAGAATGTGGCCAGGGCATCTGCATTTTTAGCAACTCTTACCTGTGTCCCTGGACCTTGGTGCAGCAGATCATTTTTTTCTTTGGAGGGGAGTGGGTTACATGAGAGACACGGGACCAGGAGACTCCCAAGGTTCTTTGCATTCTGAGAATACAAGATGTAAGGAAGGAACAGAGAGCCCAGCCTTCAGAAATGAGAAGCTCCTTCAGACCTTGGCTCCGTTTCTGATCAAAGGACAACCAAAGAAGCAGCAGCAAAGTTAGCCAGCAAATAAAAACTCCACGCTGGAGGGTGATCAAGATCAAAAGAAGACAGGGTTTGCTTAATTTTGTCCTTAATTCAATTTAGAGGATGTTTGAATGGCATATAAAACACCAAGGCTCTTGCCAAATTCCAGCCAGATGAAAGGACGGAGAATCCCAACCAAGGCAGGGCATAACACCCACCTCTTACTGAGCACCAACTGTGTCCCTGGAGCTGTGCTAGGCACCCGGAACACATAGTTTTATTCTGTTCACGGACTAACATTATAAGTATTGCTGTTGTTGTGTGTCGTCAAGCCAATGCTGACTCACAGTCACCCTATATACATGATAGAGTAGAACTGCCCCACAGGCTGTAATCTTTAAGGGAGCAGATCACCAGGTACTCTCCTCAGGACTGCCAGTCTTTCCATTAGCAGCCAAGCACTTAACTGTTGTACCATCGGGGCTCCTTATGAGATAAGTATTACTCCTCCAATTTTACTGCTGAGAGCAGAGGCTCAGAGAGGGTGAGTGACTTCACCAAGGTCACAGAGCTGGTGGGACCTGCTGTGCTGGGCCCTTACTCCTGCCTAAAGAGTGGCAACAGGTTTGTAACTGTCACGGAAGGAAGTATATTGAGGACCAAGTTACAGAACTGTCAGCTCATAAATATTCATTTTTAATCCTTATTTTCCTGCAGAGGTTTTGGGTTTCTAAAGACTTAGACTTCATTTGTAAAGTGACAGGATCTGGCTATTGACAGAACTCTCAGAGGGGACAGAATTCACTCCTTTTTGATTGTCACATCCCGAAATGACCTATCTTCTGTGTCGATGCTTCTAAAAGCCTTGACGCTAAAACTGGCCAGTGGCACCAACATCAGACATTAAATGAACCTGCTGATGCCAATATTAATTAGCAGCAGCAATAATAGAAATTACGGACAGATGCCTAGAGCTTTGCAGTTTACCAAGCTCACCCCTCCCTTGTCCCTGACCATAGCTCTCTGCAGCAGGTGGAACAGGCTTTACACCATTTCACAGGGTGCTGGGGGAAGAAAAAGTTGTGCAAGTGCACAGCTAGGAAGTGTAAGATTAGATCTCATGTCCACAGCTTCTGACTCATTGCACTGTCCTGTCCTAACATTTCTGAAACCCGCGATGGAATGGTCCCGGTAAGACACACACCAGGAAATGCAGGCCAAGGACAGCGGAGGCCACCTCACAGTAAGAGTTAGGTGGGATCCAGGAAGAATTTGGAACTGAGCCCAGAGGGGGACCTCAGGATGGTGGGGAGGAGTCAATAGCCCTGTTTAGGGAGCAGCTTTCCCCCAGAATCGGGACCAGGGCAAGGCAAGCAGGGAACCTAGGGCGTAAAATTCAAGGCTTTTGCAAGTCAGCACCTTAGAGTGACTGTTGCCTTACCTTTTGTACTCTGGGGGCCTCTCAGGCTCCACACTTGTCCCCCACATCTGAATAAGAGTGCAGTGACCCCTGCGGGGTATTCAATTTCTCTTGCAATGGCTCTGCCCCATTATCTCACTCTTAAAAAACCAGGGGCTGGAGTAGACGCCAACTCAGGGCAATGCCACGTTTGTCACAGTAGAACCGTGATCCATAGGGTTTTCAGTGGCTGTTTGTTTGGAAGTAAATCACCAGGCCTTTCTTTTGAAGCACCTCTGGGTGGACTCAAACTTCCATCCTTCCAGTTAGCAGCTGAGTGCACTAACCATTTGTACCAGCAAGGGACTCCATCTCACTCTTAAACAAAAACAAAAAAACAAACACTTTGCTGTCGAGTCAATTCTGACTCATAGTGACCCTATAGGGCAGAATAGAATTGCCCCATAGAGTTATCTCACTCTTAGTACCAGTTTATTTTTCTTCATAAAACTTACAGAGGCAGGGTCTGCTGGGCTCTGAAGTTCAAGGAGAAAGTCAGGTATAGTCTGTGACCAAGGGGAAATCTCACTCAATTAAGCTGCCAAATGTAAAATAAATAAAATCATAAAATAATTAGAAGTAAATAAAGGTGGTGAGTTGTTTGATCTCTGGTCTGAACTTTTTGAACATACAATTAAATGAAGAAAATGTACATTAAAAAACAGTGATAGAGCTTGAAATCATGTTTTAAAATGTTAAAGCTACAACAATATTAAAAGGGAAACTACAAAATGGGGCATATAAAAATTTATATGGCAGAGAAAGTCAATGTCCTTAATAAAGTAAAAATTCTTACAAATTAATAAAAAGGATGAATATACAAATAGAAAAAACATGGTAAATGACATGTATGGTGACTTCACAAAGATATATACCATCATGAGGAGAAATCAAGTTTACAAAAATTAAAATAAGATCTAAGTTTGCTTTTCAAAGTAGTAAAGAGAATTTAAAATGATAATAGAATGAGGGTAAATGGCTGGTTTCATGCATTGTTAATGAGTTGTAAGTCTCAGGAGTCCTTGTGGTTAAGTGTTCAGCTGTTTCTCGAAAGATCCAACCCACCCAGCAGCTCTGTGGGAGAGAAGACCAGGCGATCTGCTCCCATAAAGACTATAGCCTACGAAACCCTATGGGGCAGTTCTACTCTCTCCTGTAAGGTCTGTATGAGTCAGAATCAACCTGATGGCACATAACAACAAATAGTGTCTTTCTGGGGCTGATCTCATGGCTGGAAGCCTCCTATAAAACCCATTGCCGTTGAGTTGATTCCTAGTGACCCTAAAGGACAGAGTAGAACTGCCCCATAGGATTTCCAATCCAAGGCTTTAATATTTAGAGAAGCAGACTGCCACATCTTTCTCCCATGGAACAGCCAGTTGGTTTGAACCACTGATCTTTTGGTTAGCAGCCCAGTGCTTAACCACTGCACCATCAGGGCTCCTTGGAAGCCATGCTTGTCTGTAGTTTTGCCCACTATTGTTCAACATTGCTATCAAAATGCAAGCAATTAGATTTAACAATCCACCACGACCATCACAACAGCAACAAAAATGAAGGAGCATCTGAGGATATGAAAATTGCAAAATGCTTTGCGGAAAAATGTGAGCTATAAAAAAAAAAAAAAAAAAATTCTTTTTTATACAAATTAAAATAGTCCAGACCCCAAAGGCTGAATTTTGCCAACAGCAAATTATCACAATGAATGGAGAAAATTGCAGCCCCAGTTACACCTGAAAACTGTGATGAACGGGGCTGAGAAGATATGGGATTGCTAGATGGAAGAGACAGAAGCGCACCGGTCCTGCAGAGGGGAAACAGCAATCCCAAGGTCCAAGAGTAGGATCATTTGCAAGTTGATTCAGTGCAAAACTGCCTCCGAAATGTCATCAGGAAAGACTCTCCCCCACACTGACGGACTCCCGCCACACTCTAAAGAGTTTCATATTAAGAAATACTCTTTCCACAGGAGAACTTCTCTGGAAAATGCATCCTCTCCAGGCCATAGCTGGTTGCAAGTGGTGACAGTGATCAATGGCTGCATTATGTAGGTTTGCCTTTTGCTCCATTTCCTGTCCACCAGACCATCCGGCTGCCTGTCAGGAATACCAGGGCGCTCCTGGCTACAAACATGGTGGCCTCTCTGGAGAGAAAATGGTGGCCTCTCTGGAGAGAAGTTCACACTAAAACCCTAACCCTCACCCCTAAGGACCCTCACCTTCTTGGTAACTCCTTCAGAAAGGGAAGTTTTAGGAGGTGCAGTGGTTAAGAGTCCAGACTTTGATAATGGACAGACTTTGGCATTGTTCTTGGCATATCAGTACCTGTACCAGCTGCCATAGTCGATTCTGACTCACAGCGATCCCGTGTGTGTCAGGGTAGAACTGTGCTCCATGGGGTTTTCAATAGCTGATTTTTCCAAGTAGATAACCAGGCCTTTCTTCTGAAGTGCCTCCGGGTGAACCTGAACCTGCAACCTTTCAGTTAGCATTGAAGTGTGTTAACCATTTGTACCACCCAGGTTGCTCTGAGTTGAAATCAACTCGATGGCAACTAGTTCACGGCATGAAATGGGAGAAATAAGCTCTTGAGCAGATTGGGGCAAGAATTCCCGAGGGCAAAAACAGCCTGAGGAAAGATCCCAAATCACAAAAGCCTGGGGAGTTTGAAAACTGGTGAGAAATTCTGGGCACTGGAGTATATGGTGGGGGGTGAGCCAGAGTGGCTAGTTGGAGTCAAACAGTGAAAGGCCTTGAAAGACATGATAAGGGGTTCAAGCTTTTCGAAAGAAACAGTGGGAAGCCAACTTCAGAATTAAACCAGAGAGTGACATTATTGTGTTTTCTTTTTTAAAGAAAGAACATGCAGGTGATAGTTTGGATCCATGTGTAAAGGGAAGATACAGAGCAAGAGAAGGAGAGAGGCTGGCAGCTGCTTGTCTCTGAGCTCATTCTGCAATTACCTCCTTCCTTTGATAGCCTGGATGAATGCCATTTTTACCACTGTTTTTCCTTTCCAGCATGGCCCGGTATTTCTCTGAGCGTGAGGCCCTGGGAAGGAGGCACTACCCATAAATGTCCCTCACCTGTGCTGTAACAGCCTTTACTGAAAACACAGGCAACAGGAGTCAGACTTTAGGTGCTGTTGCGTGTGGAAGAGGAGAAGCAAAGGGACTCTGTGAGCCCAGGTGGGCCCCTGGCACACTGCGGTCAGGGTACGTGCTAACTCCAGAAGTCCTCAGGCCCACCTCAATTCAAGTCTACTGCTCCTTTGACAAGTGGTTTCTTCTCAGCAGTAAGACATGCCCAAGCAGATGCTTGTCCACCAGCCCACGTTACACTCCCCCAACACAGTCACCCCGAGTTATTTATACCCGCAACAAATATTCCTCCCTAAATTCATGTACAAAGGCCACAAATCCAGGATTCACTTTTGACACCTGTCTGGTTAGCTCTACATGACTCCCCTCAGACCTGTACCTCTCCCAACCCCTGCACCTTGCCCCCTACAGAAGGGGAGTTACTGTATGACCTTGCCATTCACACTCATCGTTCTGAGCCACTTGCCCTGACCCAAGTAGGAGTAGCACCATCTGCTCCATTTCCTACGGAATTGTAAGGACTAAATGTCACAACAGATCTGTGAGCATTTTCTAAACCAGTGCTTTCCAAACTTTAGTGAACAACCAAATCCGACTCTGATGCAGCAGGTCTGGGGAGGGGCTTAGATTCTGCACTTCTAATACACCCTGATGCTGTTGGTCACGGACCACACTTGGTATAGCAAGGCTCTAAGCAATCATAGGCTCTCGGGCTGCAAGTTCTTTGTATCAATGTGAAAGTCCCACTGGACTTGAAATAAACAGCTGAGACCCCGAACCCTGTGCTGCCACTTGTTAGTCTCGTGATTGTAGATGAGACATATCCTACCTCTGAGCCTCAGTTTCCCATCTGTGATTAATGCCTGTAGAAGACATGGCAGAGTATCTAGGACTAGGGCAATAAATACTGATGGTTTTAGAGAAGAGGAAGGAAGAGGTGGGAGAAAAGAGGTGGGAGAGGAGAAAGAGGAAGCCAGCATGGAATAGTAGCGGCAGTGCTATCATTTGTAATAACAATATGGGCAGAACCAGCAGTAATAGTGTTATAAATCCTGTAGCAGCGGTAAAAACAGTACCAACATAACTAGTAGTATGAAGGAGTACTAGGGGTTCCACTTATAGTAGAAAAAAAAGTGGGGGCAAAATAGGAGGAATAACAGATGTGGTATACCACACTGCTTAAGAGTCCAGACTCTGGAGACACTGTCTGGATTTAAGTCCTGAATCTTCTGCTTACTAACTGTGTGACCATGGGAAAATTGCTTAACATATCTGTCTTAGTTCCCTCATCTGAAAAATGAGGATGAAACTATAATGATACCTAGCTTATACGGTGGAGCCCTGGTGGTGCAGTGGTTAAGAGCTAAGGCTGCTAACCAAAAGGTCGGCAGTTCAAATCCACCAGATGGTGCAGTGGTTAAGTGCTAAGATTGGCAACCAAAAGGCTGGCAGTTCAAATCCACCAGCCGCTCCTTGGAAACCCTATGGGGCATTCTACGCTGTTCTGTAGGGTCACTGTGAGTCGAAATTGACTTGATGGCAACGAGCTTGCATAGTGGTTGTGAAGATTAAATGAGTTAGTATATGTAAAGGAGGGCAGGTGGCAGGGGAAAAAGCCAGGCTCGGAGACAGGCTGTGAATTATTCTGTATCTAAAGAAGGCTGCTAAAATAGACTCCCCTTCTCCAGGTCTGAGCACCATGATGGTAGGGATTATACCTAGAGAAGATAGGCAGGACGTCCCTTATTTCCTGCCTTGGTTGCCTGCCCTGTGGAGTCTCAGGGCTGTGGGGCCTTTGCAGGGAAGCCGAGGACACATTGCCCTTGGCCCTGAGAAGAAGAGAAGGGAATGGGAGTCATTATTATACTCAGGAGAGGGAATTTTTGAAGTATTAGTCAATGCCCTGATGCTCTTCTGGGGTTTTCGCTCTATCCCCCCCATTCAAAAAAAGTAATCAGCTCTGTATTCCTTCACTGCCTCAAGAGAATAGTGTGACAGGGAATAATGCTATTTTGTATAATTGTTTACCAAGATTCTCCCTCTGTGGGAAGTTGGAGGAAGGGATGAGTCCTCCACTCTTATCTCCCCCACTGTTCTGCTCATGTCAGGGGAGTCTAGACCATGCAGAAAAATAAAGAATCCTGCTCAGATTTTTCTGTCATGAGTTGACCATTGGAAGAAATAAAGGTGAAGGGTGCCTTTTATAGAACTGACAATTGACGAAATGAAGTGCATACTGCAAAGCTTCTAGGTAGCACGGTGTGGGAGAAAGACTGTAAAATCCACAAGGGATAGAACTGTGGCACTCCTGGTTCAGTGCTGCACTCCTGGTGCCTAGAACAGTAGGAAGCACAGAGTAGGCACCAAATAAATATCTATTGAATATATTAGGAACCTCAGATTCTTGTCCCAGCCCAGATGCCAATTTCCTGTATGACTCTGAAGAGGTCACTCCCTTTTCTTGCTTTCAATTCAAGGAATATGTTCAGTTGTGAAAGGAAGAAGTTGGGTTGTGCTGCTCTGAAAATCCTCCAAGCTATGATATTTTCCCTCTTGATGCCTTACATTATTTTTCATTGCGATCTGAAATTCTTTTTTTTGTTGTCGTTGTTACTTGTTTATTTATTTATTTTTGTCTCCTCCACTAGCCTGGAAGCTCCATAAGAGGATGTAACTTGCCATCTTGCTCAGCCCTGTATTCTCAACACTTAGCACAGACCAGGTGCATATCTGCATTTGGTGAATATCTGTTGAATAAAACCACAGGGGGCAAGGCAGTGCAGTGATTAAGATGTGGGCCTTAGGTCCATTTGCTTATATTTGAATCTCAATCCCACCAGCTGCCTGACCTTCTGCACATTGCTTAACTCCCTGAGGTTCAGTTTCTTCATCTGTAGAATGAGGATACTAATATCAACCTCATAAAAAAAATAGGACTGTGGAAAGATTAAATAAAATAATTCGTGCAAAGCTCTTAGGATAGCCCTGACATACAATAAGCAGTCAATACGTGTCAGCAATTATTATATTAATAGTAGGACTGTCATCACTTAAGCATTGTCAAGGCCATTTAGAGAAAAAAGAAATCCCTTGTGAGCCCCAGACATGAGTTGACAGATGTGACAGTCAGCTTGCTCTAGCATCTCTCTAAGGGGGCCATTCCCCACTTTGTGCTTCTTTGCCACAAGTACCTCCATTATTGGATTTGGAAACCAACAATGCATTTTTGATGTGCATACCCTTGCTCTCTGCCTTTAGACTGTAGTCTCTTTAGTGTGTCAGGCCACCATAGTAAAAGTCCTCCATTCTTTTCTTACTCTTTATGATTGAGAGAGGTGCCTCTGTGCCTTGGTATATGCTGTTCCCTCTGTCTGTAATGGACTTACCACTCTTCTCCAACTGACTGACTCCTATTCATTGTTCAAGACTCAGATCAGGTCTCTTTATTGGAGGAATATTTCCCTGAGCCCCTGGGCTGGTGAAACACATGACAAAGTTAGATTCATTTTCCTACAGCAATATAAAAATCCCAATTAGTTCATCAAAACAGAAAATGAAAACAAAGAAAAGTGAGTGGAAGTGCTTTGATATAACTCAACGGATGCTGACACCTCAATCACACCATCTTGTGGGGAGACCCAAGTCTGAGCACCCATAGCCATGTTTCCCAAATCCTCTCACTTCTGCCATTCCATGAGCAGCCTGAGCCTGCATGGGCAGCTGGAGCTTGCTGTCTCGCTCCACCTCTTCTCCATGTTCCTAAAGAGGAGTTAATATGCCAGACACCTCCTTTCTCAGCCTTGGCCCTGGCTGGGTGATTGAGAAAATGAAACAGACTGGCCGAGGCTTAATGCCCCTAAATTGTAATTTCAAGGCAATTTGAACTCCCTTCCTCTTGGGGATGGATGGAAAAGCTAAAGTCTCCTCAAATCAGCGTGTGAACTCTACAAAGAATTAAGGTGCACCTTTGCCTTGCTCCAAAGCCCGTGTGAGACAAGCAGGATAATCAATTTTACAATTCTGTAGAGCTGATTGGAACGTGATTATAAAGCCAACCAGGGCATTCTGAATGTCTGGGCTTTGAAAAGGCCTGTTGCAGAGGCACTTAAAATGTATGATCTCTGGCTAGCCATATCATGCCCACCAAAACCAAGGAGTCCCCTCACTCCCGAAGGCTTAGTCCTTTGCTCCCCTGAGTTCCAGTGCCAATCCTGCCCAAGGATTGAGTGTGTGTGGTCAGTGGTCCACTAAGACCTTACTCCCAGCTTGAGCAGATAGGTTTTGGATCACACTGCTACTGCAGGCTGATTAAGGAAGCCTTAGGCTTCAACACCATCCTCCACTGGGCTTCTGCCTCGGGTTCTCTCTCTCTCACTGTCCAGCTCTGCTGGGCCTTGATCCCTTACCTGAATCAGTCTGCCACCTGCTCCAGGTGATAGAATGCTGTCCCCTAAAATGACTGATTCCTCTGACACTAAGATGCAATGGGCACTGACTAGGATGCTGTGAACAAATCAGGTTTAGTCCATAGTCTTCATACTGCCTTGGACAAACACTGAACAAACTGGACCTTCCCTGCTTGGGCTCCTCACTCTCTTAACCTCAGGCCTGCCTGCCACAGGTCTGCTTAGGTTGGCTTTAGGTGTTTCCCTTTCTCATCATAAACCCTGGAGTAGAGTCTGTGAAACTGGGGACGAGCACCTGGGGAACTGGTCAGGCATGCATGGGTTTCCCTCCTGGACATCAGACTCCAATGGGGAAGAGAAAGGTGGTCATTTGATAAGTTGAAGCAAGGCTCCTGGAAAAGGCCAGTGATGAGGAGGGAGAATGACGGACTTGGCCCTAGGCCTCTGAGTATAGCCTCTCACAGTGCTTATCAGATTCTGCCTTGTGTTCACTTGTTTGTTTTCAGTCTCTTCCATTGAATTCTGAGCTCCCTGAGATCAGAGTCTGTTTCTAATTCCTCTTGATGTCGGAAATTATTACATTGGCTGGTTCCTAGGAGGGGCATTTTGGATTCATTGTCGGATGAAAGTTCCATGACCTTTGAAATCAGGCATGGTAGCCAACAACATGCTTTGGTCAATGAAATGTAAGCAGGAGTGACCTGTTACTTCCAGGTGGAAGCTTCCAGAGCCAGCCCAGTTAGCCACTTTGTTGTTGTTTCCTTCTAGCCTGATGACTGACATGTTGGCTGCTCCCTGAGTGACTCTGCTCCCCTATTAACCCATGATGGACATGTGCTGCAAGTGAGGGAAAATAGCTATTGGTATTTAACATGTTTTTTTTTTTTTTTTTTTTTTTATAGGCAATAGGCAAGAGAAGGAGCCTGGTGGTACAATGGTTAAGTGTCTGGCTGCTAACCAAAAGGTTGGTGGTTCAAACCCACCAGCCACTCCACAGAAGAAAGATTTGGCAGTCTGCTTCTATGAAGATTAGAGCCTTGGAAACCCTATAGGGCAGTTCTGTGCTGTCCTGTAGGGTCGCTGTGAGTCAGAATCGACTGGACAGCAACGGATATAGGCAAGAGTGAGGGAAACCCTCATTGAGATGGACATATAATGAGACAGTTCCATACAATAGCCACAACGATGGACTCAAACATACCAAGGATCATGATGATGGCACAGGACTGGACAACATTTCCTTTTATTATACATAAGGTCGCCACGAGTCAGAGTTAACTCCATGGCAACTAACAGCACCAACAAATAGGCAAGAGATAAACTTTTTATGTTTAAACTTTTGAGATTAGGGGGTTTGTTTGTTATTGTAGTGTAACCTGGCCTAGCCTGACAGATACAGTGTTTTAGAGAGAGACGAAGGGAGGGAATGGGGGAAGAGAAGGAAGGAGGGGAAGAGGGAAGAAGGAAAGAAGAAAAGAAGGAAGGAAGAAAATGAGGGATCAAGGGAGGGAGGAAGAAGTAAATGACTAGATTAGTCCTTAACTCTCTTTGGGGCTCAGTTCCCAATTTTTACAGAGTTCCCTTCCATCTTTAACACTCTGAGAACACCAGAGTACTCAGACATAAAATCCATGCCTCATTTTTGCATGGAAGAAAATTCTTTTTTCCCAAATCTAATGCATAGCACAGCAATATTTATAGAGAAAGGTAGAAGAGAAATGAGGCAGGAAACAAAGCAATTGTGACTTTTTTTTTTTTTTTGGTAATATATCCAAACCATAAAGATTTCATTAAATTCCCTAACACATTGCTAATGAAAAATAAGACCCTTTCCCATTTACCTACTTTCTGAACATTAGAATCAACTCGGCTTTCCAAGCTTTGCACTCCATTTACATTAATTAGAAAGTTTCATATTAAGGGAAGCTTTTAATGGGCTGTTATTGCAGATGATTTTACTGACGAGCTGCATTGTTCTGTTTAATAGCACATAAAATGGTATCTATAGAGAAGACTTTGATAAAATTGAGGTTTTGATGGACTCTGGGGCTAAGCTGACCTTTGCTGGGTGGCTTGGGTTCAGAAAGATTTTCCTTCTGGGGGAAGTGGCTGTTCTATTTCCCTGGACTGGAGCCAGTTCTAAAGCATCCAAATGCATCTGACCCTGGGAGAAGCCCACATTGCCTTCTGCCTGGGTCTGTACACCATTGGCAGACTGCTTCCAGATCTCTGCACAACACTTGGCAAAATCTCTCCTGGGTCCTTGTGGGCAAGAGGGAGGATTCTTGGAATATAAGTGATAGATTTCAGAAAGACACATTGCCTGTGCCAGGTGGAAAGTGTTGTGCAGGTGGGTACCAGCTCTGTCCAGAAAAGACGGGAGGCAAACGTCTAGGGGCAAAAAAAAAAACAAAAAAAAAACTATTTTTTTTTAGGGGCAAAGGTGAGAGGACAACGTACTTGGACAGTCACAAACTGATGTTTCTGGAACTTAGGAAGTGGTTGCAAAAGGGGTCAAAAGCGTAACAAAAGAATGTCTACATAATAGCAATCAGTTATATAGATAAAGAGCAAGGTGGGCGTGAGGGAGCAGTCAGGACATCGTGGTAGGTATAAGAGGAGCCAGAGGTTGCTGCCAGGGCCCAGATGAAGTCTCACAGGACAGTGACTACTACTCCACTTGTCTTTTTTCCCATTCACGCCATGCATAAATGGCCCTACCCATAGGTGCCCACCAAGGCTCCTGAAGGTTTTCCTTGATACAGATTTCCAGATGCTTATTGCTGATGAGATCTCCACCTATTCCTTTAGTAGGAGAATGAACTGATTCAGGACACAGTGTAGTGTGTAGTTTGGAAGTTTGGGCACTAGGATCAGATGTCTGGTTTCAAATTTCACCTCTTCTACTAAATAATTGCTGTGTGTTCTTGGCCAAGCCAGTTAACATCTCTGAACATCAGTCTCAACTGAAAAATGTATTTGCCTCATAGGGTTGTTGGAAGGATTAGGCAAGATTGTGCACATGAAGTGTTAGAGGTAATTCCTAGTATCTAAACTGTGTGCAATACATGTCAGTGATTATAATTAAATAAATTTGGGTGGTTTAAAATACTAGAAATTTGGGCACAGCATAGAACATCTGAAAGTACTGCCATGTTGAAGACCAAAGAGGAACCGATACAGATACGGAATATGGGATCCTTGACATAGGCAACCCTTGAACGATGCATTCAGCAGAGATTTTTGAGGTTGGACATTGTGGTTTCCTTGGTTTCTTGATTAGATGCTATAATCTGTGGTTCACCTGACTATGAGCACAATGAGCTCGTTTGGCTTTCTTCTCGACAGGTGGTCAGAAGAACACTGCTAAGCAGAGATAGCCAACACCAACTCTTTTGTTTGGGCCATTCTGACTGATAGCCTTGAAGCAGGGCCTCATGAAGGTGGCATCTGGTACATCTGAAAGGACAGGAGGATGGATGAACAGTTGAGCTTAGGGAAGAAAACTGGATGATGGATGGGTGGGAGGAAGAAAGGAAGAACAGAAGAATGGAAGGAAGGAAGGACGTTAGGCAGGTCATCGATCCTGTGGTATTTGGTATGTATAAGAACTCAAGAATGTTAGCTACTAAAAAAAAAAAAAAAAAACCCCAGTGCCGTCAAGTCAGAAAGAGGGAGCGAAGGAGGGAGAGAGGGAGGGAAATCAGTCATAGGCTGATAGAAACGCAGTTTCAGATGATGTTGTTGTTAGGTGCTTTTGAGTCAGTTCGGACTCATAGCAACCCTATGTATAACAGAATGAAACACTGCCCAGTCTTACGCCATCCTCACAATCATTGCTATGTTTAAGCCCATTGTTGTATCTCCTTGAGGGTTTTCCTCTTTTTCGCTGAACCTCTGCTTTACCAAGCACAATGCCCTTCCCCAGGGACTGGTCCCTCCTGATAACATGTTCAAATTACGTGACATGAATTCTTGCCACTCTCACTTCTAAGGTACATTCTGGCTGCACTTCTTTCAAGACAGATTTGTTTCTTCTTCTGGCAGTCCATGTTATATTCAGTATCCTTTGCCAATATAATTCAAATGTACCAATTCTTCTTTGGTCTTCCTTATTCATTGTACAGCTTTTGCATGCATACGAGGTGACTGAAAATACCAAGGCTTGGGTCAGGTGCATCTTAGTCCTCAAAGTGACATCTTTGCTTTTTAACACTTGGAGGAGGTCTTTTGCAAAAGACTTGCCCAGTGCAATACATCATCTGATTTCTTGACTGCTTCTTCCATGGGCATTGATTGTGGAACCAAGTAAAATGAAATCCTTCACAACTTCAGTATTTTCTCCATTTATCATGATGTTGCTTATTGGTCCAGTGGTGAGGATTTTTTTTCTTTATGTCAAGGTGTAATCCATACTGAAGGCTGTAGTCTTTGATCTTCATCAGGAAGTGATTCAAGTCCTTTTCACTTTCAGCAAGCAAGGCTGTGTCATCTGAATATCATATAAAGATACTTCCTCCAGTCCTGATGACAAGTTCTTCATATAGTCCACCTTCTTTATTTTTCCTTAGGATACAGATTGAATAAATATGATGAAAGGATAGAACCCTGACTCACAACTTTCCTGATTTTAAACATGCAATATCCCCTTGTTCTGTTGGAACGACTGCCTCTTGGTCTGTGTAGAGATTCCTCATGGCTGGTGGGTTCAAACTGCTGACCCTTCAGTTAGCAGCCAAGCACTTAACCACTGTGCCACCAGGGTTCCTCAATTTCAAATAGTTATGTATAAATTCTATCTTTATGTATACACTTATGCTGAATACCACCGCTCATCTGTCAGTTTGTTGTACTGTGGTAGCTTGCGTGTTGCTGTGATGATGGCAGCTTTGCCATCGGTATTTCACATGCCAACAGAGTAACCCATGGCAGAACAGGGTTCAGTGGAGCAACCAGCCTAAGGTAGGTTAGGATGAAGGACCTGGCAGTCTATTTCTGAAAAAAAAATGGCCAGTGAAAGCCTTATGAATAGCAGCAGAACACTGATATAGTGCCAGAAGATGAGCCCCTCGGGTTGGAAGGCACTCAAAATACGACTGGGGAAGAGATGCCTCCTCAATGTAGAGTCAACCTTAATGATGTGGATGCAGTAAAGCATCCACATGACCTTCATTTGCTGATGTGGCATGACTCAAAATGAGAAGAAACAGCTGCAAACATCCATTAATAATCTTAAAGTGGGATGTACAAAGTATGAATCTAGAAAAATTGGAAGTGGTCAAAAATGAAATGGAAAGCATTAAGTTCAATATCCAAACCAAAAATCCCATTGCCATCAAGTCGATTTTGACTCATAGTGACCCTATAGGACAGAATAGAACTGTCCCATAGGGTTACCAAGGAGAGGCTGGTGGATTTGAACTGCCAACCTTTGGTTAGTAGCTATAACTCTTAACCACGGTGCCAGCACTGCTCCAAATATCAATATACTAGGCATTAATGAGCTGAAATGGACTGGTATTGGCCATTTTGAATCAGACAATCCTATTGTCTATTATGCCAGGAACAACAAATTGAAGAGGAATGGTATCACATTCATCGTCAAAAAGAACATTTCAAGATCTATTCTGAAGTACAGTGCTATCAGCGATAGGATAATATCATTACACCTGCAAGGAAGACCAATTAATATGACTATTATTCAAATTTACACATAAACCACTAATGCCAAACATGAAGAAACTGAAGATTTTTACCAACTTATGCAGTCTGAAATTGATCAGATATGCAGTCAAGATGCATTGATAGTTACTGGTGATTGAATTGCCAGAGTTGGAAACAAAGAAGAAGGATCATAGTTGGAAATATGACCTTGGTGATAGAAATGATGCTGGAGATCACATGATAGAATTTTGCAAGACCAATGACTTATTCATTACAAATGCCTTTTTTCAGCATCATAAACGACAACTATCCACCTAGACCTCACCAGATGGAATACACAGGAATCAAATTGACTACATCTGTGCAAAGAAATGATGGAGATGCTCAATATCATCAGTCAGAACAAGGCCGGGGGCCGACTGTGGAACAGACCATCAATTGCTTATATGCAAGTTCAAGCTGAAGCAGAAGAAAATTAAAACAAGTCCACGAGAGCCAAAGTACAAACTTTAGTATATCCCACCTGAATTTAGAGACCATCTCAAGAATAGATTTGACCCAATGAACACTAGTGACAGAAGACCGGACAAGTTGTAGGGTGACATCAAGGACATCATACATGAAGAAAGTAAAAGATCATTAAAAGACAGGAAAGAAAGAAAAGACCAAAATGGATGTCAGAAGAGACTCTGAAACTTGCTCTTGAACATAGAGCAGCTAAAGCAAGTGGAAGAAATGATGAAGGACAAGAGCTGAACAGAAGATTTCAAAGGTCAGCTTAAGAAGACAAAGTGAAGTGTTACAATGAAATGTGCAAAGACCTGGAGTTAGAAAATCAAAAGTGAAGAACACACGCAGCAGTATTTTTCAAGTGGATAGACCTGAAGAAAAAATTCAAGGCTCAAGTTGCAAAACTGAATGATTCTATGGGCAAAATATTGAACGATGTAGGGAGCATCAAAAGAAGAGGGAAGGAATACACACAGTCACTGTACCAAAAAGGATTGGTCGATGTTCAACGATTTCAGGAGGTAGATTATGATCAAGAACTGATGGTACTGAAGGATGCTACACTGAGCATGATGGTACTAAAGACACTGTTGAAAAACAAGCCTCCAGGACTTGACGGAATACCAACTGAGATGTTTCAACAAATGGATGCAACACTGGAAGCACTCATTTGTCTATGCCAAGGAACTTGGAAGGCAGCTACCTGGCCACTTGAACTGAAGAGATCTGTATTCGTGCTCATTTCAAAGAAAGGTGATCCAACAGAACGCAAAAATCATCAAACAATATCATTAATATCACACACAAGTAAGACTTTGCTGAAGATAATCCAAAAGCAGTTGCAGCAGCGCATTAACAGAGAATTGTCAGAAATTCAAGCTGGGTTCAGAAGGGAATGTGGAATGAAGGATATCATTGCTAATGTCAGATGGATCCTGGCTGAAAGCAGAGAATACCAGAAATAGATTTACTTGTGTTTTATTGACTATGCAAAGGCATTCAACTGTGTGGATCATAAATTATGGATAACACTGCAAATAGTGGGAATTCCAGACCACTTAACTGTGCTCAGATACCCTGGTGGCATAGTGGTTAAGAGCTACAGCTGCTAATCAAAAGGTCAACAGTTTGAATTCACCAGGTGCTCCTTGGAAACCCTATGGAGCAGCTCTACTCCGTTCTATAGGGTCGCTATGAGTCAGAATCAACTTATCGGCAATGGGTTTTAACTGTGCTCACGAGGAACCTGTACATAGACCAAGAGGCAGTCGTTTGAACAGAACAAGAGGATATTATGTGGTTTAAAATAAGGAAAGGTGCGTGTCTGGGTTGTAGTCTAACACTAATATGTAGTGAAAGCGGGAATAATGATACAATAAATGCACACTTTAGATATAGTAGAAATAATGTATGTACAGTATAGTTTCATTTGCCAGAATTGGGAAGACACCAAGCACACTGGAAGGGTGAGAGGTGGTGGTGATGATGGCTGGCAATGGCACATGTGGCTGGGTTGAAGGGCTGGGGTTTGAATATGGCAGAAGAGAGAGATTTATATTAACTGAGTCATACAGTTAGAGAGGAGCCCTGGTGGTACAGTGGTTGAAAGCTCAGCTGCTAACTGAAAGGTCAGCAGTTGAAATCCATCAGCCGCTCCCTGGAAACCCTATAGAGCAGTTCTACTCTGTCATTTAGGGTTGCTATGAGTCAGAATCGAATCAACAGAAACAGGTTTTTTGTTTTTTTGGTACAGTTAGAGAAATGCACCAAACCCACTACCGTGGAGAGAAATGCACAGGGGACAAGTCGAGGTTGGGATCTTGTGGTGCACGGTGCATTTATGTGTCATCAGGCATTTGACTGGATGTGGATGGTTCATTCAATAAGGGTGGAGGAGGTTGAAAGGAGGACACTTTACTGAGCCTCTTGCTTACTTGGGAGGAATGAGAACAGGCGTGGCTCTCCTGCTGAACACCATTTTCATCTTTCGCCTTTTTTTGTAAAAGCGAAAATCCTCTTTGGATTTCTTTTGCTTAGAGAAAACAGGTAATAATGTAGGTCTTTCGTAAAAACAAAGTGGCATAAAGTGAATTTTTGAAAAATGGCGGATACCTGTATATATAAAAAAAAGGGCTTAATAAATGTGTACAGAAAGTGGGTTTCTTTGCTGTTCTAGGACAGGAAAGGGGAGAAGGAAGAGGAGGAGGAGGAAGAGGAAGAAAAAGGTGGAGGAGGAAGAGAAGAAGATGGAAGAAGAGGAGGAGGAAGA
The DNA here is from genome assembly GCF_030014295.1 of Loxodonta africana. NCBI lineage: Eukaryota > Metazoa > Chordata > Mammalia > Proboscidea > Elephantidae > Loxodonta > Loxodonta africana. The sequence continues at coordinate 41,681,320 of NC_087365.1, forward strand.
GGAGAAGGCAAGGAGGCAGCAATAGAAAGGCCACGCTCTGGTTGGAACGGGGACATAAGAGTCTGGTAGCAAGCCAGCTGCAGTTCTTCTCTGACATACATGGGGTTGCCATGACTAGGAAATAACCAACGGCAACTGGCTTTTTAGATGGAGATGGAGGGAAGAACCAGGTCAGAGTAACCCCCAGATTTCTAGGGAAACATCTCTTAGGGACGCTTGAGAGGAGATGAACTAGATAACCCAAAGGAAAGAGAACTTGCATATACAGGACCTCCGTCGTATGCCAGACGCTTTTAAAATCTTATGTTATCTTCCTAACAACCCTACGAGAGAACCTTTATCATATTCATTACAAATGAGGAAATTGAAGCTGTTTTAAGTGACCAAGATCATAGAGCTGAAGTCAAATTTGACCCAGAAGTGTATGTGTTCCCCAAATCATGTTTTTTCCACTGGATTCTCTAAGTTCCCTTTTTACTCAAGATTTCAGAATTCTAAGCACACAAGCTAATTCTTGTCTGTTCAAAATTGAAATAAGGCAAGCCTTGGTGGAAATAATCTTGACTTTATACCCAGCCTGGTTATATACTCGCTACACATTAAACATATTCGTATAGAGTATAAGCAGTACCTATAAATATCTTTCCAATAAAAGTGAGGCCATGTATTTCTGAGTGATAATACCCTGCTCCGGGCAGTGATATAAACCAGCAGACTGAAGGCCAAACAACTTTAGCCAGCCTAGAGATTCAATAAGCTAAAATACGTTTTGGAAGTAGAGCTTCAGGCCAGACCTGTTTTTGCCTTGGCAATTGTATGGAGACAGTGTGTTCAGCACATTTCTGTTTAAAGGGGCACTAATTTTTTTTAACAAGTCATACAGGCAAGAATCTAACCTGAATTAAAGCTTGAGAATTACAATTAAATAACCATTTTTTTTCTGTTTTATTTTATTATTTGGAAACACCTATCAACAAAAATCCCACTAAAATAGCCTTTCTTCCTCCTGAAGTGCCCTTCACAACACTTTTCACTTGGAAATGCCCTGTAGGCTAGTGGTTCTTAATGGGAGTAGGGCATGATTTTGAACCCCAGAGGACATTTGGTAATGTCTGGAAACATTTTGTTTGTCACAATTTGGGGTGGGGGTGCAACTGGCATTTAGTGGGTAGAAGCCAAGGATGCTGCTATAATGTAGAAGATCACTCCTTTCCCCCAACAAAAAATGTGAATAGTGCCAAGGTGGAGAAACCCTGCTATAGACCTTCCTTGATTCTCAAACTATATTAGGTTCTCATATGTTACAGATTAAATTATGTCCCCCCAAAAAGATTTGTTGAAGTCCTAACCCCCGGTACCTATGAATGTGACCTTGTTCGGAAATAGAGTCTTTGAAGACATTATCTGTTATCATGAGGTCATAGCAGAGTAAATGAGTCCGAATCCCATCTAAGTAGTGTGTTATGAAAGAGAACAGACATGGAACGTTAGCCAGAGGTGGCTTCATGACAACAGAGGCAGACACAGCTGCAAGCCAAGGAATGCCAACAATTCCCAGGAGCTAGTAGAAAGGCATGGAACAGTTTCCCTCTCAGAGCCCTCGGAATCAACACGGCTGATATCCTGATTTGGACTTTTAGCCTCCAGAACTGTGAAACAATACATTTCTATTCTTAGAAGCCATCCAATTTGTGGTATTTTGTTCCAGCAGCCCTAGGACACTAAGCCACCATGATATACATTTTCATAGCAACTTAAACTCTACATAGCACTTGTCACAGTTTGCAATGAAATATCTATTTGTGCTATTATTTGTCTAATAGCTTTCTCCTCTAACTTCATTGACTTCTCTAGAAGGGCAGAGACAGTATTTGTTTTCCTCCCTGTTGTATTCTCAGAAGTGATTACAGTGCCTGACACAATATTGTTGTTGTTGTGTGCTATCAGTCAATTCCAACTCGTCGTTGTTGTTGTTAGGTGCTGTTGAGTTGGTTCTGACTCATAGTGACCCCATGCACAATAGAATGAAACACTGCCCAGTCCTGCACCATCCTCACCATTGTTGCTATGCTTGAGCCCATTGTTGCAGCCACTGTGTCAATCCATCTCATTGAAGGTCTTCCTTTTTTTCATTGACCCTCTATGTTACCAAGCATGATGTCTTTCTCCAGGGACTGGTCCCTCCTGACAACATGTCCAAAGTATGTGAGATGCAGTTTCGCCATCCTTGCTTCCAAGGAGCATTCTGGTTGTACTTCTTCCAAGACAGATTTGTTTCTTCTTTTGGCAGTCCCTGGTATATTCAATATTCTTCGCCAACACCACAATTCAAAGGTGTCAGTTCTTCTTCAGTCTTCCTTATTCATTGTCCAGCTTTCACATGCATATGGTATGATTGAAAACAGCATCGCTTGGGTCAGGCACACCTTAGTCCTCAAGGTGACATCTTTGCTTTTTAATACTTTAAAAAGGTCTCTTGCAGTCAGTTTGCCCAATGCAATGTGTCTTTTGATTTCTTGACTGCTGCTTCCATGGCTGTTGATTGTGGATCCAAATAAAATGAAGTCCTTGATAACCTCAGTCTTTTCTCTGTTTATCATGATGTTGTGAAGATTTTTGTTTTCTTTATGTTGAGGTGTAATCCATACTGAAGGCTATGGTCCTTGATCTTCATCAGTAAGTGCTTCAAATCCTCTTCACTTTTACCAAGCAAGGTTGTGTCTTCTGCATAACACAAGCTGTTAATGAGTCTGCCTCCAATCCTGATGACACATTCTGCTTCATATAGTCCAAGTTCTTGGATTATCTGCTCAGCATACAGATTGAACAGGTATGGTGAAAGGATACAACCTTGATGTACACCTTTCCTGACTTTAAACCACATAGTATCCCCTTGTTCTGTTCTAATAACTGCCTCTTAATCGATGTAGAGATTCCTCATGAGCACAATTAAGTGTTCCAGAATTCCCATTCTCCGCAATGTAATCCATAATTTGTTATGATACACACAGTCGAATGCCTTAGCATAGTCAATAAAACACAGGTAAACATCTTTCTGGTATTCTCTGCTTTCAGCAGGGAACATTTGACATCATCGATGATATCCCTGGTTCCACATTTTCTAAATCTGGCTTGAATTTCTGGCAGTTCCTTGTTGATATACTGCTGCAGCTGCTATTGAATGATGATCTTCAGCAAAATTTTGCTTGCAGGTGCTATTAATGGTATTGCTTGATAATTTCCCATTCGGCTGGATCACCTGTTTTGGGAATAGGCATAAATACGGCTCTCTTCCAGTTGGCTTGCCAGGTAGCTGTCTTCCAAATTTCTTGGCATAGATGAGTGTATACTTTCATTGCTGCAGCCATTTGTTGAAACATCTCAATTGGTATTCTGTCAATTCCCAGAGCCTTATTTCTTGCCAATGCCTTCAGCGCAGCTTGAACTTATTTCAGTACTACCAGTTCGGAATCATATATTACCTCCTGAAATGGTTGCACATCAACCAATTCTTTTTGGTATAGTGACTCTGTATTCCTTCCAAAGAAGATGGAATTCCCAACTCATAGTGAGTGACACTATATGACAGAGTAGAATTGCCCCATAGGATTTCTCAGGTTTTAAATCTTTGTGGGAGTAGATCACCAGGTCTTTTTTTCTTTGGAGCCACCGGTGGGTTCAGATCACCAAGGTTTTGGTTAGCAGTCGAGTGCTTTAGCCATTGTGCCACCAGGGCTCTTTGCCTGACACATAGCAGGTGATAAAGAGTTGATGAATAAACCAACACATAATAAAAGATGGAATGCACTCAATTGGTGGGTTATGTCTCTGAGACTATCCACATCTCCACCACTTCAGCTGGAATAATTAATTGGGAAATATAAATTGTTTAATTGATCAATTAATTTATCAATGAACCAGGAATTATTTATCCTGATGCTGCAAACAGACATAGTACTAGGCCTGTAGTAGCAAGCCTCCAAGATGGCCTCTTAATATTTACACTCCTGTGTATCCCCTCCTAGCTCCAAGGCTAGGTCAGTAGGTACAAGTGTGATTTCTTCTTCTCTTTCTTGGATCATTTTCTCTGGGGAAAGACATCTGATATGTTGCAAGAGGAGACTCACATTACCAGAAACTGAGAACTCCTGGTAAGAGCTGTGTGAGGGAGCCATATTGGAAGCAGACCCTAGCTCCAGTCAAGACTTCACGTGATGCAGCTCCAGGCAATGTCTGTACTGCAGCCTCAGGAGAGACCCTGCGCCAAGACCACCCAGCTATGCTGCTCTCAAATTCCTGAGCCTCAGAAACTGTATGAGATAAAGAAATGTTTGCTGTTTTATGAAAAAAAAAAAAATTAAAGAAACAGGAACTTTCTTAAGTACTGGGTTGTAGAGTCAGGGCTGAGTTTGAAATCTTAGATTTATTCCTGCATTGTAGCTGACCCTGAACAAGTTACTTAACTGAGTTATTCCCATCACTTTTAAAATAACACTGGCTTTTACACCATTGGAATGAAACTGAATGGTATCTATTGGTATGAGTAATAGATAAATTAAGAGGTATTTGGTTTTTTGGAGGGAAGAGGGGAGGGATTACTGTGAACTCTTAAATAAGTATTAGAAGGCTATTGTCCTTTTAGTTGTGACTTCTGAGTTCCCTTGCTCCAGGAAGAATTAAGAATTGGCTTTTCAGACACTGGCTATACCTCACAGAGTAGGGAGGGGAGGCTTCTATGCTTTAGCAGGAACATGAGAGGGCCATGGCTTGACCTTGAACACAAAGGTAGAAGCCTGCTAGGCTGGAGGAGGAGGGTGACCTGTAATGCAGGGACAGAGAATTGATCCCCTGATGGTAAGATGGAAATAGTCTGAGCACCAAGAGCAGCAGCCTTAGGAATTGGAGCCTTGGCCGCTATCCTGGTTTCTGTCTCTGGGAGTAGATGCCACTAGAAAAGCTTCCAGGCAGCCTGACCTGGATAAGTCCATCTCAGAGGCAACCTGGAGGGACCAAAGACCAAAGACCCTTCTCAGACTTCCCTTAGTGAGTAAGTCAGCCTTAGGTTCTTTTAAGACCCTAAGTGGTGGGGCCTTCAATGTTTCATTCAATTCAGAAAAGTAGAAGAAACCTGACACATCTTGTCCCTGAGTATCACTGAGCAAGTAATAGATGATGAAAACAGAGTCAAATTCCCCTAATTTGCAATTAAGTGTCATTGGATTTGTTTTTCTTTAGGATGGTATACCTGAACAAGTTATTATTTTTTTTTTTATAATTTTTATTGTGCTTTAAGTGAAAGTTTACAAATCAAGTCAGTCTCTCACACAAAAACCCATATACACCTTGCTACACACTCCCAATTACTTTCCCCCTAACAAGACAGCCCTCTTTCTCCCTCCACTCTCTCTTTTCGTGTCCATTTCACCAGCTTCTAAACCCCTCCACCCTCTCCTCTCTCCTCCAGGCAGGAGATGCCAACATAGTCTCAAGTGTCCACCTGATCCAAGAAGCTCACGCCTCACCAGCATCCCTCTCCAACCCATTATCCAGTCCAATCCATGTCTGAAGAGTTGGCTTCGGGAATGGTCCCTGTCCTGGGCCAACAGATGGTCTGGGGGCCATGACCACTGGGGTCCTTCCAGTCTCAGTCAGACCATTAAGTCTGGTCTTTTTATGAGAATTTGGGGTCTGCATCCCACTGCTCTCCTGCTCCCTCTGGGGTTCTCTGTTGTGTTCCCTGTCAGGGCAGCCATCGGTTGTGGCCAGGCACCATCTAGTTCTTCTGGTCTCAGGATGATGTAGTCTCTGGTTCATGTGGCCCTTTCTGTCTCTTGGGCTCGTAATTGCCTTGAGTCCTTGGTGTTTTCATTCTCTTTTGATCCAGGTGGGTTGAGACCAATTGATGCATTTTAGATGGCTGCTTGCTAGCGTTTAAGACCCCAGATGCCACTCTTCAAAGTGGGATGCAGAATGTTTTGTTAATAGATTTTATTATGCCAATTGACTTAGATGTCCCCTGAAACCATGGTCCCCAAACCCCTGCCCCTGCTACGCTGGCCTTCGAAGCATTCAGTTTATTCAGGAAACTTCTTTGCTTTTGGTTTAGTCCCACTGTGCTGACCTCCCCTGTATTGTGTGCTGTCTTTCCCTTCACCTAAAGTAGTTGTTATCTACTATGTAATTCGTGAATGTCCCTCTCCCACCATCCCTCCCTCCCCCATCTTGTAACCACAAAAGAATGTTTTCTTCTCAGTTTAAACTATTTCTTAAGTTCTTACAATAGTGGTCTTATACAATATTTGTCCTTTTGCAACTGACTCATTTCACTCAGCATAATGCCTTCCAGGCTCCTCCATGTTATGAAATGTTTCATAGATTCCTCACTGTTCTTTATGGATGTGTAGTATTCCATTGTGTGAATATACCATAATTTATTTATCCATTCATCTGTTGATGGACACCTTGGTTGCTTCCACCTTTTTGCTATTGTAAACAGTGCTGCAATAAACATGGGTGTGCATATATCTGTTCATGTGAAGCCTCTTATTTCTCTAGGATATATTCCAAGGAGTGGGATTGCTGGATTGTATGGTAGTTTTACTTCTAGCTTTTTAAGGAAGCACCAAATCAATTTCCAAAGTGGTTGTACCATTTGACATTCCCACCAGCAATGCATAAGTGTTGCAATCTCTCCACAGCCTCTCCAACATTCATTATTTTGTGTTTTTTGGATTAATGCCAGCCTTGTTGGAGTGAGATGAAATCTCATTGTAGTTTTGATCTACATTTCTCTAATGGCTAATGATCATGAGTATTTCCTCATGTATTTGTTAGCTACCTGAATGTCTTCTTTAGTGAAGTGTCTATTCATATCTTTTGTCCATTTTTTAATTGGGTTATTTGTCTTTTTGCAGTTGAGTTTTTGCAGTATCATGTAGATTTTAGAGATCAGGTGCTGATTAGAAATGTCATAGCTAAAAACTTTTTCCCAGTCTGTAGGTAGTCTTTTTACTCTTTTGGTGAAGTCTTTGGATGAACATAGGTGTTTGATTTTTAGGATCTAGTTTTTCTTCTGCATTGTTAGTAATGTTTTGTATACTGTTTATGCCAAGTATTAGGGCTCCTAACATTGTCCCTATTTTTCCTTCCATGATCTTTATCATTTTAGATTTTATATTTAGGTCTTTGATCCATTTTGAGCTCGTTTTTGTGCATGGAGTGAGGTATGGGTCTTGTTTCATTTTTTTGCAGATGGATATCCAGTTATGCCAGCACCATTTGTTAAAAAGACTGTCTTTCCCCCATTTAACTGTTTTGGGGCCTTTGTCAAATATCAACTTGAAGTTAATTATTGATGATACAGTCTAGGCTCTCCCCACTCCTAATCGTGTGATGCCCCAAACATGTCAACAACTGATTGCCAAGGCTCTCCCTTGGGTCACTTTTTCCATTCCTGCCATGTTGGGTGATGGCACTTGCCTGGACACCACATTACATCCTGCTCCACCCACCTGCCCCATGTTCTTCCTTGCTTCCCAATAACTCTCTAGTAGTTCTATCCCACTCTTGTACCTGCTGCCACCTCTCCGCTCTCATGGCTAATTTGTTTTCAGCAGGCTCTATATTTTCTCTCGTGTCCTGCTTCCATTTCAGCTAATTCCAATGGAGACAATCTTGCTTAAATTCACTCAGTTCTAACACACACAAACATTTCTTCCCCTACCTTCCTTCAGATTCTTAGACCTTGCATGAAAATGTCTTTGTTCCCTCCCTGTTCTAGCTGTGAGTCAACTAAGGACCTTAAAGGTAAGAGGGCCGTTAGCATATATAAAGGAAAAGAAAAAAAAAAGTAAAATAATAGGTTTTGATAAGAAAATAGAGGTTGACATTTTCTTTTGGTGGAGGATGTTTATTTTACTAATTTTTCTTCTGATGCTTTAAAAAAAAAAATCCACTTCATTTTTCTTTCCTTAACTCATACATTTACCTTAAAAAAAAAAAAACCTACCATTTTTTAGGGGCCCATGGTTTACTTCACAAAGCAGAGTAAGAAAGAGGGTCTGCAGTCAGACAGAACTAGTTTTGGTTTCCAGAAAAGATTGTTACATAATCACAGTTGCTTAATTCTTCCATATCCCTGGAGATTCCAGGCTTTACGATGGAATGATGGGAAAAAACCTGCACTGGCTCTGGAAACTAGAAGGAGGTACTCACTGTGATCATTAGTGTTGTGTGTCAACTTGGCTAGGCCATGAGTCTCAGTGGTTTGGCACTCATGATATAGTCTGGCAATCGTATAATGAGGTAATTACTTCCAATGATGAGATCTGATATAAGGTAGTCATCTCCATGGGGAGATCTGATATGAACAGCTGATCAGTTGAAAGGGAGTTTCCTTGGGGGTGTGGCCTGCATCCAATATATGCAGACTTTCTGGCAAAGCTCACTGGCTTTTGCTGTGCTCCAGATCCTACATCTGACCTCCAGTTCTTGGAACTTGGGCCAGCAGCCTGTCACCCTGCCTACCGAACTTGGGTTCGTTAGCCTTCGCAGCCATTAGCCAGCAGGCTCCTGTCTAACCTGTGGATCTTGGGTTTGTCTGCCACCGCAGCTGTGTGCATCAGGAGAAGAGCCTCCAGCCTGATGCCTGACACCTGGCCCACAGACTTGGGACTCACCAGCCTCTACAACCACCTGAGCCATTTCCTTGGGATAAATCTCTCTCTATATATATATATAGTTCACTAGTTTTGCTTCTCTAGAGAACCTAGCCTAGGACACCCTCCATATGCAAGATACTCTGAAGAACATTCATGAGGTGGGATGAAAATGGAATAGAATTTTGAAAATGCAAACTTGTTTCAGTGTGATTGATATATTAGGAAATAATTTGAGCATAATGCAGATTTTGTATTTGATTATGTGTGATTTCATACGTGAGAAACCACCCAGAAAACCACCCAGGTGAATGGAGCCATATAAGAGTACATGCTGTGTACACATGCACATACCTCAAATATCTACCTGCTCTTTCAGGTCACCAATTGTGTGTTGTCAGCCACACCCACTCACACCTCTTGTTACAATTTTCCCTTTGAGTTCAGACTACATTCCTTCCACCATTTCACAATAACTTACAGACTGCAACCCTTCTGACGCTCATTTCCATTCAAAGCAGAGTTCAAGTCTCTTTCAAGGTAAAATACTTTATTGAAGTACTTATATATTTCTTAACCATTTAACATGTGTATTAAACCTGTGGTACTGCTTTTACTGGGTCCCTACTTTTGCGTTCCTATTTTGTTGTGCCCCAACCTTATTTTCTCCATAAGTCCTGCAGATCTTACTGGGCAATTTTGCATAACACAATGTTTTTAGGAATGTAGGTATTACATTATGCCAGGACTGATGGTGTTTCCAAGTGCCAGGGAAATAAAGGCGGTGGATGTTGAAAGAACTCACTGGAAGATAGAGGGAAGCCTGGAGCTGTGGATACAGCCTGCAAGATGACCAGCAGGACAGTGTTCGTCCCAAGTGAACAAGCATGAGGCAAAAAAGCACCAAGTCAAATAGCAGTATCACAGGTCTTTTTTTTTTGTTTTGTTATATTACCCAAAGTTGGAAAAAGGACAGAAAAAATGAAAATTTGGTAATATGCCTTCAAACACCATAAAGATATGGATATCCTTGGCAAAGACATACTTGTTGTCTATGTAATATCCATCTCCCTCTCTCCCCTCCCTTCTTCCATTCAGACAAAGACTGATCTGGTTGGGGTCTACCCTTCTTTATGTGGCCAGGAGCTCAGCAAATGTCTATCCCCATCTCATAGATAAACACTGAACAATCCTAGGCAATGCTGATACTCTGTTTCCTTTGCCAATGATTGCTTTAGGGGCGGGCATGTGACCAAGTTCTAGTCAATGAAACGTGAGGAAAAGTTTCCTTTCAGGAACATCTGCTTGTGTATAAAAAGGAGGCCTTTAGGAAGGGATACTGTCATGTCCACATGCAATGTGCAAGATTGTGGCAGCTATCTTCTGACTATGAAGACAGCCTGCCTGAGGGACAAAGCTGACACAGTGGAGTTGGCAGAGCAGAAAAATCTGGGTCCACGATGATGTTTTTGAAACGATGAATTAAGCAACTCCAAAGCATGAAATATTTTAGGACTTTTTTTTGTTATCCAACACAGCACATTTTCCGTATTAAGTCACTTTGAGATGACTTTTTGTTACTTGAAAGCTGAAAGCATCCTGATTATTTTAATCATAAAAAACTAGAAAAGCCTAAATGTCCAAGATTAGGGGATTAGCTAAATAAGTTAAATATATTTTATAGACTCCTCTGAAGCTATTAAGATTATGATATAAATATATTGATAATGAAAAATGTTCAAAGTGTTTTTGATCCCTCCTCCTTTATTGAATTTACCTATCAAAACTATACAGTTCAATTTTCCACCTTCTCTGAGTCTGCTGAACAGTTGCTGAGGAAAACACAGAAGCACGCTAACTGATCTCACTGTAACTTCATGTCAACTAACCTGAACTTGTTCCTTTGTATTTTCTGGTCGTACTTCCACATTCCTTTTTCCAGTCACATTCCCAAACTCCCAAACTATCTTCTACTTTATCGGGTTTCTCCCTACCTCCAACACCTCCTCCCCACTCCTTGCTCTTTGCTAATTTTTTACTAAGAAGATGGAAGCTCCAACTGCTCTAACCTTGACATGTGCCAATTTCTCTCCTTGTTTCCCCAGACACTTTGCCCTCTCCCACAGCCCACCATTTCTGTGGAGAACACTCTATACCTGTATCTAAGGCCAACTTCTCCACATGTGTGAGACACTCATCCTCTCTCACTTACCAAAAGACATTGCAATAGCAGTGCCCACCCTGTATGACACCAGTTTTTACCTTTCCATTGATTATTCCCATCAGATAGTGTATTTTCTCATTTTAAAAAAATACATAGAAATCCCTCTTTTGACCACAGAGCACCTTCAGGTACTGTCTCATTTTCCTGTCCCCCTCTGTACTCACTATATCCAATTCCTCTCCACTTGTACTCCCCTGAGCCCACGTAAGTCAGATTTCAGTCCCATGATAAAGACTGTTCATGTTAACTCACAAGTGACCTCCACATTGCAGGAGCATATACGGAATCCTATATTTATTGAAGACTTATTTTGTACCACTCGCTTACTTTGAACTTATTTTATACCTCATCAGAATCACAACAGTCCAGGAAATAGGTACTAGTATCTCCATTTTATATATGAGTAAACTGAGTTTTGGGAAATGTAGTTAACTTGCTCCTTGTCATGTAACTAGAAACTGGCAGAGGTGGGAGGTGACCCAGTTTTATCTGGTTTGAGGCTCATGCCTCAAGGTGTGTTTGTGTGTTCACATGTGTGCGAACATCCACAAGTTTGCGTGTGTACATTCCCACAACAAATTGTAAAAAAATGTGTTTACATCAATGAAGGAGTCATTCCATAATAAAACAGGAAAATAGAAAGAGCCAATTAAAAAAAAAATCAAACTCGTTGCAGGCAAGTCAGTTCTGACTCATAGTGACCCTGTGGGAGAGAGTAGAATTGCCCCATAGTATTTCCAAGGAGCGGCTGGTGGATTGGAACTGCAACCTTTTGGTTAGCAGCTGAGCTCTTAATCACTAGGCCACTAGGGCCCCAACAGCCAAAAATAACCAATAACCATTGCCGTTGAGTCGATTCCAACTCATAGCAACCCTACAGAACAGAGTAGAACCACCTCATAGGGTTTCCAAGGAGCGCCTGGTGGGTTTGAACTGTCTACATTTTGGTGAGCAGCCCAGCACTGAACCACTACGCCACCAGGGTTTTCCAACAGCCAATAGACATGTACAAATCTGATTAACCTCATGGTTATTAAGATGAAAGCAAATTAAAATAGGGAAATAGTCTTTTTTTTTGTTTTACTCTATTGGCAAAAAAGAAGTAATGATACTCATAATGTGCTAGCAAAATGATCATTTCTGTGTGGGAAGATTTATGTGCAAGAATTTTCATCACAGCACTGATTGCAACAGCAAAAAATTATTTAGTAAAAGGAGCTGGTTAAATAAATTATGTACATCCAAATGATGGAATAGTATGTTGTCATTAAAATGATGTAAAAGATTATTTAATGAGATACAAAAATGATGAGTGTATTATCACATGAAAAATGCAGGTTACAAAATAGCATGTATACTAGAATTCCATTTGCGCGTCAACAAGGACAAAAACATTTGTATACATCTCTATTTGAATATTAAAATTCTGGAAGGAAGTAAATTTTAGTAATAATTACCTCGGCACAGGGAGATTGTTGTGATAATTTTCAGCTTTACATTTCTGTATCATTTTTTATAGAACTGAATCCTTTAAAAAATTATAGGACTGAATCAGACACCTATTGTTACCTTAACACTTAAGGCTTAAAATAACAATCTATTATTTTTCAGTCTTTTGTAGGTTGGCAATCTGGACTGTTTCTCACCTAGACTTGCTTGGGATCACCCACTCAGCTTTAGTCATCTAAATGCTCAAGATGCTCAACTGGGGCTGGAGGGTCCTAGACAGCCTCACTCACATATCTGGGAGTTGGCGTTGACCATCTGCTGGTGTCTGGGTGGTGAAAACATTAAGTGCTTAGCTGCTAAGTAAAAAGTTGGTGGTTCAAATCTACCTAGCACCCCCGAGGGAGAACTGGTGATCTGCTTCCATAAAGATCACAGCCAAGAAAACCCTATGGAACGGTTCTACTCTATCACACATGAGGTCACTATGGGTTGGAATTGACTTGAAGGCACCTAACATCTGCTGGAACACTTTGATTCTCCTCATTTCATTTTTCACTCTCCAGAAGGCCAGACTGAGCTTCATCACAGAATAGTGGCCTCAGGGTCCAACAGGGTGAGAGCAGACATTTCAACGCCTTTTAAGACCTAGGTTTCAAACCCATATATCTTCTTTTCTCCCACATTGTACTGATGAAACAATTCATGAGGTCAACACAGATTTAAGGGAGTGGAGAGACAGATTCCACCTCTTGATGAGAGGAAACCCTAGTGGCGTAGTGGTTAAGTGCTATGGCTGCTAACCAAAGGGTCGGCAGTTCGCATCTGCCAGGCGCTCCTTGGAAACTTTATGGGGCAGTTCTACTCTATCCTATAGGAATTGACTCACTGGCACTGGGTTGAGTTTTTCTTGATGGGAAGATGGCAATGACACATTGCAAAGGGACATAGGCACAGGCAGGGTGATGCGATTTATCGAGAACCATTATTATAACACCCGAAACAATCTAACATATCAGCTATAACAAATTATTCAATTTATGAATCATCTAAAGTCCTCTCTTGAACCCAATGTAGGTTATCTGTCGATTTAGGAGTCTGGCTTTTCTGGTGACTGGTGAGGTGGATTCATCAGGTCTTTATTATGTGCAAAGAGCACAGTAGGCTCATCCATTATAGCTTATTATAACAGCAATAACATCATATTCAGTGATCATGGGTTAGTGTCTGGGGAGGAGTTTCCTGAATATGATGTGGAATCTTATATCCCGATTTCCCCAGAGACTCATGCCTGAGTCCTAGGATAAGAAGAATGAGCACGTGGGTAGAGGAAGAGCTATTTTGATTATTTTGAATGGATTCCTATGATATTGATAATGGAGCTGATAGTGGCAGCAGCACCAGTCTCAGTGTTAGGGCTATTGGCCATCTCTCTTGGCAGAGATAGAAAACTCTGCCCCTGTGAACATTAATAGTACTGGTCCAGACAGCATGATTAGGTAGTGTCAGTGTCTTCCAAGGATAATCAAAATCATCCATTGGCAGTAGTGCTCTAGAGGTCATCACCCTCTGAGCTCGTGCACTGATAGGAAAAGCCATCTGCCATGCCAGAGCAAGGGAGGAGAAAAGTAGTAATGCCAGCTCGTAGTCAAGAAGTCTAGACAGTAGTTCACAATAGTACCAGGATATCTGGGAACTTTAAAAATAATTGATTCCTAGATCGTATTCTAAGGATTCTGATTTCAGTGGATCTGGGGTGATAGCAATGAATCTACCTTTTGATAAAATCAACCTCAGGTAATTCAGGTGCTCAGCCAGGTTTTGGAACCTCAGGATATAATGCTGAGGGCTCAGACCAGTTTTGAGGAATGTTGGAGAGAGGTGGATTTCCCCACTAACTCTTGGGCATGAAGCCATATTGCTTTGAGGCTGTTGCCATGCCCTGGGAGACATGGGATGTATTTACTGACTAGTCTTGCACAAGTACGGTGACAATACGGGTTAAATACAATTGAGTAGGTTCTAAAAAAAAAAATTTTTTTTTTTCTAGCCACCATTATATCACTTTCACCCTGGAAAATGTATTATGATTTTCAAATACCTGACTTAGAAAATGAATTTAGCAATATTACCTTTTGTAAATTGAAGATGGCCTGTAACTTGGTTGCCTTAGCAACAAATTGTATTGAACATTAGCAACTGAATCCAGATGGTCATTCTAGGCAGACAAAAAACTCAGCCTCTGTCCACTTAGAAATACACCCATCAATACTGTCCACATCAACATTTAAAGTGATGCTAAGATACCTCGTGTTGCCTTTAACCAAGTCAGAGCCATGGACATTTCCAGAGCTGGATTAGGTTATCTTTACTGAAGGGACAGCGATGTGGAATAAAACTGATTGTTGACTTTTAAAACAAAGCTATTCTAGTGTCTGATTCAGGACCATCACTATTAAAATCATATGAGATTTCAATATGGCTTCTTTTCCTTTAAGCAAACAAACATTGCTCTGATTGATTGGTTCATTTATTCAAATCTTTTTATTGAGAACTCATTTTTTTCATAGGCCCTGTGTTATGCCCTGGGGACAAAAGTATAGCCATCATAATTTCTGCCCTCAAGGAGTTTGAGCCTAGAAGGTAGATGGTATTTAAATCACACGTGTGTGCTGTGAGAGGGAACAGCATAAAAGTATTTGCAAAACTGGGGGAGCACAGATGAGCCCAGATGAGGATGGGACTATCCCTCTCTGAGCAGGTCACATAGACACCCTCTTGCTGGATAAGGGAGACTGTGCAGGCAGAGAAAAGGATGAAGCAGCATGCTTGCAGAAAGAATTGCTTTTGCAAAGACCAGAGAACTAGAAGCTCATAGTGCTTCCAGGGCATCCAAGTACTCTGAAGTGTTGAGGGATGAGCAGAGAAAGGAAGGGCCCAAGTGCTTGGGCTGTAGAAAATGCCCCTCTGTCAGTTTGTCGTATCATAGTGGCTTGCCTGTTACTGTGATGCTGGAAGCTATGCTACAGGTATTTCAAGCACCAGCAAAGTCACTGATGGTGGAAAGGTTTCAGCAGAGCTTCCAGACGAAGAGAGACTGGGAAGAAAGGCCTGGTGATCCATTTCCAAAAATTAGCCAATGAAAACCCTATGGATGGAGGCAGAGCCAAGATGGCGGAACAGACAGACGTTTCTGTCAAGCCCTCTTTACAACAAAAACCCGAAAAAACAAGTGAAACGAGTACATTTGTGACTAGCTGGGAGCCCTGAGCATCAAAGGCAAGCTTAGACAACGAACTGAGGGGCAGGGGAAAGAAGAGGCTGTTCAGAAGCAGAGAGGAGTTACGAGACCTGAATCACGGGGAGCCCTCAGGCACCATTCCCAGAGGCAGCGGCGGCGGGCTGGACCTAGCTTTCGGCCGCAGTTTCCTCAGGGAGAAGCAGCAGCCACACAGCCCACTCACACCTCCGGAACCTGAGGAGAATGGCGCTCCAGGCAAAAGCTAAGTCCTTGAGTATATTTTACCACATCCCCCCAACCCCCAAGCCGGCTTCAGCAGCTGAATCCCTGAGGCTGAGATAGACCCTGGTGAGCACCTGGAGCCGTCCTCCCAGCCTTGGGGAAGGAAAAAATTTGCAACTAGGGGGAAAAGATAATTTGCCAGCTCCATTAACCGGGGGAGCTCAGGACAGAAGCCACTCCTGTCCAGGCATCAACCGTCCATGGACCTTGAGCACCTTTCCCTTCTGCATGGACCTGTGTGGGCCTATTTCGGGAGAATAGGCCCTTGTTGGCAAACTCCAACCATTTCAGCTGTGCGGTGGAGAGGTGGGTGTTTGACGTTTGACATTGCTTTGCCTATTAAACAAGGTCCTCACCTACCCACAACAGGGACCTAAGGACTGGTGGCTCCACTTGGGTCACCCAGCCACCCGCGATAGGGGTCCAGGGATAACTGGAACCTCCCAGCCCTTACAACCAAAAACTTTGGGTGCCCATGGTCCATCTGCAGAACCCACCCACCAGCATGCTCTGGGGAACAGAGATGCATTTTCCTCAGAGACACTTGGGGGTCGGTTCTCAGCCCCCTGCCTTGTTCAGAGCATGACCCCCTGCTGCAATCAGATATGGGTATATACGCCAATCACCCCTGCCCCTCTAAGACTGTAGGACAGAGCCTGTACCACACACTTGATATCAGCTACCTGGAAACCTTAGCTGAATTCATACAAGAAAACTGAATGGACTTCTATACTGATATACCTGATAACAGCTCTAGCCAGCTGGGGACAGGACACCAGGGCTCCAAAGGCAAAAATAATCAAGCTAGCTCACTCAAGCAACCCACAGGGGTATACCAAAATGAAACAAAGCAAGCAGCTATGACACAGTAAGCAAGCATAAACTAATACAATAACTTATAGATGGCTCGGAGACAACAGTCAATATCAAGTCACATAAAGAAACAGACCATGATCACCTCAACAGGCTCTCAAAACAAAGAATCCAGGGATCCATCCTCTAGATGAAAGTGCATTCCTGGAATTGCCAGATGCAGAATACAAAAGGTTAATATACAGAACCCTTTGAGACATCAGGAAGGAGACGAGGCAATACACAGAACAAGCCAAGGAACACACAAATAAAGCAACTGAAGAAATCAGAAAGATTATTCAGGAACATTATGAAAAGTTTAATAAGCTGGAAAAATCCATAGGCAGCAATCAGAAATTCAGAAGATTAACAATAAAATTACAGAAGTAGATAACTCAATAGAAAGTCAGCAGAGCAGAATTGAGCAAGTAGAAGCTAGAATTTCTGAACTCGAAGATAAATCACTTGGCACTAATATATTTGAAGAAAAATCAGATAAAAGAATTAAAAAAAAAAATGAAGAAACCTTAAGAATCATGTGGGACTCTATCAAGAGAAATAACCTACGAGTGACTGGAGTACCAGAACAGGGAGGGATAACAGAAAATACAGAGAAAATTGTTGAGGATTTATTGGCAGAAAACTTCCCTGATATTGTAAAAGATGAGAAGATATCTATCCAAGATGCTCATTGAACTCCACATAAGGTAGATCTTAAAAGAAAGTCACCAAGACATAATCAAGCTTGCCAAAACCAAAGATAAAGAGACAATTATAAGAGCAGCGAGGGATAAAAGAAAAGTCACCTACAAGGGAGAGCCAATAAGAATAAGCTTGGACTACTTAGCAGAAACCATGCAGGCAAGAAAGCAATGGGATGACATATTTAAAAAATTGAAGAAAAAAAATTGCCTGCCAAGAATCATATATCCATCAAAACTGTCTCTTAAATATGAAGGTGGAATTAAGACATTTCCAGATAAACACAAGTTGAGGGAATTTGTAAAAACCAAACCAAAACTACAAGAAATACTAAAGGGAGTTCTTCGGTTAGAAAATCAATAATATCAGGTATCTACCCAAGACTAGAACACTGGGCAGAGCAACCAGAAGTCAACCCAAACAGGGAAACAAAAAAAACAAAGCAAAATTAAAAAAAAAAAAAAAAAGCCCAACACAGGGTAACGGTGATGTTATTATATAAAAGAAGACAACATTAAAATAATAAAGAGGGACTAAGAAATGTAATCATATACCTTCCATATGTAGAGGAAGATATGGCAATACAAAGAAATAAAAGTTAGTTATAAATTTAGAAAAATAGGGGTAAATAATAAGGTAACCACAAAGGAGACAAACTATCCTACTCATCAAAATAAAATACAAGGGAAAAATAGAGACTCAGCAGAAACAAAATCAACAACAACAAATATGAGAAAAGGACAATATACAAAGAAAATCTACTCAGCACATAAAATCAAGTGGGAAAAAGAAGCTGTCAACACACAAGAAAAGACATCAAAAAGATAGAATGTCAAGTGGTATAACCACTTTGGAAATCGATTTGGCGCTTCCTTAAAAAGTTAGAAATAGAACTACCATGCCCAGCCCCAGGGCCGTCGAGTGGATTCCGACTCATAACGACAATCCAGCAATCCCGCTTCTTTGGAATATATCCTAGAGAAATAAGAGCCTTTACTCAAACAGATATATGCACACCCATGTTTATTGCAGCACTGTTTACAATAGCAAAACATAGAAGCAACCAAGGTGCCCATCAATGGATGAATGGATAAATAAATTATGGTATATTCAAACAATGGAATACTAGGCATCGATAAAGAACCGAGAGGAATCTATGAAACATTTCATAACATGGAGGAGCCTGGAAGGCATTATGCTGAGTGAAATGAGTCAGTTGCAAAAGGTCAAATATTGTATAAGACCACTATTATAAGAACTTGAGAAATAGTTTAAACTCAGAAGAAAACATTCTTTTGTGGTTACGACAGGGGGGAGGGAGGAAGGGTGGGAGAGAGGTATTCACCAATTAGATAGTAGATAAGAACTACTTTAGGTGAAGGGAAATTTTCGACAGCACACAATACAGGGGAGGTCAGCACAATTGGACTAAACCAAAGCAAAGAAGTTTCCTGAATAAACTGAATGCTTTGAAGGCCAGCGTAGCAGGGGCGGGGGTCTGGGGACCAGTTTCAGGGGACATCTAAGTCAATTGGCATAATAAAATCTATTAACAAAACATTCTGCATCCCACTTTGAACAGTGGCGTCTGGGGTCTTAAACAATAGCAAGCGGCCATCTAAGATGCATCAATTGGCCTCAGCCCACCTGGATCAAAGGAGAATGAAGAACACCAAGGACACAAGGTGATTATGAGCCCAGGAGACAGAAAGGGCCTCATGAGTCAGTGACTACATCATCCTGAGACCAGAGGGGCTGGATGGTGCCCAGCTACAACTGATGACTGCCTTGACAGGGAACACAACAGAGAACCCCTGAGGGAGCAGGAGAGCAGTAGGATGCAGACCCCAAATTCTCATAAGACCAGGCTTGATGGTCTGACTGAGACTGGAAGGACCCCAGTGGTCATGGCCCCCAGACCTTCTGCTGCCCCAGGACAGGAACCATTCCTGAAGCCAACTCTTCAGACATGGATTGGACTGGACAATGGGTTGGAGAGGGATGCTGGTGAGGAGTGAGCTTCTTGGATCAGGAGAACACTTGAGACTATGTTGGCATCTCCTGCCTGGAGTGGGGATGGGATGGTGGAAGGTTTTAGAAGCTGGAGAAAGGGACACAAAAAGAGAGAGTGGAGGAAGAGAGCAGGCTGTCTCATTAGGGGGAGAGTACTTGGGAGTGTGTAGGGGGGTGTATATGGGTTTTTGTGTGAGAGACTGACTTGATGTGTAAACTTTCACTTGGAGCACAATAAAAATTATTTAAAAAAAAAAAAAGAAAGAAAACCCTATGGATGACAACAGAACATTGTCCCATTTGCTTGCTTTGGATACATCATCAGGAGGGAACAATCGCTAGAGGAAAACATCATATTGGTGAAGTAGAGGGCCAACGAGGGCATGAGATGCACTCAAATATGCAAGCAATCATGGGGATGGTGCAGGAGTGGGCAACATTTTGTTCTGTCATGCATCAGGTCACCATTAGTGGGAGTCGACTCAATCGGTGGCTCACAACAACTGAGGAAGTCTGAGCAGGTGTGCCTGACAGCAACCTAAAGATGAATTAAAGGAAGACAACAAAGCAGGTGTAGGGCTATTTCTGTTGTTGGGACAAGAGAACAGTAGTGTGAAAGGAAGGGGTACTTAGTGGCCAGATGGATGTGGGGTGGAGAAAGACAGTGGGGCCTGGGATACTCAAGGTTTCTGGCTTGGGAGTGGTGGGCCTACTTTTTACCAAGACAGGAATATGCTGATAAGCTGATCGGTAGACTCAGATTTCAACTTGAAATAACTAAAAAATAAATATCGAAATGGTTAAAAAAAAAAAAAAAAAGCAACCTTAATTAAAAAAAAAAAAAGCTTCTCTCTATCAGGGTTGACATCTTATTGCATTGCAGTCTTAATGTCCCTGAAGCGTATTGATTTACCCCCACCCCTTCCCCTCACTCTACCCACCATCCCTTCTGAATAGTCCCTGACAAAACAATATGCACAGAACGTTCTGCCAAATCAAGCCATCGTTTAATGTAAACCTTGGCAGGGTGGTAGAGAGCTAGGTAACTGGAGAAAGTGATAATAATGATGATAATAATATTTATATCATATTCTGTACTTTTTAAAATGCTTCCATCCAGTCCATCTCATTGTAACAAGAAGCCTTAAGGAAAAATGCAAGTATTATTTTTTAACCAGCATTTTAAACAGTTGCCATTGAGTCAATTCTGACTCATGGTGACCTCACATGTGTCAGAGTAGAACTGTGCTCCACAGGGTTTTCAATCACTGATGTTTTGGAAATCTCCAGTCCTTTCTTTTGAGGCGCCTTCTGGGTGAACTCAGATCACCAACCTTTTGGTTTAGCAGCTGAGCACATTAACTGTTTGCACCACCCAGGGACTCCAAGCACCATTTCACGGGTGAGGAGGAACATACACACACATACACATGAGCTCATACAAAGGCAGTTGTGGAGCAGTAGAAGGAGAACTGGACTGAGAGTCAGAGCCAGATTAAAACACCATCCCTGCGACGATGCACCATGTGTGAACTTGAAAAAGTCATTGTTCTCTCCGAGCCCCACACACGCCCTCTGTGAAATGGGGTTAGTAGTACTGTTACGTGGACCACGTGCTATCATGGATGTGCCCACCCCTGGCTTACCTAAAAGATATTCAAATCTCAGGCATGATAGCTGTCATAGCAGCAGATTATTGGAACATGCCCTAAGCCACTGAAACTGACTCTCTCAGTGTTACTTTTTAAAGATCATATTAAAAATATTTTATAACAGCTGTTCTTAATTGGGTGGGATGGGGAGGGTCTGGAATATCACTGAGGTGCAGATCCTCCAATCTTCCCTACTGGTTAAAGTTGGTGGACACCTGGCCTGCCTGGGACAAGCAGATCCTTTTCCTTGGAATTTGGAATTGGGCTACTCTGATTCCAACCAGGCTAAGAACTGTTGTAAGGGGCTGGAGTGGCACATTCTGCCATGTGAAGGTGGGGGCAGAGAAAGGAGGTCAGAGGAAGAACGAAGCAGGGTTGCAGAGAAAGGTGGTCGGGGGAAGAACGAAGCAGGGTTGCAGGGAAAGGTGGTCGGGGGAAGAATGAAGCAGGGTTGCAGGGAAAGGTGGTCGGGGGAAGAACGAAGCAGGGTTGCAGAGAAAGCAGAGGGGCTGTGGAGAGAGAGGGGAAGAGATAGATTGAGAAGCAGAGCCAACTGCTGCCTCAGTTTCTGTTGTGGGTTTTGGTTCCCCAAAGCTTCAGTGACTAGAGATTTGTAAGCTATCCTTAGACCTCTCCAGAAAATCTCCCTCTCTTGATTAAGCCAGGTGGAGTGCGTTTCTATTATTTGCAACCAACCAGGACTAGGCTAAAACAGATGAGGGTCTGTTTTCAGCTAATTGGACCCAAGAGGCTATAACAAGCATGCAGCCAAGATATTTGTGAAAACTGTAAAGAAATGTACATGCTGATTCTCAGAAAGGTGCCCTATTTGCTTGGGGAGGGGAGCGAGGATAGAGCACTAAGAAAAGGAAAAATCAGCAAAAGCCAGGAGACCCCAGTATTTAGCCAGATTTGGATTTGAGTCGGACCCAATTACCTACTTCCAATAATATGCAGGCTTTTGGAGAGAGAGAGAATATGAAAGAGAGTCCCCAGAGAAAGAGACAGAGAGAGCACATAAGAGAGAAGGGGGCTCAACAGTCTGGTTTCCAACTAAAGCAAAAGAGATAATAATGCACAGTGTGGATCTGGGTATTTAATCTTAAGGAATTTGCATTGCTTGTGAGATCTGCTGCTGCTCACACTGTCTGGTCTCTTGGCTCTCTCAGAAGGACTGTAGTGTGTTATGTGTGTGTGTACATGTGCACGTGTGTGTGCACAAGCATGCTTGTATATATTCACACATTAGCACATGAGTTTTGCAAAAACTGCAAAACCATTTGATTCTGTGACTAGCTCAAACAGGTGACTCTGACAATGATGGAATTTTAAAAAGATGTTTTGTTTTATTATTCTAAATGCAATACGTATGGTAGAGAATTTGGAAAACACATAAAAGGAGAAAAAATAGTCTTGGTCCTATTACCCAAGACAGCCACTGTAAATATTTTCATGCATTTCCCTCCATTTTTATTTTCCTTTTTTCTATTCATTTTTACATAGTTGCAATCATTCTGGTTATACAATTTTGTATTCTGCTTTTATTATGTTATTGTATAAACCTCTGCCCTCAGTTCTTGACACTCTTCATAAATATTTTTAACTCTATAATATTCCATCACATGTACGTACTATCATTTACCTAAACATTTCTCTATTTCTTGATATTTCAGCAGTTTCATCTTTCATAATTATAAATTATACCACAATGATTAGGTGTTTTTTTTTTTTTTAACCCTATGCAAGACATATATTGTCAATTGCTTTCACACATAGTTACTTTTCTTAAGTGTTTCACAGATAGCTTCTTTTACTAGAACCGTGTGAGTGATAGGTGACGTGGTTTCAGAATTACTTTTTAGGACCTACCTGTAGGATTAAAAAAGGAGTCTAGTTGGTACAAGCAGTTTGCTGTTGGCTGCTAACCTAACAGTTGGTGGTTTGAGCCCACCAAATGGCTCCACAGAAGAAAGACAGCAAACTGCTTCCATAAAGATAACAGCCATGAAAACCTTACGGAGAACCTTACAGGGTCTCAGGGAGTCAGAACGGACTTGACAGCAACACGTTTTTTTAATTTTTTTTTACCCTCAGGGTTAAAATTTAATATTAGATTAGTTCCTTTCTGAATTGAAAATTTTCAGTCTTTAAGTGCTCCCTTTTTTCACTATGCAGGGAAACCCTGGTGGCATAGTGGTTAAGTGCTACAGCTGCTAACCAAAAGGTCGGCAGTTCAAATCCACCAGGCACTCCTTGGAAACTCTATGGGGTAGTTGTACCCTGTCCTATAGGGTCACTATGAGTCAGAATCGACTCAATGGCAGTGGATTTTTTTGGGTTTTCACTATGCAAACATTAAATGATATTTTGGGACAAGACTGCCCTGTTCAGTGACCAGATCCATAAACCAAACCCTGCAGAGAGGTGTCTGGGGCTGGGGGGCCTATTGGTCTTAGCTCTCCCACCACCACGCCCCTCCTCACACCTGTACCCACCTCACTTAATCTAGCACTGATGCTTTCTTGGACCAGCCCCATCCAAGCCAGTCTGCTTGGTCCAGGTGACACCCATTGATAGTGTAGAGAGCTCTCCTGCTGCTTTTTGTACCCGAGAAAAGATAGGGATCTTTTGGCCTCACTGAATGGTAGTCTACCTCATCACCCCTCTTGGCCCTTGGACAATTGCCTTGGTTTTCAAAAAAGCTCCAAGTCCCAAACTCAGCTTAGAAATTCTCCTTCTGAGCCCCAGACCAACAGGGTCTCTGACTCAACTGAGCTCCCCCCCATTACCACTTTCAGTGCTACTATCCACTGAGGACAAGATGCATTAGAGGCTGGCTAGATATCAAACCCAATTCTAGATACACAGCCAGACAAAGCTTTGCTGTGTGACTCAGTTCTCACCAATGAAAAGTGGGTAGAAATAGTATACAGTACAGCACTTTTAGACCTGGCTCATAAAACACCCTGTGGAATCTCCCATTCTCTCTCTCTTTCTCTTCCTTTGTCTGCCAGCTAGATCCAGCAGAGGACTCAACAGCCCTAGGAGATGATGGAGACACAAAATAAAATAACCTGGGTCCTTGAATGTCAGAGTAGAGATCTCATCCTCACCGCCCTTCCAACATTCACTCAACATTGGGGTGAATGAGATAAAATCATCACTGTGCAAAGTCGTTGAGATTTGGGGTTTCTTTGTTATAGCAGTTAATATACAAGAGTCACCTACCTGGTTGCAAAGAACATACTATCTATGGCTAAAATACATTATGAGCAGATATTATGTACAACTCTATGACAATAAGTCTTAACATTCAGATTTGGTTTATTGTTTGCATTCCACTCAAAGTCAGCTCCTCCCTTCCACCATCATTCTTAGGTAGGCACGTTCTCTCTTTCTCTGTCATTATTTTCATCTTTCATCTGTATCAGATGATCTATTCTTACACTCTTGTGTAGAAATAATTTGACCACAGGGCACTTAGAAGATTTTATATGTAGAAAGAGCCCAGGTTCATCATATTCAAGCTGTCTGACTTTGGTCAAGGCCTTTCTCTTCTCCTGGCCTCAGTTTCTCTATTAGTAAAACCAGGAGGCTATTTTACAACACATCTAAGAATTCTTCTAGTCATAACACTTTTTTGATTTGAAAAATTACAAGCAACATGGAAACTTGAAATGTAAGAGATTGAAAAGACATTTGAAATTGATACCTTAAAAAATATGAGGTATGGGGCAGGGCCAAGATGGTGGCATAGTCAGATGCTTCCTGTGGTCCCTCTTACAACAAAGACCCCCCAAAAATGAGTGAATTAATTCAGTATGACAATTTAGGAGCCCTGAACATCCAAGACAAAGTTGAGGAATTGGACTGAGTAGCAGGGGGAGGGAGATAGGGTTCAGAAGAAGTTTGGAGTTGCCAGAACTGACCTGGCTGGCACCGGCACCCTGCAGGCTGGATTAGCAGGCACATGTGGGGTAAGGCAAGCAGTGGCGCTTGGGCACATTTTCCACATTGAGAGAGACAGAGTGGCAGAGAGTCTGCTCAAGCCTCCATAACAAGCAAGAAGCAGCATTCAATCGATGAAAGATAAATACAAGCATCTAACCTACTGTGTGGATCTGCCCCCCGCCCCACATTGGGAAATACCTCTCTTCTATTTACCTGCCTCCTCCCCACTCTGCTCTGTGTCCTGGTCCAGCCTCAGTGATTGCTGCACCCCTGGGCCAGAAGTAGGATCCATCACATGCCCTGAGCCATTCTCCTAGCTTTGGAGAAAGAACAAATTAACAAACAGGAAAAAATAATCTGCCAGCTCCCATAAGCCAGGAACTCAGGGCAGGCATAGCTCCTTTGCCTAGGCACAGGCATAAGGGATCCACAGACTTTGAATTATCTTTCACCCATGCATAGACCTGTGTGGGCCCATTTCAACAGTGAAGGCCCTCATTAACACAGTACAACAGGCTATATACCCGAAGCCTATTTTCACCTGCATCAGCTATAAAGGGGAGTGGAAGATTTGTGACATTTGACACTGCCCTGCCCATTAAGCAGGGTCTTCACCTACCCATACCAGGGGCCTGAGGACTGGTGGCTCCACCCACTTCACCTAGCCAACAGTGACAGGGGTCCAAGAATAAGTGAGGCCTCCCAGTCCTTATAGCCAACAGCATTGGGTACCCATAATCTGGCTGCAAAACCCACCCACCTATGTGCTTTAGGGAACAGGGACACGCTTTCCACCCAGACACTCAGGGGTAGCTGTCAACCCCCTGCCTTGCTTAGCACATGACCCCTACTATAGCCAGATACCCGTGCTCACTCCAATCACCCTTGCCCATCTAGGACTGTAGGTGAGAGCCTGTACCACACACTCAGTTACTAACCACCTGAATACCTCAGCTGAATCCACACAAGGAAAGTAAATGGATCCTGTGGTCATATACATAGTAACAGCTCTACCCACCTGGTGACAGGACGTGAGAGCTTCAAAGATGCCAATAATTAAACTAGCTCACACGACCAGTGTATTTGGGCATATCAAAACAAAACAAGAAGCTAGGACACAGTAAGAAAACATAAAGTAAATAAATATAATAACTTATTGATGTCATGGAGACAACAGTCAATATCGAATCATATAAAGAGGCAGACTATGATGGCTTTAGCGAGCCACCAAAACAAAGAATCAAAAAACCTTCTGGAGGAAGATAATTTCCTGGAATTACTGGAGGTAGAATTCAAAAGATTAATATGCAGACCTCTTGAAGAGATCAGGCATGAGATCAGGCAATATGCAGAACAAGCCAAGGAACACACAGACAAAGCAATAGGGGAACTTAAGAAGGTTATACAACAGCATAATGACTAATTTAACAGACTGCAAGAATCCATAGGCAGCAAATAAAAATCCAAAAGATTAACAACAGAATTTCAGAATCAGACAACTCAATAGGAAGTCATAGGAGCAGAATTGAGGCAATGGAAGTCAGAATTAGTGAGATTGAAGTTAAGGCTTGACACCAACTTATCTGAGGAAAAATCAGATAAAAGAATTTTTAAAAAATGAAGAAATCCTAAGAATTATGTGGGATTCTATCAAGAGGAATAACATACAAGTGATTGGAGTACCAAAAAAGGGGGGAGGATAACAGAAAATCCAGAGCAAATTGTTGAAGATTTTTTGGTAGAAAACTTCCCTGATGTAGTGAAAGATGAGGAGATATCTATCCAAGAAGCTCATTGAACCCCACGCAAGGTAGATCCCAAAAGAATGTCACCAAAACATATTATAATCAAACTTGCCAAAGCCAAAGATAGAATTCTAAGAGTAGCTAGGGATAAACAAAAAGTCATCTGCAAAGGAGAGTCAATAAGACTAAGTTCTGACTACTTAGCAGAAACCATGCAGGCAAGAAGGCA
The DNA here is from genome assembly GCF_030014295.1 of Loxodonta africana. Classification (NCBI taxonomy): domain Eukaryota; kingdom Metazoa; phylum Chordata; class Mammalia; order Proboscidea; family Elephantidae; genus Loxodonta; species Loxodonta africana. Next base: position 41,708,314 of record NC_087365.1, read on the forward strand.
ATGGGATGACATATATAAAGCCTTGAAGGAAAACAATTGCTGGTCAAGAATTATATATCCAGCAAAACTATTTCTCAAATATGATGGAGAAATTAGGGCATTTCCAGATAAACAGAAGTTTCAGGAATTTGTAAAAAAAACAAACCAAAATTACAAGAAATACTAAAGGGAGTCCCCCGGTTAGAAAATCAATAACATCAGATAACACTCCAAGACTAAAACGCAGAAAAAAAAAACTAGATATCAACCCAGATAGGGAAGTCACAAAAATAAAACAAAGCTAAAACACTGATATAGGGAAACAGAGACATCAATATGTAAAGGATGACAACATTAAAACAAAAAAGAGGGACTAAAATGTAGTCATAGGTCTTTCATATGGAGGAGAAATCAAGGTGATATAAAGAAATAAAGATTGGTTTAAACTTAGAAAAATAGGGGTAAATATTAAGGTAACCACCAAGGAAACTAACAATCCTATACATCAAAATAAAAAACAAGAAAAAAGACTCAGCAAATACAAAATGAACAACAATGGAAAAGACAAAAAGAAAATACGTAAAGAAAAATGACTCAGCACAGAAAATTAAGTGGAACAAAGAAATGGTCAACAACACACACACACAAGAAATACATCAAAATGATAGCACTAAACTTATTCCTATCAATAATTACACTGAATGTAAACACAATACATGCACCAATGAAAAGACAGAGAGTGACAGATAAAAAAACACAATCTGTCTATGTGCTGCCTACAAGAGACATACTTTAGACTTCAAGACACAAACAAACTAAAACTCAAAGGATGGAAAAAATATATCAAGCAAACAACAATCAAAAAAGAGCAGGAGTAGCAATATTAATCTCTGACCAAATAGACTTTAAAACAAAATCTACCACAAAGGATAAAAAAGGACACTATATAATGATTAAAGGGTCAATACACCAGAAGGACATAATCATAATAAATATTTAAGCATCCAACAATAGGGCTCCAAAATACAGGAAACAAACTCTAACAGCATTGTAAACAGAAATAGACAGCTCCACAATAATAGTAGGAGACTTCAACACACCACTTTCGGTGAAGAACAGGACACCCAGAAAGAAGCTCAGTAAAGACACGGAAGATCTAAATGCCACAATCAAACAATTTGATCTCATAGAAATATCCAGAGCAATCCACCCAACAGCAGCCAAGTATACTTTCTTTTCCAATGAATACGGAACATTCTCCAGAATAGACCACATATTAGGCCACAGAGCAAGCCTTAACAGGATCCAAAACATCAAAATATTACGAAACATCTTTTCTGACCATAAAGCCATAAAAATAGAAATCAATAACAGAAAATGGAAGGAAAAAAAAATCAAGTACGTGCAAACTGAACAACACATTGCTCAAAAACGACTGGGTTACAGAAGAAATTAAGGACAGAATAAAGAAATTCACAGAATCAAATGAGAATGAAAACACAACGTACCATAACTCTTGGAACACAGCAAAAGCAGTGCTCAGAGATCAATTTATAGCAATAAATGCACACCATCCCAAAAGACGAAAGGGCCAAAATCAAAACATTAACCCTACAACTTGAACAGATAGAAAGAGGGAGCAAAAGAAGCCCTCAGCCACCAGAAGAAAGAAAATAATAAAAATCAGAGTAGAATTGAATGAAATAGAGAATAGAAAAACAATTGAAAGAGTTAACAAGACCAAAAGCTTGTTCTTCGAAAAGATCAACAAAATCGATAAACCACTGGCCAAACTGACAAAAAAAAAGAAAAAAAACCAGGAGAGGAAGCAAATAACCCAATTAAAAAATGAGATGGGTGATATCACAACAGACCCTACTGAAATTAAAAGAATCATATGAGAATACTGTGAAAAATTGTACTTCTAGAGGAAATGGACAAATTTCTAGAAACATACTACCTACCTACTAACACAAACAGAGGTAGAACAACTAAATAAACCTAAACAAAAGGAGAGATTGAAATGGTAATTAAAAAAACTCACCCCTGCCCCCCAAAAAAATCCCTGGGCCCTGATGGCTTCACTGGAGAATTCTAAAACTTTCAGAGAAGAGTTAACACCACTACTACTAAAGGTATTTCAGAGCATAAGAAAAGGATGGAATACTCCCAAACTCATTCTATGCAGCCAGCATAACCCTGATAGCAAAACCAGGTAAAGACACCACAGAAAAAGAAGATTGCAGACCAGTATCCCTCACAAACACAGATGCAAAAATCCTTAAAGAAATTCTAGCCAATAGAATTTAACAATACATCAAAAAAAAAAAAAAATTCACCGTGACCAAGTGGGATTCATACCAGGTATGCAGGAATGGTTCAACATCAGAAAAACAATCAGTGTAATCCATCACATAAATAAAACAAAAGACAAGTATGACATGATCTTATCAATTGATGCAGAAAAGGCATCTGAGAAAGTCCAACACCCATTCATGATAAAAACTCTCAGCAAAATAGAAATAGAAGGGAAATTCCTCAACATAATAAAGGGCATTTATACAAAGCCAACAGCCAACATCATCCTAAAGGGAGACAGTCTGAAAGTATTCCCCTTGAGAACAGGAACCAGATGAGGATGTCCTTTATCACCATTCTTATTCAACATTATGCTGGAGGTCCTAGCCAGAGCAGTTAGGCTAGAAAAACAAATAAAGGGCATCCAGGTTAGTAAGGAAGAAGTAAAAGTATCCCTATTTGGAGATGGCATGATCTTATGCACAGAACCCCCCCAAAGAATCCACAAGAAAACTACTGAAACTAATAGAAGGTTTCAGCAAAGGGTCAGGATACAAGATAAACATACAAAAATCAGTTGGATTCCTCTACACTGACAAAGAGAACTTCGAAGCAGAAATCACTGAATCAATACCATTTACAATAGCCCCCAAGAAGATAAAATACTTAAGAATTAATCTAACCAGAGACATAAAAGACCTATACAAAGAAAACTACAAGACACTATTGTGAGAAATGAAAACAGACCTGCATAAATGGTCTCATGGATAGGAAGATTCAACATTGTGAAAATGTCAGTTCTACCCAAAGCAATCTACAGATGCAATGCAATCTCGATCCAAATTCCAATGACATTTTTTAATGAGATGGAGAAACAAATCACCAACTTCATATGGAAAGGGAATAGGCCCTGAATAAGTGAAGCATTGCTTAAGAAAAAGAACAAAGTGGGAGGCCTCACACTACCTGATTTTAGAACCTATTATACCATCACGGTAGTCAAAACAGCCTGGTATTGGTACAACAACAGATACTTAGACCAGTGGAACAGAATGGAACAGAATTGAGAATCCATATGTAAATTAATCTACCTATGAGCATCTGATATTTGACAAAGGCCCAGAGTCCATTAAATGGGGAAAAGACAGTCTCTTTAACAAATGGAACATGCGTAACTCAATATACATCCACAAAAAAATGAAACAAGACCCATACCTCACACCATGCACAAAAACTAACTCAAAATGGATCAAAGTCCTAAATGTAAAATCTAAAATGATAAAGATCATAGAAGAAAAAATAGGAACAATGCTAGGAGCCTAATGCATGGCATAAACAGAATACAAAACATAACTAACAAGGCACAAACACCAGGAGAGAAACTAGATAACTGGGAGCTCCTAAAAATCAAACACTTACACTCATCAAAAGACTTCACCAAAAGAGTAAAAAGACAACCTACAGACTGGGAAAAAATTTTTGACTACAACATATCTGATCAGTATCTAATCTCTAAAATCTCCAAGATACTGCAAAACCTCAACAACAAAAAGACAACCCAGTTAAAAAAAGGGCAAAGGATATGAACAGTCACCTCACCAGAGAAGACATTCCAGTGACTAACAGATACATGAGGAAATGCTCACGATCATTTGCCATTAGAGAAATGCAAATCAAAACAACAATGAGGAGGCAGAGCCAAGATGGTGGAATAGACAGATGCTTCCGGCCAGCCCTCTTTACAACAAAGACCTGAAAAAGCAAGTGAAACGAGTATACTGATGACAAGCCAGGAGCCCTGAGCATCAAAGGCAAGCTTAGAAAATGAACAGAGGGGCAGGGGGAGGAAGAGACGGTTCAGATGCGGAGAGGAGTTACCGGATCTGAATCACGGGGAGCCTTTAGGCACCATTCACGGAGTGGCAGCGGCAGGCTGGTACTAGCGTTCGGCCACAGTTTCCTCAGGAAGAAGCAGCCAGCCATACAGCCTATTCACACCTCCAGAAACACAGAAGAATGGCACTCTCCGCAAAAGCTAAGTACGTGTGTATATTTTACCGCAGCTTCAGTGGCTGAATTCCCTAGGCCAGAAACAGGCACTTTTGAATGCCTAGAGCCATCCTCCTGGCCTTGGAGAAGGAAAAAAATTGCAATTGGGGGAAAAGATAATTTGCCAGCTGCACTAATCAGGGGAGCTCAGGACAGAAGCAGCTCCTGTCGAGGCATAAACGGTCCATGGACTTTGAGCACCTTTCCCCTCTGCATGGACTTATGTGGGCCTATCTCAGGAGAACTGCCCCTTGCTGACAGACTACAACCGTTTCCACTGTGCAGTGGAGAGGTGGGTGACTGATGTTTGACATTGCTTTGCCTATTAAACAGGGTCCTCACCTACCCACATAAGGGCCTAAAGACTGGTAGCTCCAATCAGGTCAGCCAGCTACCCATGACAGGGGTCCAAGGATAACTGGTACCTCCCAGTCCTTACAACCAAAAACACTGGGTGCCCATGGTCCATCTGCAGAACCCACCCACCTGCACGCTCTAGGGAATAGGGACACGCTTTCCTCAGAGACACGCGGGAGTCAGTTCTCACCCCCCACCTCGTTCAGAGCACTGCCCCCTGCTGCAACCAGATACCAGCACCTACACCAATCATCCCTGCCCCTCTAAGACTGTAGGACAGAGCCTGTACCACACACTTGATATCAGCTACCTGGAAACCTGAGCTGAATTCATACAAGAAAACTGAATGGACTCCTAGACTGATATACCTGATAACAGCTCTAGCCATCTGGGGACAGGACGTCAGAGATCCAAAGGCCAAAATAATCAAGCTAGCTCACTCAAGCAACCCATCTGGGCACATCAAAACAAAAAAAGCAAGAAGCTACGACACAGTAAGCAAGCATAAACTAATACAATAACTTGTAGATGGCTCGGAGACACCAGTCAATATCAAGTCACGTAAAGAAACAGACCATGATCACCTCAACAAACTCTAAAAAAAAAGAATCCAGGGATCTTCTAAATGAAAGGGCATTCCTGGAATTACCAGAGCCAGAATACAAAAGATTGATATACAGAACCCTTCAAGACATCAGGAAGGAAATGAGGCAATACACAGAACAAGCCAAGGAACACACAGATGAAGCAATTGAAGAAATTAGAAAGATTATTCAGGAGCATAACCAAAAATTCAATAAGCTGGAAAAATCCATAGACAGATAGGAATCAGAAATTCAGAAGATTAACAATAAAATTACAGAAGTAGACAACTCAATAGAAAGTCAGCGGAGCAGAATTGAGCAAGTAGAAGCCAGAATTTCTGAACTTGAAGATAAATCACGTGGCACTAATATATTTGAAGAAAAATCAGATAAAAGAATTAAAAAAAATGAAGAAACCTGAAGAATCATGTGGGACTGTATCAAGAGAAATAACATACGAGTGACTGGAGTACCAGAACTGGGAGGGATAACAGAAAATACAGAGAGAATTGTAGAAGATTTGTTGGCAGAAAACTTCCCTGATATCGTGAAAGATGAGAAGATATCTATCCAAGATGCTCATCGAACTCCACATGAGGTATATGTTAAAAGAAAGTCACCAAGAAAAGTCACCTACAAAGGAGAGCCAATAAGAATAAGCTCGGACTATTCAGCAGAAACCACGCAGGCAAGAAGGCAATGGGATGACTTATTTAAAAAATTGAAGGAAAAAAATTGCCAGCCAAGAATCATATACCCATCAAAACTGTCTCTTAAATATGAAGGTGAAATTGGGACATTTTCAGATAAACCCAAGTTTAGGGAATTCATAAAAATGAAACCAAAACTACAAGAAATACTAAAGGGAGTTCTTTGGTTAGAAAATCAATAATATCAGGTATCAACCCAAGACTAGAACAGTGGGCAGAGCAACCAGAAGTCAACCCAGACAGGGATATAAAAAAAAAAAAAAGCAAGATTAAAAAAAAAAAAAAAGCTCAAAACAGGGTAACAGCGATGTTATTACATAAAAGACAATATTAAAACAGTAAAGAGGGACTAAGAAATGTAATCACAGATCTTCCATATGGAGAGGAAGATACGGCAATACAAAGAAATAAAAGTTAGGTTTAACTTTAGAAAAATGGGGTTAATAACAAGGTAACCACAAAGGAGACAAACTATCCTACTCATCAAAATAAAATACAAGAAAAAAATAAAGACTCAGCAGAAACAAAATCAACGACAACAAATATGAGGAAAGCACAATAGATAAAGAAAATCTACTCGCACATAAAATTAAGTGGGAAAAAGAAACTGTCAACCACACACAAAAAAAGACATCAAAATGACAGCACTATATTCATACCTATCCATAATTAAGCTGAAGGGAAATGGACTAAATGCACCAATAAAGAGACAGAGAATGGCAAAATGGATTAAAAAATATGATCTGTCTATAGGCTGCCTACAAGAGACACACCTTAGACTTAGGGACACAAACAAACTAAAACACAAAGGATGGAAAAAAACATATCAAGCGAACAGCAATCAAAAAAGAGCAGGAGTGGCAATATTAATTTCTGACAAAATAGACTTTAAAGTTAAATCCATCGTGAAGGATAAGGAAGGACACTATATAATGATTAAAGGGACATATACCAAGAAGATGTATCCATATTAAATATTTACGCACCCAGTGACAGGGCTGCAAGATACATAAAACAAACTCTGTCAGCACTGAAAAGTAGAGATAGACAGCTTCACAATAATAGTAGGAGACTTCAACACACCACTTTCGGTGAAGGACAGGACATCCAGAAAGAAGCTCAATAAAGACAGGAAAGATCTAAATGCCACAATCAGCCAACTTGACCTCATAGACATATACAGAACACTCCCCCCAACAGCAACCAACTATACTTTCTTTTCTAGTGCACACGGAACATTCTCTAGAATAGACCACATATTAGGTCATAAAGCAAGCCTTAACAGAATCCAAAACACTGAAATATTACAAAGCATCTTGTCTGACCATAAGGCCATAAAAGTAGAAATCAGTGACAGAAAAAGCAGGGAAAAGAAATCAAACACGTGGAAACTGAACAATACCCCGCTCAAAAAAGACTGGATTATAGAAGACATTAAGGATGGGTAAAAGAAATTCATAGAATCCAATGAGAATAAAAAAACTTCCTATCAGAACCTTTGGGACACAGCAAAAGAAGTGCTCCGAGGTCAATTTATAACAATAAATGCACACATACAAAAAGAAGAAAGGGCCAAAATCAAAGAATTATCCCTACAACTTGAACAAATAGAAAGAGAACAACAAAAGAAACCCTCAGACACCAGAAGAAAACAAATAATAAAAATCAGAGCAGAACTAAATGAAATAGAAAACAGGAAAACAACTGAAAGAATTAACAAGACCAAAAGCTGGTTCTTTGAAAAAATCAACAAAGTTGATAAACCATTGGCTAAACTGACAAAAGAAAAACAGGAGAGGAAGCAAATAACCTGAATAAGAAATGAGATGGATGATATTACAACAGACCCAACTGAAACTAAAAGAATCTTATCAGATTACTATGAAAAATTGTACTCTAACAAATTTGAAAACGTAGAAGAAATGGATGAATTCCTAGAAACACACTATCTACCTAAACTAACACAAACAGAGGTTGTTGTTGTTGATAGGTGCCGGCGAGTCAGTTCTGACTCATAACGACCCTATGCACACCAGAACGAAACACTGCCCAGTCCTGCACCATCCTTACAATCCTTGTTATGCTTGATTGGGTTGTTTGTCTTTTTGTGGTTGAGTTTTGACAGAATCATGTAGATTTTAGAGATCAGGCGCTGGTCGGAGATGTCATAGCTGAATATTCTTTCCCAGTCTGTAGGTGGTCTTTTTACTCTTTTGGTGAAGTCTTTAGATGAGCATAGGTGTTTGATTTTTAGGAGCTCCCAGTTATCTGGTTTCTCGTCATCATTTTTGGTAATGTTTTGTATTCTGTTTATGCCCTGTATTAGGGCTCCTAGGGTTGTCCCTATTTTTTCTTCCATGATCTTTATCGTTTTAGTCTTTATGTTTAGGTCTTTGATCCACTTGGAGTTAGTTTTTGTGCATGGTGTGAGGTATGGGTCCTGTTTCATTCTTTTGCAAATGGATATCCAGTTATGCCAGCACCATTTGTTAAAAAGACTATCTTTTCCCCAATTAACTGACACTGGTCCTTTGTCAAATATCAGCTGCTCATACACGGATGGATTTATATCTGGGTTCTCAATTCTGTTCCATCGGTCTATGTGCCTGTTGTTGTACCAGTACCAGGCTGTTTTGACTACTGTAGCTGTATAATAGGTTCTGAAATCAGGTAGAGTGAGGCCTCCCACTTTCTTCTTCTTTTTCAGTAATGCTTTGCTTCTCCGGGGGTTCTTTCCCTTCCATATGAAATTGGTGATTTGTTTCTCTATCCCCTTAAAATATGACATTGGAATTTGGATCGGAAGTGCGTTATATGTATAGATGGCTTTTGGTAGAATAGACATTTTTACTATGTTAAGTCTTCCTATCCATGAGCAGGGTATGTTTTTCCACTTAAGTATGTCCTTCTGAATTTCTTGTAGTAGAGCCTTGTAGTTTTCTTTGTATAGGTCTTTTACATCCTTGGTAAGATTTATTCCTAAGTATTTTATCTTCTTGGGGGCTACTGTGAATGGTATTGATTTCGTTATTTCCTCTTCGGTGTTCTTTTTGTTGATGTAGAGGAATCCAAGTGATTTTTGTATGTTTATTTTATAACCTGAGACTCTGCCAAACTCTTCTATTAGTTTCAGTAGTTTTCTGGAGGATTCCTTAGGGTTTTCCGTGTATACGATCATGTCATCTGCAAATAGTGATAGCTTTACTTCCTCCTTGCCAATCCGGATACCCTTTATTTCTTTGTCTAGCCTAATTGCCCTGGCTAGGACTTCAAGTACGATGTTGAATAAGAGCGGTGATAAAGGGCATCCTTGTCTGGTTCCCGTTCTCAAGGGAAATGCTTTCAGGTTCTCTCCATTTAGAGTGATACTGGCTGTTGGCTTTGCATAGATGCCCTTTATTATGTTGAGGAATTTTCCTTCAACTCCTATTTTGGTGAGAGTGTTTATCATAAATGGGTGTTGAACTTTGTCAAATGCCTTTTCTGTATCTATTGATAAGATCATGTGGTTTTTATCTTTTGTTTTATTTATGTGATGGATTACAATAATGGTTTTTCTGATATTAAACCAGCCTTGCATACCCCCTGTTATGCTTGAGCTCATCGTTGCAGCCACTGTGTCAATCCACCTCGTTGAGGGTCTTCCTCTTTCCGTTGACCCTGTACTCTGCCAAGCATGATGTCCTTCTCCAGGGACTGATCCCTCCTGACAACATGTCCAAAGTATGTAAGACGTAGTCTCGCCATCCTTGCCTCTAAGGAGCATTCTGACCGTACTTCTTCCAAGACAGATTTGTTCATTCTTTTGGCAGTCCACGGTATATTCAATATTCTTCGCCAACACAATTCAAAGGCATCAACTCTTCTTCGGTCTTCTTTATTCATTGTCCAGCTTTCACATGCATATGATGCGATTGAAAATATCATGGCTTGAGTCAGGCACACCTTCGTCTTCAAGGTGACATCTCTGCTCTTCAACACGTTGAAGAGGTCCTTTGCAGCAGATTTACCCAACGCAATGCATCTTTTGATTTCTTGACTGCTGTTTCCATGACTGCTAATTGTAGATCCAAGTAAAATGAAATCCTTGACAACTTCAATCTTTTCTCTGTTTATCATGATGTTGCTCATTGGCCCAGTTGTGAGCATTTTTGTTTTCTTTATGTTGAGCTGCAATCCACACTGAAGGCTGTGGTCTTTGATCTTCCTTAGTAAGTGCTTCAAGTCCTCTTCACTTTCAGCAAGCAAAGTTGTGTCATCTGCATAACGTAGGCTGTTAATGAGTCTTCCTCCAATCCTGATACTCCATTCTTCTTCATATAGTCCAGCTTCCTGTATTATTTGGTCAGCATACAGATTAAATAGGTATGGTGAAAGAATACAACCCTGACACACACCTTTCCTGACTTTAAACCAATCACTATCCCCTTGTTCTGTCTGAACAACTGCCTCTTGATCTACGTAAAGATTCCTCACGAGCACGATTAAGTGTTCTGGAATTCCCATTCTAAGAAACAGAGGTAGAACAACTCTGGGAGTTTTTTGTTTTGTTTTGTTTTTGATTACCTTTTTCAATCTCTTCTTTTGGTATGGGTCTATTTAGTTCTTCTACAAACAGAGGTAGAACAACTAAATAGACCCATACTGAAAGAAGAGATTGAAAAGGTAATCAAAAAACTCCCAACAAAAAAAAAGCCCTGGCCTGGATGGCTTCACTGCAGAGTTCTATCAAAGTTTCAGAGAAGAGTTAACAACATTACTACTAAAAGTATTTCAGAGCATAGAAAAGGACGGAATACTACGAAACTCATTCTATGATGTCACCATATCCTTGATACCAAAGCCAGGTAAAAACATCACACAAAAAAAGAAAATAACAGACCTATATCCCTCATGAACGCAGATGCAAAAATCCTCAACAAAATTCCAGCCAATAGAATTCAATGACATACCAAAAAAATAATTCACCATGACCAAGTGGGATTCATACCAGGTATGCAGGGATGGTTCAACATTAGAAAAACAATTAATGTAATCCACCACATAAATAAAACAAAATACAAGAATCACATGATTTTATCAATTGATGTAGAAAAGGCATTTGACAAAGTTCAACACCCATTCATGAAAAAAAACTGTTAGCAAAATAGGAATAGAAGGAAAATACCTCAACATAATAAAGGGCATTTATACAAAGCCAACAGCCAACATCATCCTAAATGGAGAGAGCCTGAAAGCATTCCCCTTGAGATCGGGAACCAGACAAGGATGCCCTTTATCACTACTTTTATTCAACATTGTGTTGTAGGTACTAGCCAGAGCAATTAGGCTACATAAATAAATGCCATCCAGATTGGCAAGGAAGAAGTAAAAGTATCTCTATTTGCAGATGACATGATCTTATATACAGAAAACCCCAAGGAATCCTCCAGAAAACTACTGAAACTAATAAAAGAGTTCAGCAGAGTATCGGGATACAAGATAATCATACAAAAATTAGTTGGATTCTTCTACACCAACAAAAAAATCATCATAGAGGAAATGACCAAATCAATACCATTTACAGTAGCCTCCAAGAAGATAAAGTACATAGGAATAAATCTTAGCAGAGATGCAAAAGACTTACACAAAGAAAACTACAATACACTTCTGCAAGAAGCCAAAAGAGACCTACATAAGTGGAAAAATACATCTTGCTCATAGATAGGAAGATGTAACATTATAAAAATGTCTATTCTACCAAAAGCGATCTATACATTTAATGCAATTCTGATCCAAATTCTGACATTCTTTAATGAGATGGAGAAACATATCACCACTTCATACGGAAGGGAAAGAGTCCCCGGATAAGTAAAGCATTACTGAAAAAGAAGAACAAAGTGAGAGACCTTACTCTAACTGATTTTAGAACCTATTATACCACCACAGTAGTCAAAACAGCCTGGTACTAGTACAACAACAAATACATAGACCGATGGAACATAATTGAGAATCCAGACATAAATCCATCCATATATGAGCAGTTGATATTTGACAAAGGCCCCGAAACAGTTAAATGGAGGAAAAGACAGTCTGTTTAACAAATGATGCTGGCATAACTGGATATCCATCTGCAAAAAAATGCACAAAAACAAGCTCAAAGTGGATCAAAGACCTAAATATAAAATCTAAAATGATAAAGATAACGGAAAAAAAAATAGGGACAATGTTAGGACCCTAATACATGGCATAAAAAAAAAAATACATGGCATAAGCAGTATACAAAACATTACTAACAATGCAGAAGAAAAACTAGATAACTGGAAGCTCCTAAAAATCAAACAGCTATGCTCATCCAAGGACTTCACCAAAAGAGTAAAAAGATTACCTACAGACTGGGAAAAAGTTTTTAGCTATGACATTTCCGATCAGCACCTGATCTCTAAAATCTACATGTTACTGCAAAAACTCAACTGCAAAAAGACAAATAACCCAATTAAAAAATGGGCAGAAGATATGAATAGACACTTCACTAAATAAGACATTCAGGTAGCTAACAGATACATGAGGAAATTCTCAGGATCATTAGCCATTAGAGAAATGCAAATCAAAACTGCAATGAGATTCCATCTCACTCCAATAAGGCTGGCATTAATCCAAAAAACAAGAAACAATAAATGTTGGAAAGGCTGTGGAGAGTTTGGAACACTTATACACTGCTGGTGGGAATGTAAAATGGTACAACCACTTTGGAAATCTGGCGCTTCTTAAAAAGCTAGAAATAGAACTACCATACGATCCAGCAATCCCACTCCTTGGACTATATCCTAGAGAAATAAGAGCCTCTACACGAACAGATATATGCACACCCATGTTCATTGCAGCACTGTTTACAATAGCAAAAAGATGGAAGCAACCAAGGTGCCCATCAATGGATGAATGGACAAATAAATTACGGTATATTCACCCAATGGAATACTATGCATCGATAAAGAACAGTGATGAATCTGTGAAACATTTCATAACATGGAGGAATCTGGAAGGCACTGTGCTGAGTGAAATTAGTCAGTTGCAAAAGGACAAATACTGTATAAGACCACTATTATAAGAACTCAGGAAATAGTTTAAACAGAGAAGAAAATGTTCTTTGATGGTTATGAGAGGGGGGAGTGAGGGAGCATGGGAGAGGGGTATTCATTAATTAGATAGTAGATAAGAACTACTTTAGGTAACGTGAAAGGTAACACACAATACAGGCAAAGTCAGCACAACTGGACTAAATGAAAAGTAAAGAAGTTTCTGGAATAAACTGAATGCTTTGAAGGCCAGCATAGCAGGGAGGGGGTTTGGGGACCATGGTTTCAGGGGATATCTAAGTCAATTGGCATAATAAAATGTATTAAGAAAACATTCTGCATCCGACCTTGGAGAGAGGCTTCTGGGGTCTTAAACGCTAGCAAGCGGCCATCTAAGATGCATCAATTGGTCTAAACCCACCTGGATCAAAGGAGAATGAAGAACACCAAGGACACAAGGTAATTACCAGCCCAAGAGACAGAAAGGGCCACATAAACCAGAGACCACATCATACTGAGACCAGAAGAACTAGATGGTGCCCGGCTACAACTGATGACTGCCCTGACAGGGAACACAACAGAGAACCCCTGAGGGAGCAGGAGAGCAGTGGGATGCAGAAGCCAAATTCTCGTAAAAAGACCAGACTTAATGGTCTGACTGAGACTAGAAGGACCCCAGTGGTCATGGCCCCCAGATCTTCTGTTGGCCCAGGACAGGAACCATTCCCAAAGCCAACTTTTCAGACAGGGATTGGACTGGACAATGGGTTGGAGAGGGATGCTGGTGAGGAGTGAGCTTCTTAGATCAGGTGGACACTTGAGACTATGTTGGCATCTCCTGCCTGGAGGGGTGAGGAGAGGGTGGAGGGCATTAGAAGCTGATGAAATGGAGATGAAAAGAAAGAATTGAGGGAGGGAGCGGGCTGTCTCATTAGGGGGAGAGCAACTGGGAGTATGTAGCAAGGTGTATATGGGTTTTTGTGTGAGACACTGACTTGATTTGGGAACTATCACTTAAAGCACAATAAAAATTAAAAAAAAAAAATGAGATACCATCTCGCCCCAACAAGACTAGCATTAATCCAAAAAACACAAAATAATAAATGTTAGAGAGGCTGTGGAGAGACTGGGACAGTTAAACACTGCTAGTGGAAATGTAAAATGGTACAACCACTTGGGAAATCGATTTGGCATTTCCTTAAAAAGGTAGAAACAGAAGTACCATATGATCCAGTAATCACACTCCTTGGAATATATCCTAGAGAAATAAGAGGCATCACACGAATAGATACGTGCACACCCATGTTCATCGCAGCACTGTTTACAATAGCGAAAAGATGGGAACAACCCAGGTCCCCATCAATGGACAAATGGGTAAATAAAGTTACGTTATATTCACACAATGGACTACTATGCAACGATAAAGAACAACAATGAATCCGTGAAACATCTCATAACATGGATGAATCTGGAAGGCATTATGCTGAGTGAAATTAGTCAGTTGCAAAAGGACAGATATTTTATGAGACCACTATTATAAGAACTCAAGAAAAAGGTTTAAACACAGAAGAAAACATTCTTTGATAGTTACGAGGGTGGGGACAGAGGGAGAGGGGAACTCCCTAACTAGATGGTAGACAAGAATTACCTTAGGTGAAGGCAAGGACAACACACAATACAGGAGAAATCAGTACAACTGGATTAAACCAAAAGCTAAGAAGTTCCCTGAACACAACCAAACACATCAAGGGACAGAGTAGCAGGGGCAGGGGTCTGGGGACCATGGCTTTAGGGGACCTGTAGGCCATTTGGCATAACAAAGTTTATTAAGAAAATGTTCTGCATCTCGTTTTGGTGAGCAGTGTCTAGGGTCTTAAAAGCTAGCGAGTGGCCATGTAAGATACATCAGTTGGTCCCAACTCACCTGGAGCAAGGGAGAATGAAGAACACCAAAGACACAAGGAAAATATTAGCATGAAAGACAATAAGGGCCACATAAACCGGAGGCTCCACCAGCCTGAGACCAGAAGAAGTAGATGGTGCCTGGCTACCACTAATGACCACCCTAAAAGGGAACAAAACAGAGAGTCCCTGACAGAGCAGGAGAAAAGTAGAGTGCAGAACTCAAATTCACATAAAAAGAACAGACTTAATGATATAACTGAGACTGGAGGAACCCCAGAAGACATGGAGTCCAGACTCTGTGTTAACCCAGAACTGAAACCATTCCTGAAGCCAACTCTTCAGACAAATATTAGACTAGTCTATAAGATACTCGTGAAGAGTGTGCTTCTTAGTTCAAGTAGATACAGACTAAATTGCCAGCTCCTGTCCAGAGGCAAGATGAGAAGACAGAAACGGATAGGAGCTGATTGAATGGACATGGGAAATCTGGGGTGGAAGGAGGAGTGTGCTATTACACTATAGGGATAGCAACTACAGTCACATAACAATGTGTATAACTTCTTGTATGAGAAACTAAGTTGATCTGTAAACTTTCACCTAAAGCTCAAAAAAAAAAAAAAGGTGTAACAGTTATTAAACAACATAGAAACCAAACATGTAAAATAATTCCTGGAAACATGAAGAGAATATGATAAATACAATAGAGTTTTGAGATTTTAATATACTTTTTTCAGAATTCGACAGATAAATGAGAAAAAAAGTATACATATAGAGGATTTGATTTAAAAAAATTATATTCATTCATTCATTGATACTTACATCCAAACCCAAGCAAACCCATTTCTATCAACTCTGACTCGTGTTGTTGTTGTTAGGTGCCCTCGAGTCGGTTCCAACTCATAGCGACTCTATGTGCAACACAGAACGAAACGCTGCCCCATCCTGCACCATCCTCACAATCATTGTTATGCTTGAGCCCATTGTTGCAGCCACTGTGTCAATCCATCTGGCTGAGCGTCTTCTTCCTCTTTTTTGCTGACCCTCTACTTTACCAAGCATGATGTCCTTCTCCAGGGACTGATCCCTCCTGATAACATGTCCAAAGAACGTGACACATAGTCTTGCCGTCTTTGCTTCTTAGAAGCATTCTGGGTGTACTTGTTCCAAGACAGATAAGTTCGTTCTTTTGGCAGTCCATGGTATATTCAATATTCTTCACCAATACCATAATTCAAAGACATCAATTCTTCTTTGGTCTTCCTTATTCATTGTCCAGCTTTCACATGGATATGAGACAACTGAAAACACCATGGTTTGGGTCATATGCCCTTTAGTTCTTAAAGTGACATCTTTGCTTTTTTAACACATGAAGAGATCTTTTGCAGCAGATTTGGCCAATGTAATGTCCTTTGATTTCTAACTGATAGCAACCCTGTAAGACAGCATAGTACTGCCCCATAGGATTTCCAAGGCTGTAATCTTTATGGAAGCAGACTGCCAGATCTTTCTTCCACGGAGTGGCTGGTAAGTTTGAACTGCTGACCTCTCGGTTAGCAGCTGAGCACTTAACCACTGTGCCACTACTGCTCCTTTTACATACATTCATACACATATATTATTTATCATGTAGCATACTTAGCCCCTTAAAAAATTTGATGTCCTATGAATAGAGAATGTATACTTTCCTTATGACCTTGGGAGATACATAAATATATAATATATATATTTAAATTGATCATTATCTAGCTAAAAAAATCACAATAAATTCTATTAAACGAGTAATTTTACAGGTCACATTTTCTAAACATAATCTAATCTACTTAAAATGAAAAACCTAATTTATCTGAAGTTAAACAACTTTAAACAAAATGCCCAGCCCTGGATAAAACCGACGATCCAAATGGAAATGAAAAGCTCTCTAGAAAGTAATGAAGGGAGAGGCTATTTCATTCCAAAACACATGGACGCAGCTAAAGCTATACTCAGAGCAAAGTGTCCAAGCATTTCAACTTTACAGACTAGAAAAAGTAACAGGCAAACTAAATGAGATCAGGAGAGTATAAATGTTGAAAATAATAGCATAAAATTAAAAAATATGTGTAAATAAAGCACAAAAGTGACCCTTTGAAAAACAAATGTACCTTTAGTAAAGTAAATAAGCATAAAGAGAATATAATATAAAATAATAGAAAAAAGAAAGGTGATATAAGCATAATAGGAAAGAGATTTAATTCATTATAAGAGATTATTACATATAACTCCATAGCATCAAATTTGAAGACTGATCATTTTCTAGGAAAGAAAATTAAGAAATTGAACCAAGGAGTAGAAACCCTGATGGGATATACAACCATGGAATAGTTTTAAAAAGCTATTTAAACATCTTTTATTAAAACACATCAAGTCTAGATCCTTTTTCCAGTTGATTTTTTAATATAGCCTCTAAAAACCATGCAATTCTAATGATATTAAATTACTTACGTTCATTTAGAAATAAAGAAAACTCCCTTATTCATTTATGTATCGAACATAATCTTAATGCCATAACGCGATGCAGATATTGCAAATAAATAGCTAAAACCAGAGATCAATTTCACTTAGGAAGGCAGATGCGAAATTTCAAACAGAATTGATCATTGCATCAGAAGGATAAACCATGACTAAACAAAGATTATTCCAAAGCAAATATATAAAGATAATGTATTACAATCAGAAATTAATGGGGAAAGCCATATGGCTGCACCAATAGATTCTGTAGTGACATCTGTTATTGTGCCACCCAGTAGCTATTTTCCTTATTCTAATAACCGAAATCAAACCTTTCCTCTCGGGAAGCACCTGATCCTCTCCCCTCAGTGGATGTGTACTGGATGAGACTGTACCCTGGCTCAGGGGTGGAGCTTTTGATAGGGTAGACTAGGGTAGACGAAAGTAGACTAGAGTAGAGTAGACAAGAGAAGTCTAGAGTAGTAGCCTAGACAAGACAGCTGGACTAGTCAGACTAGTGGTATAGATCAGTAGGCTAGACAACTAGCCTTGAAGAGTACCCTTGCCCTGACAAGTACCCTAAAGTCTGAATCTGAACTACTCCCCTTGCCTTAACTAGTATCCTGAACTAGTAGCCTTGTCTGATCTACTACCCTTAACTAGTAGCCTTGCCTTAAGTAATAGGCTTAATGTCTACCCTTGCCTTACTAGTACCCTGAACTAGTAGCCCTGCCTTAACTAGTACCCTGGCCTTCACCAGTAGCCTTAACTAGTACCCTGGCCTTCACTTGTACCCTTGCCTCAACTAGTACCCTTAACTAGTACCCTCACATTAACTAGTAGTCTTAACTAGTACCTGGCCTTCTCAGTCCCCATAAGTCCTACCCTGGCCTTAGACCAGCTGCCTTAACTGGTACCCTGGTCTTAACTAGTAGTATTCACTTGTACCCTTGAATCCACTGGTAGCCTAAACTAGTCATCTTGCCTTCAGTAGTAGCCTTCACTTGTACCTTGCCTTAACTAGTATCCTTAACTAGTACCTGTGCCTTAACTAGTACTCTTAACTAGTACAGCGGCCATAACGAGTAGCCTGAACTAGTAGCCTTGTCTGAATTAGTACCCTGAACTAGTAGCCTTGCTTTAAGTAATAGTCTTAATGTCTGCCCTTGCCTTACTAGTACCCTTAACTAGTAGCCAAGCCTTAACTACTACCCCTAACTAGTAGACTTGCCTTAACTAGTACCCTTGCCTTAACCAGTTGCCTTAATTAGACCCCGGCCTTAATTAGAAGTATCAACTTGTAAACTTGCATCAAATAGTAGCCTTAACTAGTACTCTTGCCTTAAGTAGTGGCCCGAACTAGTACTCGTGCCTTAGCTAGTACTCTTAACTAGTACAGTGCCCCTAACTCGTATCCTGACCTAGTAGCCTTCTCTTAACTAGTACCCTTAACTAGTAGCCTTGCCTTAGCTGGTACCCTGGCCTTCTCCAGTAGCCTTAACTAAGACCCTGGCCTTCACTGGCAGCCTTAACTAGTACCCTTAACTAGTACCCTCGCATTAACTAGTAGTCTGAACTAGTACCCTGGCTGTATCAGTACCCAGAACCACTACCCTTGCCATAACCAGTTGCCTTAACTAGTACCCTGGCCTTAACTAGTAGTATGAACTTGTATTCTTGCATCAACTAGTAGCCTTAACTAGTACTCTTGCCTTAAGTAGTGGCCTGAACTAGTACTCGTGCCTTAGCTAGTACTCTTAACTAGTACAGTGCCCCTAACTCGTATCCTGAACTAGTAGCCTTCTCTTAACTAGTACCCTTAACTAGTACCCTTGCCTTCACTAGTACCCTGGCCTCCAGTAGCCTTAACTAAGACCCTGGCCTTCACTGGCAGCCTTAACTAGTACCCTCGCATTAACTAGTAGTCTGAACTAGTACCCTGGCCGTATCAGTACCCAGAGCTACTACCCTTGCCGTAACCAGTTGCCTTAAGTAGTACCCTGGCCTTAACTAGTAGTATTCACTTGTAATCTTGCATCAACTAGTAGCCTTAACTAGTACTCTTGCCTTAAGCAGTGGCCTTAATTTGTACCTTGCCTTAACTAGCAGCCTTAACTAGCACCCGTGCCTTTACTAGTACTCTCAACTAGTACAGTGCCCCTAACTAGTATCCTGAACTGGTAGCCTTGTCCTAACTAGTACCCTTAACTAGGAGCCTTGCCTTAAGGAATAGTCTTAATGGCTACCCTTGCCTCAACAAGTACCCTTAACTAGTACCCTTGCATTAACTAGTAGTCTTAACTAGTACCCTGGCCTTATCAGTACCCATAACTACTACCCTTGCCTTAACCAGTTGCCTTACCTAGCAACCTAGACTTAGCCAGTAGTATTAACATGTACCCTTGCATCGACTAGTAGACTTAACTAGTGCTCTTGCCTGAAGTAGTGGCCTTAACTCGTTCCTTGCCTTACTAGTAGCCTTAACTACTACTCTTAACGAGTACAGTGGCCCTAACTAGTATTCTGAACTAGAAGCCTTGTGGTAACTAGTACCCTTAACTAGTCGCCTTGCCTTGAGGAAGTCTTAACGTCTACTCTTGCCTTACTAGTACTCTTAACTAGTAGCCAAACCTTAACTAGTACCCTGAAGTAGTAGCCTTGCATGGACTAGTAGCCCAGCCTTAACTAGTACCCTGGCCATCACTAGTACCCTTGCCTCAACTAGTACCCTGGCATTAACTAGTAGTCTTAACTAGTACCCTGGCCTTAACTAGTAGTATGAACTTGTACCCTTGCATCAACTAGTAGCCTAAACTAATACTCTTGCCTGAAGTCATAGCCTTCACTTGTACCTTGCCTTCCTAGTAGCCTTAACTAGTACCCGTCCATGAACTAGTACTCTTAACTAGTACAGTGGCCCTAACTAGTAGCCTGAACTAGTCCCCTTGCCTTAGGTAGTCCCTTTTCCAAACTAGTACCCTTATTGAGTACCCCTATGGAGTAGGGTATGGTACAGTAGCGTGTCATAAGGTAGGGCAGCATACGGTAGAACAGAGAAAACAGAATCCAATAGAATAGAAGAGGATAAGTCAGGATAGCTTAGTTGCGTGTAGGGTATGGTAGAGTAGCATAGGATGGAATAGAGAAAAGAGAAAACGAGAATCCAATACAACAGAATCGAAAAGAACACACTAGATGAGGAAAGACTAGGGCGGGATAGGGTTCTGTAGAATAGAAGAGTGTAGAATGGTGTGGAATGGAGTCAAATGCAGTCAAACTGAGATGAATAGACTAGAAAAGAGTTGAATAGAGCAGAATAGCACCGAATAGGGACATCTAGGGCTGAGTCGAGCCCAATCGAGCCCAATCAAGTCAAATCGACCAGATTCGAGCTGAATGGAGCCGAATGGAGCTGGAATGAGCCAAATAGAGACCAAGAAAATGAGCCAAGCTAGATCGAGCCAAATCGCACCTAATGGCATCCTATTGCATCGAATCTCGTCGAAGACCATCCAATCCCACCAAAACCCATCGAATCTCATGAAATCTCACCGAATCCCGTCCAATTGTGTCAAATCGGGTCGAACTGAATGCAATCGAATTCAATAGAACAGCTTAGAGTAGTGTAGGTTAGGCTGGGATTCAATAGGGTAGGGCACAGAGGAATAGACTAGAGAAGCATAGAGTAGAAGAGAAGAGAATACAAAGAGTAGAATGGAGTAGAGTGGAGTAGAGTAGAATAGTCAGAGTCGAGTAGTGCAGAATAGAGATGAATAGATCCAATTCGAGCTGAATCGAGTCGAATGGAGAGGAAATGAGACAAATCTCCATGAATCGAATAGATTAGAGTAGGGTGGGGGAGAAGAGAATAGAATAGTGTAGAATGGAGTCGAACAGAGTAGAATGGTGTGGAATGGAGTCGAATGGAGCCAAATAGAGACGAATAAAGTAGAAAAGAGTTGAATAGAGCTGAACAGGGCCGGATAAGTTTGGATCGAGCCTAATGATGCTGAATCGAGCAGAATCGAGTCAAATTGACCCAATTCAAGCCAAAGAGAGCTAAATCAAGCCAATTCAAGCCTAATCCCATGGAATCGCCTTGAAAGGCATTGAATCGAATCGAATAGATTAGAGTAGAGGAGGGTAGAGTAGGAGGGGTTAGACTAGAACAGAACAGAACACAAGAGAAAGAATCGAATAGAATGAAGTAGAGACGAGTACAGTAGAATAGAGTCCAATAGAGTTGAATAGAGCCAAACAGAGCTGAATGCAGCCGAATCCACCAAATTCGAGGTGAATCAAGAAGAATCATGTCGAATCGCGTTGAAAAGTGTCGAATCCAATCAAATAGTTTAGTGTAGGGCAGGTAAGATGAGGGTAGGGTAGGGTAGAAAAGAATAGATTAGAATAGAACAGAAAGAATAGAGAAGAGTAGACTAGAGTCAAATAGAGTCAAATCCTGCCGAAAAGAGTAGAAGAGAAGAGAATGCAAAGAGTAGAATGGAGTAGAGTTGAGTAGAGTAAAATAGTCAGAATTGAATAGTGCAGAATATAGATGAACAGATTCAATTCGAGCTGAATCGAGTCGAATGGAGAGGAAAAGAGACAAATCGCGATGAATCGAATCAATTACAATAGATTAGAGTAGCACAGAGTAGAACAGAATAGAATAGTGTAGAATGGAGTCGAACAGAGTAGAATGGTGTGAAATGGTGTTGAATGGAGCCAAATAGAGGCGAATGAATTAGAAAAGTGTTGCCTAGAGCCGAACAGGGCCGAATAACGTTGGAACGAACCTAATTATGCTGAATCGAGCCGAATCGAGCCGAATTGACCCAATTCAAGGCAGATAGAGCTAAATCAAGGCGATTCAAGCCTAATGACATGGAATTGCGTTCAGATGCATAGAATCGAACCGAATCGATTAGAGTAGAGTAGGGTAGGAGGGGTTAGAGTAGAACACAACAGAAACAATAGAATACAATTAAGTAGAGACGAGTAGAATAGAATAGAGTCTAATAGAGTTGCACAGAGCCGAACAGAGCTGAATGCAGCTGAATCGACCAAATTCTAGGTAAATCGAGACGAATCATGTTGAACCGGATTGAAATGTGTCAAATCAAATCAAATAGGTTAGTGTAGGGCAGGTAAGGTTAGGGTAGGGTAGGGTAGAATAGAATAGAGTAGAATAGAACAGAACAGAAAGAAGAGAGTAGATGAGAGTCAAATAGAATCGAATAGTGCTGAAAAGACAAAATAGAGTGGAAAAGAGCCGATCAGAACCGAATCGAGTTGATGGCGCAGAAAGGAGCTGAATCGAGCCGACATGACCCAAGTCAGGTTGAACCCCGTTCAAGAGTGTTGACTAGAATAGAAGAGATTAGAGTAGGGTAAGTTAGGGTAGGGTAGGCTAGAATAGAATGCAGTAGCACAGAACAGGATAGAACAGAACAGAACTGAAAGAATAGAATAGGGTCAAGTACTGTAGAGTAGAGAAGAATAGAGCTGAATATTGCCAAATAGAGCCAAATACAGCCATATAGAGCCAAAAAGAGCTGAAGCGATAGAAATCAAGACGAATTGCGCCGAATCCTGCGGAATCATGCTGGATCGCGTCGAATCCCGTTGAATTGCATTGAATCCCATCCATTCAAGTCCAATCCAATTGAATCGATTAGAATAGACTAGAGAAGGGTAGAGTACAAGGCAATAGAATAGAGAAGAATACAGTCGGATGGAGTAGAATGGTGTAGAATGGAGTTGAAAAGAGATAATAGAGTTGAGTAGACTCATAGAGCCATATAGAGTTGAATAGAGCCTATTCAAGCTGAATAGAGCTGACCAGGGCGAAATGGAGCCGATTAGAACTGAATCGAACTGATTGGAGCCCAAGAGGGATGAATGGAGTGCAACGGAGCCGATTGGAGCCGAATCGCATCGAAATGCGTGGAATCGAATCCAGTGGAATAGATTAGAGTAGGGTTGGTTAAAATAGAGTAGAATAGAATTGAACACAGTAAAAGAGAATAAAAAGAATACAAGAGAATCGAGTCCAAAAGGTTAGAGCAGAGCAGAATAGTGTAGAGTAGAACAGAGTCGAATAGAGTCGAATCGAGCCAAATGGAGAAGAAACAAGGCAAATCGCGTTGAATCCCCTCGAACCAATTTCAGTCAATTAGGGTAGGGTAGAGTAAAATAGTGTTGAGTGGAGTAGAATGCTGTGCAACGCAACCGAATGGAGTCGAAAAGAGTAGAAAAGAGCCGAATAGAGCCGAATAGTGCTGAAGAGGGCCGAAGAGGGCCAAATCGAGCTGAATTGAGCCAAATCCAGCAAATCGAGCCTAATGGAGCCGAATTGAGCCTAATCCAGCTGAATCGACATTCTTCGAGCCAAATGGAGCCGAATGGACATGAATCGAACCAATTCGACCTGAATCGTGTCCAAATTCATGGAATCGAATTGAACAGGTTAGAGTAGGGGAGGTTCGGGTATGGCAGGGTGGACTAGAGTAGAGTAGCATAGAATAAAACAGAAGAGAATAGAAGAGAACAGAACAATACAGAACGAATACAGAAAACAGTAGGCTAGAGTAGCGTAGAGGGAAACAGAGTAGAGTAGAATAGATTCGAACAGAGCTAAATAGAGCCAAACTGAGCCGAATCGTGTCCAAATGGGTTGAATCCAATCCAATCCAATGGATTAGAATAGAGTAGAGTTGGGTAGCATAGGGTAGGGTAGAATAGAGTAGAATAGAACAGAACAGAATAGGAAGAATAAAGAAAATAGAGAAGAGTAGACTAGAGTACGATAGAGTAGGCTAGTGTAGAATAGGGTAGACTCGAATACAGCTGAATAGAGCCGAATGGAGTCGAAATGAGAGGAATCACGTCTAATCGATTCGAGTAAATTAGAGTGGTGTAGGATAGAGTAGAGCAGAATAGTGTAGAACGGTGTGGAATAAATAGAATGGAGTAGAATGGAGTCAAATAGAGACGAAAAGAGTAGAGAAGAGTCGAATAGAGCAGAATAGGGCCGAAAGAGGCCGAATTGAGCAGAATCGAAGCAATTCAAGCCAAACGAACCGAATAGAGCCAAATGGAATAGAATCGAGCTGATTCAAGCTTAATCACGTCGAATCCCGTTCAATGCATCCAGTGCAATCCAAACGCCTAGATTAGAGAAGGGGAGAGGAGGGTGGAATAGAATAGAGTAGACTAGACTAGAAGAGATTAGAACAGAATAGAAGGAATAGAATAGAGTAGAAAAGAGTAGGGTCGAATAGACTCGAATAGAGTCGATTAGAGATGAATAGGCCAAATACAGACGAATAGAGAAAACAGAGCTGAATGGAGCCGAATAGAGACGTAAAGGAGCCATATAGAGCCGATTCGCACCTAATCGAGCTGAATCAAGCAGAATCACGCCGACTGTCACTGAATAGCGTCGAATCACATCGAATCACGTCGAATCGCATCAAATCACATCGTTTTGTGTCGGACCGGGTCGAATCGCTTAGTATCGCATCGGATTGCATCGAATGTCGTCGAATCACGACGAATCACGTCCCATCACGTCCAATAACTTTGAATTGCGTCCAATCTCCTAGAATTCTGCTGAATCACGTCGAATTGTATGGAATCTCGTCTAATCTCTTTGAATCCCGTCAAATGCCTTTGGACCTTGTCGAATCCCGTGGAATCCTGTCAAATCGCGTCGAAGTGAATCGAATTGAATCAAATAGATTCAAGTAGGGTGGGTTTGGGTGGGGTGCAGTAGGGTTGGGTAGGGTAGGATAGAACAGAGTACAACAGAATAGGAGAGAACAGAACAGAACAGAAAGAATCCAGCAGAATAGAATAGAGTAGAAAAGAGTCAGATAGTGCAGAACATAGCCGAATTGAGGCGAATGGAGACAAAACAAGATGAATCACGTTGAATCGCTTCGAATTGGGCCAAATCGAATCCATTAGAATAGATTAGGGTAGGGAAGGGTAGACGAGAATAGTGCAGAATGGTGTGGAATGGATTAGAACGGAGCCGACTAGAGACGAATAGAGTAGAAAAGAGTTGAATAGAGCATAGTTGGGCCGAAAAGGGCCAAAGAAGGCCTAATCGAGCAGAATCCAGCAGAATCGATGCCATTGGAGCTGAATGGAGCAAAATGGAGCCCAATCGAACCGACTCGAAGTGAATTGATCTGATTCAAGCCTAATCGGGTCGAATGGCGTGAAAATGCGATGACTCAAACAGAATCAAAGATTAGAGAAGGGGAGGGGAGCGGCTGGGAGGGTAGAACAGAATAGAATAGAACAGTACATAATAGAAGGAACAGAATATAGCACAGTACGGTAGAGCAGAGAAGAGTAAAGTAGAGAAGAGTAGAGTCGAATAGAGTGAAATAGTGCAGAATAGAGCTGAATAGAGCCAATTCTAGCCGAATCGAGCCCAATGGAAACAAAACGTGATGAATCGCGTCGAATAGCGTCCAATCGAATCCATTACAATAGATTAGAGTAGGGTAGGGTAGAACAGAATAGAGTAGAATCGAGTTGAATGGAGTTGCATGGAGAAAACTAGAGTAGAAAAGAGTCGAATTGAGCCGAATAAGGCTGAACCAAGTCGAATTGAGTTGAAACAAGCTGAATCGAAGCGATTCAAGCCAAATCGAGCTGAATCGAGCTGATGGTGCCCAATGAGCCGATTCAAGCATCATCGCGTCCAATCACATTGAAATGCTTTGAATCGAATCCAGAGCCAATCAGCACATTACATTCCTCTGGTTCCAGTGATTGGCTGATTCAGAGGAGCCTATGGCCCTGGAGAAGCCAGTGAGATGCAATATTTCCTGTGACTCCTGGGAACACTTACCACCTTTCCTCCCACCAAGTTGGAAGCTAAATGGATGTTAGTTCTAGAGTGGCAGCATCCCATAAAGTGACCACAGGGGGAGAGTCTCTGAAATATCCCAGATCCTGGTGACACAGTTTGAGCCCCTACAGGCCGCTGCTGGCCTCAAGTAAGCCTTATCCTGTGTGTTTTCGTTACAAAAGCCAATACATTCACATTTTGCTTTGGGTTTGAGTTAGATTTCCTGGCACTTGTTACAGAGGGAATCTTCATTGATATATATGCCAAGATACATCTGGTAAAATCCAGTAGATATTCCTAATGATAACTTTAACTAAAATAAGAATTGATGGGCAATTCCTAAATATAATAAAGGCTCTTTCAAAAAAAATCAGTAAACCTAATATTCAAGGGTAAAAGATTGAAGTCCTTTCCCTTAAAACCATGAACAAGACAGACACGATCACATCTCCATTTCTATTTAAATATTTTTTGGTGGTTTTAGCCAATACCCTTAGTCAAGAAATGACATACTCAGGAAAAATATTGAGGGCAAAAAAAAAAAAAAAAGAACAAAATTTAATCTATCTGCAAAAGATATGGTTGTAAACTCAGAAAACTTGAGGGATTAGTTTAAAAAAACTACTGGAATTTATATAAACCGTTGCTGTTGAGTCGATTCCGAATTTATATAGGTTTTGCTAATTTGGCTAGAATCAATCTAAATACACAAGCATGAATAGCTTTACCCCATAAAATCAATAACCATGAACAAAAAAACCTTCCTTTCATAATGGAGACTAAAATAATATGAAATAAGCAAGAATATATTAGACGGGAATGGTTCCAAACTTACACAAAAAGCAAACAAACACTGAGCTTTATTGAAGGACATACAAACATGGCTTGAACAAATAGAAAGCAATATCATGCTTATGAATGAGAAAATTCAATATTGTAAATATGTCAATCCTTCCAATACCTTAGAGGCATGCAATTCCAATAGAAATTTTTATGACTTTAATTAATACAATTAACTACAAAATAATTTTAAAGTTTATATGGAAAGCTTTTAAGACCAGGAAAACAGTGGTAACCACCATTTCCCTTTATAAAGCTTACAATAGAGTCACATAAGTAAAACAGCATTCTATTGGCTCTGAAGCAGATAATAATTCAGTAAAACTGAATGAAAACTCCAGAAACAGGTCTAATTTATATGAGTAGATAACAAGTGAAAATGGTGGAATTTTGATTTAGTGGAACCCATAAATGTATTTTATCTGATAAAGTTTGGTTAACATGTGAAATGAACTTTTCTTGATAAATTTAAGGGAGAATAAACTATTACGCTTGCAACGAAATTTAGGAAATAAATACATTTAGGAAATCTGCAAGGCATATGAAAGGATGCTCTCTCTAACCACTAACCCCTCCCTTAGAGAAAAGGGGACTCTGTGTCAAACCAAGCCTGAAATTTTTCTTGTTAAGAGAGAAGTCTATGCTCCCTATATATGGGCCAGTAGTCAACTCGATGGCAATAGGTAGAGAGGTAACTGTGATAACAGACCAATCTGTCTTGCAATACAATAATGAAATTGTAAAAAAAAACGATAATCTAACTGATCGATCCGTTAAGTCTAGCTCTTTGTTGTACTGAAACGGAGCTATAACACTGCAATAAAAAAAAACTTGGAACAAAATCATAAATGATGTCAGACTGAAAGTAGTATTTATATAAACCGAAGTATTTACAATTTCTTCTGTTATAAAAGCACCAATAGGCTGTTGAAAGGCTAAATATTTGAAAGGTGAAGCAGCTTCAGATTATTTGCAGCTGTATTTTGCTTTGTTTTCTGATTTGGTTTCAGAAGGAAATGTTAGTGTAAGATAATGCAGACTAGTGTTTTATTGGTTCCTCCAAAACAGGGTTTCGCTAGGCTCATGGGCCAAGTCCCGCTGGCCTTCTGTTTTTATAAATAAAGTTTTTTTTGGAACCCAACCATACATATTTGATATGTATTATCTATGGCTGTTTTCATAGCACCTACGAAAACTAAAAAAAAAAAAAAAAGCTGCTTAATTCTAACAATTGTGCAGACTACATCTCTGGCAACAATAAATTTAGAAAGAAACCCCAAGACCAGGTATAAGCAAAAATGCAAACAACTTGGAAATTTTGCAAAAGATAAACACAGAATTTGATTTAAAGAAGAAATCAAAACCACAGTTTGTTCTAGATATTTTAGGGAAAAAAAATCATGCTTTATATAAAAAAAGGAAATGCTGCCAAAGCTACATATTTCATTGTTGCATTAGATTCAGAAAGAGTGAAAGTAAAATATTTAAAGCATTTAAATCAAGAAATTGGAGGTGGAAAAAGTATAAAATTAAATTCTAAGGTAAGCAAGGGGAATTATTAATAAATTGAAAAATAACAGAAAAGTAGATTTAAAAGTAAAGTCAAGATGTGTTTGTTAGAAAGCAAACAGAGAATAGATAAGACACCAGCTAATAAAATTAATAAAAAATAGAATAGAATGGATAGACAAACCGTGATATATCCATACAATGGAATACTACTCATTAAAAAAGAGTGCAAAATATTGCTACATGCAACAACATAGATAAATCTTAAAAGCATTATGCTTTATGAAAGAAACCAGACTAAAAAGGCAACATCCTAAGGAATTCCAATTATATGACTTTCTGGAAATAGCAAAATTATAGGGACAGAAATAAGATCAGTGATTGCCAGGGAATGGGGGAGGGGGAGGGAGGGTAAGTCAGAGCCTTAGTACAAGGAGATGTGAGGAAACTTTTTATAGTGATGAAAATATTCTATAACTTGATTGTGGTGGTGGTTACCTAACTGAACATATTTGTCAAATTTTCATTCAATTGTCCTTTTAAAAGTGGTCAATTTTGAGGCGGGGCCAAGATGGCTGACTAGGTAGAAGCTACAGCTGATCCCTCTTAAAACAAAGACTCGGAAAAACAAGTGAATCGATCACATACACGACAATCTACGAACCCTGACCATCAAGCACAGAACTAAAGAGTTGACCTGAGTGACAGGGGAGCGAAAAGCTGCGCCCTGAAGCAGCGACCGCTTCTAGAACCAGCGTCCCGCCCCACAGCCTTGAGCCCTCATGGTTCCCTGGTCCCAGAGTAGTGGGGGTGATTGCGGCTTACTGAGATGCTGCAAGCACAGGATACAGCCCTAATCCCTAACACCCTGGAGCAACCTTTGTAGAGACTCAGCCAGCGCAAGCAGGGTGCACACTGACGCGGCTGACAAGAGAACGAGCAACCACAGGGAAGCAGCGACTATTTTTGGAGCCTAGAGCCAGTGCCCCAGTCACAAAACCTTGGCACCGAGCTTTGGACTAAGTGCAGAGGAGCTGAGCACAGCTTCCTGAGAGGGCGCAAGCACGGAACGCAGCCCTAGCCCCCAGAAGTAACCTTGGGGGAAACCGAGCCAGCGCACACAGGCTGCACAACGACGCAGCTGACAGGAGGAGGAATCACCGGGAAGTAGCCTCTGGTTTTGGAGCCTGGAGTGCAGCATCCCAGCCAGAAAACCTTGGCGCTGGGCTTTGGACTAGGAGCAGAGGAGCTGATCACGGCTTCCTGAGAAGGTGCAGGCATGGGATGCAGGCCTAACCCTCAGGGGCAATCTTGATGCAGCCAGCACACACAGGCTACACACTCCTCTGGAATTTCAGACAAAACAGTCATCACCAAGCAAGTAACTTTGTCTACATTGCCGCGCTACTCTCTCCTATCTATCTGATCCTTTCCCTCCCTGCCACAGGTGGCTTCATCAACATTGGAATTTCCTGGGCCAGGGAGTGAAGTGCTCTACGGGTTTTTTTTTTTTTTCCCTAACCCATTCTCCTGGCCTGAGAGAGGCAGCAACTAACAACCCAGGGAGGAATAATGCTTCCCCGGCTCCCCTAAACTGGAATAAAAATACAGAACCAGCTCCAGCCAAGCAAAAGAGATCCACAGTCTTTGGCTTTCATCCCTACAGGGAACAAAGCAGCTATTATAATACAAAGGCAATTCTCATAGAGATCTGACTGTAATTGTTTAGCGGACAGACAAGTTTTTGAGGTCTGATACCTCTCTACCTATTAAACAGAGCCCTCACTGATCCACAGCGGGGAACTGAGGCTGAAGCTCCACCCAAACCACCTAGCCACCTGCTAAAGGGGTCTGAGGATAGTGACACCTACCAATCTTTAGAGGTACAAACATCGGATGTCTAAGGTACACCTGCAGAGCCCACCCACCAAAGTGCTCTAGGAATAGAGACACACCTTCCTCACTGGCACATGGGGGAAGGCTGTCAGCATCCTGCCCTCCTTGGAGTGTGACCCCCTGCGGCTACCAGAATTTGGTGCACACAACTATCACCACTACTCCTCTAAGTGAGTAGGTGACAGTCTACACCACACGCTTCGTAACAAAAAACCAGAGCACCTAAGTTGACTCTATTCAAGAATAGTGAATGGACACTTAGGCTTATATATCTGGTAACAGCTCAAACCAGCTGGTAATAGGACATAAGTGATTCAAAGGCTACAAGAATCAAGACAGAGCAATCTAGTAGCCCATCTGGGTATATTGAAACAAAACAAAACAAGAAGATAAGACTCGGTAAGCAAATATAAAATAAATCATTCCAATATCTTATAGATGGCTCGGAGACAACAGTCAATATCAAATCACATAAAGAAGCAGAACATGATTGCTTCTACAAATCCCCAAATTAAAGAATCAAAATCTTTCCTGAATGAAGATACTATCCTGGAATTTCCAGATGCAGAATATAAAAAAGTAATACACAGAATGCTTCAAGACATCAGGGATGACCTCAGAAATGAAACAAGGCAATCTACAGAAAAAGCCAAGAAACACACTGATAAAGCAGTTGAAGAAATCAAAAAGATTATTCAAGAACAGAGTGGAAAAATTAATAAGCTTCAAGAATCCATAGAGAGACAGCATTCAGAAATTCAAAAGATTAACAGTAAAATTACAGAATTAGACAACTCAATAGGAAGTCAGAGGAGCAGAATTGAGGAATTGGAATGCAGAGTGCAGGAGGTGGAGGATAAGGCAATTGACACCAATATAGTTGAAAAAAATCAGATAAAAGGATATAAAAAAATGAAGAAACCCTAAGAATCATGTGGGACTCTATTAGGAATAACTTGCCTGTGATTGGAGTTCCAGATCAGGGAGGGATAACCAAAAATACAGAGAGAATAGATGAAGATTTGTTGGCAGAAAACTTCCCTGGCATCATGAAAGACGAAAGGATATCTATCCAAGATGCTCCTCAAACCTCATACAAGAGTGATCCAAAAAGAAAGTCTCCAAGGCATATTAGCATCAAACTTGCCAAAACCAAAGATAAAGAGAAAATTTTAAAAGCAGCCACGGATAAAAGTCACCTACAAAGGAGAATCAAAAAGAAAAGTTCAGACTACTCAGCAGAAACCATGCAGAGAAGAAGGCAATGGGATGACATACATAGAGCACTGAAGGAGAAAAACTGCCAGGCAAGAATCATATATCCAGCAAAACTCTCTCTCAAATATGAAGGTGCAATTAAAACATTTACAGATAAACACAAGCTTACAGAATTTGCAAAAACCAACCAAATCTACAAGAATTACTAAAGGAAATTCTTTGGTCAGAAAATCAATAATATCAGATACCAACACAACACAAGGTCACAGAACAGAACATCCTGCTATCAACTCAAATAGGGAAATCACAAAAACAAAATGAGATTAATTTTAAAAAGAAAAAAATGGTCAAAACAGGGAGTCATTGAAGTTATTATGCAAAAGATTACAATAATTAAAAAAAGGGACAAAATACAGGAGGCATAGATCTTCCATATGGAGAGGAAAACAAGGTGATATAGGACGATACAAGTTAGGTTTTTACTTAGAAAAATAGGGGTAAATATTAAGGTAACCACAAAGAGTTCTAACAATTCCATACTTCAAAATAAAAACCAAGAAAAACATAAAGACTCAGCAAAAATAAATTCAACTACTATGAAAATGCGGAAAACACAATTTACAAAGAAAAGCTTCTCAGCATAAAAAAGTAAGTGGAAAATGAAATTGTCAACAACACACACAAAAAACATCAAAATGACAGCACTAAACTCATACTTATCTATAATTACCCTGAATGTAAATGGACTAAATGCACCAATAAAGAGATAGAGAGCCTCAGACTGGATAAAAAAACATGATCCATCTATATGCTGCCTACAGAGACACGCCTTAGATTAGAGACACAAACAAACTAAAATTCGAAGGATGGAAAAAAATACATCAAGCAAACAACAATCAGAAAGGAGCAGGAGTGACAATATTAATTTCTGACAAAATAGACTTTAAAGTTAAATCCACCACAAAGGATAAAGAAGGACACTACATAATGATTAAAGGGACAATTTACCAGGAAGATATAACCATATTAAATATTTATGCACCCAATGACAGGGCTGCAAGATACATAAAACAAACTTTAACAGAATTGAAAAGTGAGATAGACACCTCCAAAATTATAGTAGGAGACGTCAACACACCACTTTCAGAGAAGGGTAGGACTTCCAGTAAGAAGCTCAACAGAGACACAGAAGATCTAATTGCTACAATCAACCAACTTGACCTCATAGACTTATACAGAACACTCCACCCAACAGTTGCAAATTATACTTTTTTTTCTAGCGCACATGGAACATTCTCTAGAATAGATCACATATTAGGTCATAAAGCAACCCTTTCCAGAATCCAAAACATCGAAATATTACAAAACATCTTCTCAGACCATAAGGCCATAAAAGTAGAAATCAATAACAGAAAAATCAGGGAAAAGAAATCAAATACTTGGAAACTGAACAATACCCTGCTCAAAAAAGACTGGGTTATAGAAGACATTAAGGAGGCAAAAAAGAAATTCATAGAATGCAATGAGAATGAAAACACTTCCTATCAAAACCTCTGGGGCACAGCAAAAGCAGTGCTCAGAGGTCAATTTATATCGATAAATGCACACATACAGAAAGAAGAAAGATCCAAAATCAGAGAACTGTCCCTACAACTTGAACAAATAGAAAGCAAGCAACAAAAGAATCCGTCAGGCACCAGAAGAAAACAAATAATAAAAATTAGAGCAGAATTAAATGAATTAGAGAACAGAAAAACAACTGAAAGAATTAACAAAGCCAAAAGCTGGTTCTTTGAAAAAATTAACAAAATTGATAAACCATTGGCTAGACTGACTAAAGAAATACAGGAAAGGAAACAAATAACCCAAATAAGAGACGAGATGGGCCATATCACAACAGACCCAATTGAAATTAAAAGAATCATATCAGATTACTATAAAAAATTGTACTCTAATTTGAAAACCTAGAAGAAATGGATGAATTCCTAGAAACACACTACCTACAAAAACTAACACAATCAGAAGTAGAACAACTAAATAGACCCATAACAAAAAAAGAGATTGAAAAGGTAATCAAAAAACTCCCAACAAAAAAAAGCTCTGGCCTGGACGGCTTCAGTGCAGAGTTCTATTAAATTTTCAGAGAAGGGTTAACACCACTACTACTGAAGGTATTTCAAAGCATAGAAAAGGATGGAATATTACCTGACTCATTCTATGAAGCCAGGATATCCCTGATACCAAAACCAGGTAAAGACACCACAAAAGAAGAAAATTGTAGACTTATATCCCTCATGAACATAGATGCAATAATCCTCAACAAAATTCTAGCCAAAAGAATTCAACAACATATCAAAAAAATAATCCACCACAACCAAGTGGGATTTATACCAGGTATGCAAGATTGGTTCAACATTAGAAAAACAATTAATGTAATCCACCACATAAATTGGTTTACCGTATAAATAAAACAAAAGACAAAAACCACATGATCTTATCAATTGACGCAGAAAAGGCATTTGGCAAAGTCCAACACCCATTCATGATAAAAACTCTCAGCAAAATAGGAATAAAAGGCAACTTCCTCAACATAATAAAGGGCATTTATACAAAGCCAACGGCCAACATCATCCTAAATGGAGAGAGCCTGAAAGCATTTTCCTTGAGAACGGGAACCAGACAAGGATGCCCTTTGTCACCGCTCTTATTCAACATTGTGTTGAAGGTCCTAGCCAGAGTAATTAGGATAGACAAAGAAATAAAGGGCATCCAGACTGGCAAGGAAGAAGTAAAAGTATCTCTATTTGCAGATGACATGATCTTATACACAGAAAACCCTAAGGAATCCTCCAGAAAACTACTGAAACTAATAGAAGGCTTCGGCAGAGTTTCAGGTTACAAGATAAACATACAAAAATCACTTGGATTCCTCTACATCAACAAAAAGAACGTTGAAGAGGAAATCACCAAATCAATACCATTTATAGTAGCCCCCAAGAAGATAAAATACTTAGGAATGAATCTTAGCAAAGACGTAAAAGACCTATACAAAGAAAATTACAAAGTAGTGCTGCAAGAAACTAAAAGGGACCTATATAAGTGGAAAAACATACCTTGCTCATGGACAGAAAGACTTAACATAGTAAAAATGTCTATTCTACCAAAAGCCATCTATATATGCAATGCACTTCTGATCCAAATTCCCATGACATCTTTTAATGTGATGGAGAAACAAATCAACAACTTCATATGGAAGGGAAAGAAGCCCCGGATAGGTAAAGCATTACTGAAAAAGAAGAACAAAGTGGGAGGCCTCACTCTACCTGATTTTAGAACATATTACACCACCACTGTAGTAAAAACAGCCTGGTACTGGTACAACAACGGGCACATAGACCAATGGAACAGAATTGAGAACCCAGATATAAATCCATCCACATATGAGCAACTGATATTTGACAAAGGCCCCGTGTCAGTTAAATGGGGGAAAAGACAGTCTTTTTAACAAATGGTGCTGCCATAGCTGGATATCCATCTGCAAAAAAAATGAAACAGGACCCATACCTCACACCATGCACAAAAACTAACTACAAGTGGATCAAAGACCTAAACATAAAGACTAAAACGATAAAGATCATGGAAGGAAAAATAGGGACAACGTTAGGAGCCCTAATACAAGGCATAAACAGAATACAAAACATTACCAAAAATGACGAAGAGAAACCAGATAACTGGGAGCTCCTAAAAATTAAACACCTATGCTCATCTAAAGACTTCACCAAAAGAGTAAAAAGACCACCTACAGACTGGGGAAAAACATTTTCAGCTATGACACCTCTGACCAGCACCTGATCTCTAAAATCTTTATGATTCTGTTAAAACTCAAAAAGACAAACGATCCAAATACAAATTGGGCAAAGGATATGAACAGGCACTTCATTAAAGAAGATATTCAGGTGGCTAACAGATACATGAGTAAATGCTCTCAATCATTAGCCATTAGAGAAATGCAAATTAAAACCACGATGAGATTCCATCTCGCTCCAACAAGGCTGGCATTAATCCAGAAAAACACAAAATAATAAATGTTGAAGAGGCTGCGGAGAGATTGGAACACTTATGCACTGCTGGTGGGAATGTCAAATGGTACAACCACTTTGGAAACCGATCTGGCGTTTCCTTAAAAAGCTAGAAATAGAACTACCATATGACCCAGAAATCCGACTCCTCGGAATATATCCTAGAGAAAAAAGAGCCTTTACATGAACAGATATATGCACACCCATGTTTATTGCAGCACTGTTTACAATAGCAAAAAGATGGAAGCAACCAAGGTGTCCATCAACAGACGAATGGTTAAATAAATTATGTTACATTCACACAATGGAATACTATGCATCGATAAAGAACAGTGATGAATCTGTGAAACATTTCATAACATGGAGGAACCTGGAAGGCATTATGCTGAGTGAAATTAGTCAGTTGCAAAATGACAAATATTGTATAAGACCACTATTACAAGATCCTGAGAAATAGTTTAAACTGAGAAGAACACATTCTTTTGTGGTTACGAGAGGAGGGAGGGAGGGAGGGTGGGAGAGAGTTATTTACTGATTAGTTAGTAGATAAGAACTACTTTAGGTGAAGGGAAGGACAACACTCAATACAAGGAGGTCAGCACAACTGGGCTGGACCAAAAGCAAAGAAGTTTCCTGAATAAACTGAATGCTTTGAAGGTCAGGGGAGCAAGGGCGGGGGTTTTGGGACTATGGCTTAAGGGGACATCTAATTCAATTGGCAAAATAAGTTCTATTAAGAAAACATCCTGCATCCCACTTTGAAGTGTGGTGTCTGGGGTCTGAAACGCTAACAAGCAGCCATCTAAGATGCATCAATGAGTCTCAACCCACCTGGATCAAAGGAGAATGAAGAACACCAAGGTCACAAGGTAATTATGATCCCAAGAGACAGAAAGGTCTACAGGAACTAGAGACTACATCATCCTGAGACCAGAAGAACTAGTTGGTGCCTGGCCACAACCGATGACTGCCCTGACAGGGAGCACAACAGAGAATCCCTGAGGGAGCAGGAGAACAGTGGGATGCAGACCCCAAATTCTCATAAAAAGACCAGATTTAATGGTCTGACTGAGACTAGAAGAATCCCGGTGGTCATGGTCCCCAAACCTTCTGTTGGCCCAGGACAGGAACCATTCCCGAAGCCACCTCATCAGACAGACATGGATTG
Organism: Loxodonta africana; assembly: GCF_030014295.1. Lineage (NCBI taxonomy): Eukaryota > Metazoa > Chordata > Mammalia > Proboscidea > Elephantidae > Loxodonta > Loxodonta africana. The sequence continues at coordinate 41,745,317 of NC_087365.1, forward strand.
GACTGGACATGTGTTGGAGAGAGATGCTGATGAGGAGTGAGCTACTTGTATCAGGTGGACACTTGAGTCTATGTTGGCATCTCCTGTCTGGAGGGGAGATGGGAGGGTAGACGGGGTTAGAAACTGGCAAAACGGTCACAAAAGGAGAGACTGGAAGGAGGGAGCAGTCTGACTCATTAGGGGGAGAGTAAGTGGGAGTATGTAGTAAGGTGTATATAAGTTTAAATGTCAGAGACTGACTTGATTTGTAAACTTTCACTTAAAGCACAATAAAAATTATTTTTAAAAAATTAAGCAGTAAAGAATCTAGTCTGTACAACATGACACACATTAATTGTACATGTAAAAATACATTGAAATGGTAAAATGTTTTGTTATCTAGATACTTACTACAATAAAAAATAAACTGAATCTTGAAAAAAGGGTCAATTTTATTATATGTAAATAATATCTCAATAAAACCAGAATTAAAAAAAAAAACTATGAGAAAGAGAAAATCATGGATGAAGAAGAAATTAAAATAACATGGCACAATATTTTTGTCCAAATCTATCACTAATCAATTTGAAAACGTGAATGAATTTTTAGGAAAGTAGAATTTTTAGTAACGTAGAAACTAACAAATTTGACTGAAAAGATAGAAAGCCTAAACAAAGCAATAAGCATACCAAACAAAAACCTGTTGCCATCAAGTTGATCCCAACTCATAGTGTCCCTACAGGACAAAGCAGAACTGTCCTATAGGGTTTTCAAGGCTGTCATCTTTATGGAAGCAGACTACCACATCCTTCTCCCATGGAATAGCTGATGGGTTCAAACCGGCGGCCTTTCAGTCAGTAGCCAAGGGCTTAACCACTGTATCACCATAGCTGCCAATAACCATAAAATAAACTAAAAGAAAAAAAAAATTCAAGTAACTTATGTGCCACTCCTCCACCTCTCAAAGCACAGACATTTAGTTCTACAGGAGAATATTCTCCGCCCTTAAAGAACAGAAAATTCCTACCTCAGCGAAATGGTACTAGGTCACAGAAAAAGAAAGTAAGCTGAGGAATGCCCTTTTTCAAGCTAGTCTAACACACAAGGCAAAATTTTATGAAGGGAGGTTCAAAAATCCCAACCCAAACTTATCTATGAATATTCATACACAAACTCTAAATTAAATATTGTCAACCCAGCAGCTCATTAAAATAACTCTACATTAGGATGAAATGATTCTCTTGTGCAAGATGGTTCACTATTAGGAAATATATATTCATTCATTATCACATTAAGAGGTCAAAGAGAAAATCATCCGATCATTTCTGATCCCATTGCCTGATATATGTCCCCACATCTCACACAGCTCACCCAACACTGCATTCAGGCCTCCACTCAAAACCCACCTCCTCAGAGTAGCCTTGTAGAAATACCTTGGTTGACATTCCACCTCGCCTCAGCCCAGCACCATCCCCTCCATGAGGGTAGAAGCTTAATTTACTGGCTAAATTAATACCTGGCATATAGTTGGTGCTCTGTAAATATTTGTTGAAGAAATGACAAAAGATGCCAAACAAGGCTTTTAATGGAATTCAACTTCCATCCTTGATAAAAGGCTTGGTAAAATGGAAATAAATGACTATTTTTGAACATGATCAAAGACAGGCATCTCATTTCCAAATCTTGTTTTAGGTTTAATGTTGAAACAATCCAAGCATTTCCATTAGATTCAGAATAAGATGAGAATGTCCTCGATTCCAGATATAATTGCCAAAGCAATTAAGCAAGAGATTGAAACAAAGGTATGACTTGTTAAAAGGGAGGTAAGGATGTTTATTATTTGCAAGTCAGCCTTGGGGAATCAACTAAAAAACATATTAAAAGAAAAAAAAAAAAGAAGAATTTACTAAGATGGCTGGTTACAAAATTAATAATAAAAAGCCAACAGGTTCACAATATACAGCTAATGGAAAACGTAATGGAGATAATGGTCAGCTAGAAAATGTATGCAAGAAAAATCCTAAACATATAAGGATTTTTCACCTCCCCCCCGCAGGGCGGGGGGGGAAAAAAAATCTAGGAACAAGCTTAACCAGAAACGTGAAGTACCTATGTGACTAAAGCTATGAACTTCTCTTCAGAAATATAAAAGGTTTTATGGTCCATAACTTGTTCTTGGATAGGAAATCCAATATTAAAAAAGTAGCAATTCTTCCTAAATTAATCTTTAAATTTAATGCAGGTACAATATGAATCCAGTAGGATTTCTATTGCAGCACAAGAAAATTCCCTACCGTTTATCTGGAAAATAAATGTGAGAATAATATCCAAGAAGCTTTTGAAAAAGACAAGGGAGAAGGGGCCTATCAGGTATTAGAAATGCATTGTAAAACTGTTTGGTAATAGTGCAGAAAAGGACCAACAAACAACACAATGGAATAGAGTCCAGAAATAGAACCTAAAATATATATGAATTCAATGTCCATAATGCCTTCAGTGCAGCTTGGACTTCTTGGACAGTATAGTGTAGTCAATTTTCAGAAGAAGGTGGTCAGCTCCATCTTTCTAGTCTGTCTTCATTTAGAAGCTCCACTCAAACCTCCCCATCATGGGTGACCTTGCTGGTATTTGAAATACTGGTGGCATAGTTTCCAGAATCACAGCAACACACAAGCCACCATGGTAAAGACCTGGAGTGTGCAAAGACCTGGAGTGTGCAAAGACCTGGGGTTAGAAATCCAAAGAGGAAGAACATACTCAGCATTTCTCAAACTGAAAGAATTGAAGAAAAAATTCAATCCACGAGTCACAATATTGAAAAATTATTGAATGACACAGGAAGCATCAAAAGAAGACAGAAGGAATACACAGAGTCATTATACCAAAAAGAATTGGTCAACATTCAACTATTTCAGGAGGTAGCATATGATCAGGAACTGATGGTACTGAAGGAAGAAGTCCAAGCTGCACTGAAGGGAATGGTGAAAAACAAGGCTCCAGGAATTGATGGAACACTAATTGAGATGTTTCACCAAACGGAAGCAGCACTGGAGGTGCTCACTCATCTATGTCAAGAAATTTGGAAAACAGCTTCCTGGCCACCCGATTGGAAGAGATCCACATTTGTGCCCATTCCAAAGAAAGGTTATTCAACAGAATGTGGAAATTATCAAACAACATCATTAATATTACACACAGGTAAAATTTTGCTGAAGATCATTCAAAAGAGGTTGCAGCAGTATATAAACACAAAACTGCCAAAAATTCAGGCCAGATTCCAAAGAGGATGTGGAATGAGGGATATCATTGCTGATATCAGATGGATCCTGGTTGAAAGCAGAGAATACCAGAAAGATGTTTACCTGTGTTTTATTGACTATGCAAAAGCATTTGACTATTTGGATCATAACAAATTATGGATAGCATTGAGAAGAACGGGAATTCCAAAACACTTAACTGTGCTCATGAGGAACCTGCACATAGACTAGGAGGTAGTCATTCTAACAGAACAAGGGGATACTGCATGGTTTAAAGTCAGGAATGGTGTGCATCAGGATTGTATCCATTCACCGTATTTATTTAGTCTGTATCCTGAGCAAATAATCCAAGAAGCTGGACTATATGAAGAAGAACATGGCATCAAGATTGGAGGAAGACTCATTTAACAACCTACAATATGCAGATGATACAACCTTGCCTGCTGAACGTGAAGAGGACTTGAAACACTCACTGGTGAAGATCAAAGACTACACCCTTCTGTATGGATTGCTCCTCGACATAAAGAAAACAAAAATCCTCATGACTGGGCCAATAAGCAACAAACAGCATGATAAACAGAGAAAACATTGAAGATGTCAAGGATGTCATTTCACTTGGATCCACAATCAACACCCACAGAAGCAGCAATCAAGAAATTGAACAATGTATTACATTGGGCAAATTTGCTGCAAAAGACCTCTTCAAGGTGTTGAAAAGTAAAGATGTCACTTTGAGGGCTAAGGTGTGCCTGCCCCAATCCAGGTTATTTTCAATCACCTTATATGCATGCAAAAGCTGGACAATGAATAAGGAAGACTGAAGAAGAACTGACACCTTTGAATTATGGTGTTGGCGAAGAATACTGAATATATCATGGACTGCCAGAAGAATGATCAAATCTGACTTGGAACAAGTACAGCCAGAATGCTCCTTAGAAGTGAGGGTGGTGAGACTTCATCTCACATACTTTGGACATGTTATCAGGAGGGATCAGTCCCTGGAGAAGGACATCACGCTTGGTAAAGTACAGGGTCAGCGAAGGGTCAGCGAAAAAGGGAAGACCCTCAACGAGATGGATTGATACTGGCTGCAACAATGGACTCATGCATAACAAAGATTGTGAGGATGGCATAGGACCCAGCAGTGTTTCGTTCTGTTGTACATGGGGTCACTATGAGTTGAAACCAACTCAATGGCACCTAATAACAACATAGTGTAGTTGTTAAATGGTTTGACCCTGGGTTCAACTCCCAGCTCTGCCTCTTGTAGCTGTGGGACTATGGGTAAGTCACTTAGCCTCTTTGGATGAAAAATAGGGTGATGATAGTAACTACTTCATATGTTTTTTATATGATTAAATGAAATAACATAGTAGGAGTCCCTGGGTGGTGCAAATGCTGAAAGAGCTTGGCCGCTAACCGAAAGGTTTAGAGGTTTGAGTCCACCTAGAGGTACTTCAAAGAAAGGTCTGGTGATCTGCTTCTGAAAATTCACCATTGAAAACCCTATGGAGCACAGTTCTATTCTGACACACTTGGGGTCACCACAAGTTGGTGACAGTATTTTTGTTTTTAACACACACACACAAAGTATTCAACTATTGACATTGGGACAACTAGCTAGCTAACTGCAAAAACTGCACGCATGAGAGTGATGCATGCATGAAGATGTTCATCTCCACAGTTACTTATAATGGTAGAGCATTATAATTCACATGATTAAAAAAATATGGTATCTGTATATGTAGTATACTGCATTCAGTGCAATAAAAATGAACCCTAGGAGATCACTATATATTGATATGGAAAGATATTCCTAATATATTGTTGAATAAAGACCAACAGATTATACGGTGAGGTGTACATAACATGAACCTACAATGTATAATTGTGTTAATGAATCTAAAGACTTTTTCTTCCCAACCTCATCAAATCCCAGTATTTATCTTTGAAAACTCCTTTGAGCACTACCTCATTCAGGTGCTCCCATTGCCACCTGCCAGGACCCACTGGCCTTCTATTTGCTGCCCCTAAGTCAAATAGAAGAAGTTGCTTGCAACCTGGCCCCATGCATAATTCATGACTGATTCTGGCTGTGTCTGCTTTGTCAGCTTTTGATCCACTGGTTGTTGAGATAACAGTGTTATCTGTATTACAGTAACAGTGTCCAATAATAGGGGAATGGGTAAGCAAATTTGGGTCCATCAGCTTGATGAAATATTACATAGTCACTGAATAAGATAATGATAAAGACTAGCAACGTTGGGGGGGAAAAGAAAGGTTTTGACATAACACTAAGTGGAAGAAAGTCTAGTATAAGATTGTATCTACAATATAATAATAACTATGAAAAAATTCTTCCTGGATGTGGGCAAGGACTTAAAGGCTTGATTTGTTGGATTATGGGATTGTGGGTATGTTTCTTCTTTCTTTCATTGAGAATCTAAGGAATGTCATTCTAGTGGTGTTTACACTACAGTAAAAAAAAAAAAGGTCAAAAAGGTTACATATTCCAGCGTTCCACAGAAGCTGGAGAAGGAGGCAGGGTAGCAAAATATCACCAAGCAAAGGGTCCCATCTGGCAGCTCTACCTAAATTTGTTCTAAAGGAGAATCGGGCACCTCATATTACAGTATGGAATCTTATATTTCTGAATACAGCTCAAGTTCCTATTGGCAAATTCCTGATGAATCTTACCAATCACTGGGTATGACACAAACCCCAAACAAGACAACTCCACATCCCAGGTCTTCCATGATCCGACTTTCTTGGATCTAACCCAACCAGCCTCCTGCTGCCAATTCTCCCAAATACCCAGTGCTCCTCCCTGGGGTGGTCCCTTCCTATTTCCTGGACATTCTTGTTTTTTCTGTCCTGAAAACACTTACAGAGGCTGTCCCTTCATTACTTCTCCTCTTTTTGAATTAGCAAACCACCTGGTCATAGTTCAAGGCTCAGCACAAGTGCAAACTCTTTCAGGAGGCCCTTGGAGATTTCCCTGGTCAGGCTGATGCCCTTGGTGTACTTGCAGAGGAGAGCTTGGGCTTGTTTGCAGATGAGGACACTGAATTCTAGAGATGTATGCTGTCCCAGGACGCCACATGGAGCTCAGAATCTTGGAGATTAACTGGGTGCCCTGGTCCTGCATCCCCAACGTCCATGCCAGGGGTCAAAGTTCCTCAGGGCAGCCAGGCTTCCAGGCCATTGCATCTGGGAGGTAATGCGAAGGCCAGGGTGACCGCCAGCAACACCATTTCAATGAGTGATGAAGGCAAAAGTCCAATGTAATGGATGGAAGAATGAATGGGAAGGAGAGAAGTGGAGACAGTCAATCAAGACTAATGTTAGTGGAAGTTTTAGGGATAAAATAAAAAGAAAATAACAGCTGGAAAAAGTAAAATAACAAAAAATAACAGACGAGCTAATATCTATTACATTTAGAATGCTCATTTATATTTTAAGTCAAATGTTAACCTCTGCCCACAGTCCAAAGTGGATGAATGATACGAAAGTGAAGGAAAGCTTGATACATTTATGGGTTCCCTACTGTTCCAGCAGTTGTCACACAACTGGAACTGAAGTTTGACTACTGAACACTTGAAATGTGATTAGTCCAGACTGAAATGAACTACACCTGGAAAGACACACGGGATTTTGAAGTTTTAATATGATCAAAAGTGTTAAATATTTAATATTTTTTATACTGATTGCCTGTTAAAAAGATACTATCTGGGGTATTTCGGGTTAAATAAAATATTTTAAAATTAACTTTCCTTATTTCTTTTTATTTTATTTTTGTTAGCATAGCTGAAAGAAAAGGAAACACCTACCTTGCATTATATTTTTATTGGAAGGCACAGGTCAAAACTGAAAAAATTAAGAAGAATAGGAGTCCAGCTCAGTCCCATGCTGGTCCATGGGTGGAACAAATGCCTTGAAAGGCTGACGGTTAGAATTCACCTAGTGGCACCTTAGAAGAAAGGCCTGGTGATCTACTTCAGTAAAATTACCAAAAACAAAAACAAACCCACTGCCATCGAGTCGATTCTGACTCATAGTGACCCTATAGGACAGCGTAGAACTGCACCATAGAGTTTCCAAGGAGCGCCTGGTGGATTTGAACTGCTGACCTCTTGGTTAGCAGCCATAGCACTTAAACACTACACCACCAGGGTTTCCAGTAAAATTATAGCCATTGAAAACCCTATGGAGCAGTTCTACTCTGAAACACATGGGGTCACCATGAGTTGGAACTGACTCTATGGCAATGGGTTTGTTTGTTTGGGCCCACACTAAAGATCCCCAAACCAAGCATGCTCTTCCCCTTAGTTAAGTCTCTGCTTCTACAGCAAAGAGCACAAATTAGAAAACAATGGTTCAGAAATAACATACAAATGGCTACCAAATACATGAGGGAAAATTAACCTAGCGAACAATCAATACATGGTTTGTAGCTGATAAAGAAAAGAGGAGCATGGCAATCAGATTGCCCTCAGAATCAATGTCCAAATCAGATCAGCAAATTACCCAGGTGTGGAGGACGGGCTCCCAGGCCACCTGGAGAAGAGAGAGAGAAGGCATTGAGTGTGGAAAGAAAGAACCTGGCACTCAGAAAGGGCTCTGAGTCTGAGAATGCCTAGGAGAGTCACAGAGGTCCGTGTCATGGTACACACCCCAGCCCCATCCCCGAGAGAGGCGTTGCTGGTTGGAATATGTCCCCACCTGGGCCTGGGGAAGGCACAGATGGACGCCATTAACAACTAATCCTCTGGGCTCCGCTAAGGGCACATCGAGCTGCCTCCTATTACAACTCAAACATCAGCTCCAAGAGAGACGTGTCTGCTTGCTTCCCCGATGTATCCAAGCACGGAGCACAGAGTAAGAGCTCAGTAAATACTGAGTAAGTGATTGAGCCAATGAATGAATTTGACATGGGCTGCTACCTAGAGGAAGAGACTGTGATGGCAATAGAGGCCGGTTTTCACTGGAATTACACATGTGTGAGTCTTTTAGTGTCCACATAGTGGGTGTGGGCCACATGCCTTCCTGCTTATCCATGTTACAACTACACTGTGTGCAGGTTCATCTTGCTCAGTGCTTGGTACAGACAGAGGCTGGCCAGCTCCCCAGGCTTGGACTGAGGCTAGCCCAGTTGCACCTGCACATAATTATTACATAATTTGCATGACCATGGGGAACACAAGGCAATGGGTGGAGGAGGCCAGGGCTCCTTAGGAACCTACTGAGTGGCAGGGCAGTTTTAAGAAAAAAAAAGCACAGACAGCTTCCCCTATTTTAGCATCTCTCTGATTTAGATGCTCTTCTCACAGACCCTTCACCTACCCTACAACCTCTCCACCTCACCCCCTGGCATGGGGTTTAACTGCTCGGGATCCTGGAACAGAAGGCTGGGAGGAGAAACCTTCAGGACTTCCTCTCCCCCTTACTTTCCTTTCTTCCCCCGTCCTTGGTCCTCCTCTCCACCAGTCTTCCTCATCCTGCCACTCAGGTCCAGTCCACCCAGAAGTTCCTCTTCGGACAGTGAAAGTTAAGCTGAGGGTGCAGATAGAGAAGGTAAGTGATGGGCATGCTGACAAAGCAGGAACAGCTCTCTCTCTGCTTTCCCAAGGTGGAAGGACAAGTGTGTGGCTGGACCAGAACAGGAAGCTGGCTACTCCTCTGCTACCTACACACAGGGTTGGGGCGTGTGGTTCTGAAGCAAGGGTAGGTGTCTGGTCTTGCAAATCCTGGTGTGGCCCTGTAGAATGTAATGTTATATAACCCATAGGGAGGCGGGCTTTGCCTTAGTCCCACAGATGGGACAGCAACAACAACAGGTGATCTCATTGTAAGGTGTGTGTGGGAGGAAGGAAAAGGTAGCTGTGCTGGGTAATTGTATATCTTTGTCTGGTGAGTAGGCTCAGGGATGATCTGGAAGACGGCTGAGATAGACGTGACTGTGTGTATATGTCTTTGGCTATTATGGGCAACTTGGTTACCAATGGATTTAATTTTGGTGAAAAAAAATTGAGCTGTGCCATTAAGTGAATACTGTACATTTATCTGCCTGAGTGTGACTCCTGTCATCTCCAAAGGTTGGGGTATCATGGCCAGGAAAGCTGGGATGGTTTCCACTGGATACGTTTGAGCCGTTGTGCTTGATCCTGGTGTGTTTGACTTCCCTGCCCATGCAAATGCTTTTTTGTTCTGATTACAAACAAAATGCATGCTTGTTAGAAACAGCAGAAAACACGCAGAGCAAAAAAAGCATAAAGACAAAATAATCCACCCTCCTCCTCATCCCAGGCTAATCATTGTCGGTGTTCTGGGGCAGCTCCCTTCCTCTTCACCATTATGCTCACCTCACAAAGGAATGCACCTCGTCTTGTTGCCTGGCATATGTTGCCCATGAATCTGACCTAGCGGACTTGGTTACTGAGGCACTGAGGTATTCTTCACCCCCGCCCCCATTCTGAGGTGACTCTCCTTGTCTGGGGCTGTCCCCAGTGTGCAAAGTGCCCCAATAAACTGGCAGCAGTTAAGCAAGTCTGTAACAACCCCTACCTGGTATGTGTCTAGGAACCCCTAGACATTAGGGCACTTGGGGGCATTGTGGGGACCACCTGCTGAGTTGGGCTGGGATTGCTGAGGACAACTGGAGCAGCTGTGGAGGACAGTTCTGGCAGCTAGCTGAAGTGCCCCAGAAGGCGGTTCTTGGACCTCAGTAAGGGGAACAATTCCTCCTTCAGGAATCCCTGCCTCTTGTTGAAGCTGACTGCTCCATCTCTGCCCAGCCATAGCTCTGCCAGAGTTGAGTCAAAATTAGCTCAGATGCCTGACCCTGATAGACTTAAAATTCCCCTTCTGGTTCTCCCTGGAATCAGGTTGACCCGTGTCTACCCAATACCAAACCAAACCCATTGCCTTTCAGTCAATTCCAACTCACAGTGACCCTATAGGACAGAGTAGAACTGCCCCATTGGGTTTCCAAGGCTGTAAACCTTTATGGAAGCAGACTGCCACATCTTTCTCCTGCAAAGCAGTTGGTAGGTTTGAGCCTCCGACCTTTTGGTTAGCAGCTGAGTGCTTTCACCTGCTTTAACCACAGTGCCACGAGGCCTCCTCAACCCCTGTATAAACCCTCAAAAAGCAAGAGGTCCGATTACATCCTATTTTCTTGGAAAATGAACTACACGTTCTTCCCTGCTCTTCTAGATACATCTATATTTGGCATTTCCAGCAAGCTCCTCTCCTCATTTCTCAAAACAGTTGCCACCATTGAACCAAGGGCAGTATCCCAGCCCTTTCATTCCTTAGAACCAAAGGTAAACCCACATTTAATGTCCGGAATATACCCTGTGAGCAAGAACACCATTCAACTGAATGGAATGCTGGGTCCCTACCCCAGTATGTTCACACAGAGGTGAAAAAAAGTCCTTGGCATTGTTCAGGATCACTTGAATTTGATTCAAGTTGTTTGTCTTAGTCATCTAGTGCTGCTATAACAGTGGATGGCTTTAACAAAGAGAAATTTATTCTCTCACAGTCTAGTAGGCTACATGTTCAAATTTCAGGGCATCAGCTCCAGGGGAAGGCTTTTTCTGTCAGTTCTGGAGGAAGGTCCTTGTCATCAATCTTCCCTTGGCCTAGGATCTTCTCTGTGCAGGAACCTCAGGTCCAAAGGATGTGCTCTACTTCTGGCACTGCTTTCTTGGTGGAGAGATCCCTGGCTTTTCTCTTTTGTATCTCAAAAGACACTATCCAATCTTATAGATCTCATCAATATAACTGCCACTAATCCATCTCGTTACATCAGAGTGATAGGATTTACAACACATAGGGAACTCACATCAGATGACAAAATGGTGGACAATCATACAATACTCGGAATCCTGACCTAGCCAAGTTGACAGATATTTTCGGGGGCGGGGGGGGGCCACAATTCCATCCACGACATTGTCGATGGTGTGTTTTCAACAAGGCCACAAATAAATTACGTGTGCATGGTGGTGGGGGTGCGGGGCGGCGGGGGGAGTTTGGAGGTGTGCTGGCTTGCTGAGGCTGCTGCATTTTCTTTGATGGGTTTCAGGCAGGTGAGTGACATGAACCAACTGGCATTTTAAAAAGCATCACTCGTGGAGAATGAACTATGATGAGTGTAATGAACCAGAGATGCTGGTGGCTGGGCATAGAATAGTAAGAGCAAAAGCAGAGAGGTGGGAAAATTTTAGGAACGTGTCGGAGGCTTGCTGATGGACTTGAGTGTGTGTGCTTGGGGATGTGGGGCAGAAAATGAAAGAGGATCAGAGATGAGTCAGTTTTCATGCCAGCTGCGTTCACATCAAGTTCTTGTCCAGGTCGCAACAAACTTGCCAGAGTCATTTTCCCCACTCACAGGTGAGGAGGAGCGAGGGTGGTTCAATGGTTAAGTGCTGGGCTGCAAAAGAAAAGGCTGACCGTTTGAACCCATCAGCTGCTCCATTGGAGAAAAGACCTAGTGATCTGCTCCTATAAAGATTACAGCCTAGGAAACCCTATGGGGCAGCTCTACTCTGTCCTGTAGGGTCACTATGAGTCGAAATTGGCTCGATGGCACACAACAACAGCAACACAGGTGAGGAACTGAGCCCAAAGGAATGGCTTACACAATATCACTCAGAGGCTAGTGGCAAAGTTAGACTGGATCTGCCATCTCCATGGCCCACGGTTCCCTCTACTGGGTCCTGATTCTGGCCTCCACTCTTTGAGTCCTCAGTCCTCACTCTGCCCAGACCCCTCACTGCCCTTGGCCTCTTTCCAGCCAAGGCCTCTATACTTACAGCCTCATTTATCAGAGCTTGGACTGATGCCTGGTGGGATCACACCACTAAGGAAATACTATAAATCGAGAAAAATGTCAAGCGGCTATGTTCTTTGTTACCACAATCACAATTCTGGAAACTTATCTCAAGGAAATAATTCAAAAACAGGAAAAAGGAAATGCAGAAATACATTCATTGAAGCCATATAATTGTAGAGAAATAGTGGAGGCTGTGGGAGTGTCAGGCACATGGGGTGATTAAATAAATCGTGGTTGTGCCGTTTCATGGGACACTGTTGTTGTTGTTAGGTGCCATTGAGTTAGTTCCCACTCACAGTGACCCTATGTACAGCAGAACAAAAAACTGCCCAGTTCTGCACCATCCTCACAATCGTCGCTATGCTTGAGCCCATTGTTGCAGCCACGACGTCAGTCCATTTCATTGAGGGTTAGGGGTCTTCCTCTTTTTCATTGACCCTCTACTTTAACCAAGTATGATATCCTTCTCCAGGGACTGCTAGCCGTTAAAGTGCTAATTATATTATAACTATGATATAATTTTAATTTAGGAAAAAGTATTTAAAATGATAAAGGTGCAATAATTACAACTATAAAAAAATTTCATATGTGTAGAGACAGGGACTAGAAGGAAACACGGAAAAAGAGAATTGAAATTCTGGGTAGCCGCAATTGCTTTATTTTTCTGTTACTATGAATACATTTTTCATAAGTAAATAACTTTTTAAAACAAGCTTAAAGTTTGTGCTAAACTTCGGCTTAACAATCCCCTATGGGTCTGTATTCACTTGGCATCTGCTGAACTAACCAAATGTTATTGAGATGCAGAAGGAATCAGTCTCCAAGTGTTTATTTGCCCCTGCAAACATTTCCATTGCTGCTGTATCAGTGACGTCAGACACTCAAGCTTTTCCAAACCTTAACAAAGAAAACCTTGCTTTTCTCAGCTGGAATTCACTGTCACAGGTGCATTTTCTCTGTGCAAACACATACTCCCAATTTAATGATAGAAATTTTTACAAAGCCAGAATCGCAGCTTTCAAGGTTAGACCAAGGGCGTTGTCACCCTAGGACTCCTATGGGTCAAGATATATGTTTCCCAACAATGGGTTCCTGAGCCCCAGGCAGAAAACACCAGGGTTGGTAATTGATGGCTCACACCTCCCTCTCGCTGTAACTGAGTGATATTGGTCTAATGGGATTTACAGGGTGGTAGCGGGGAGGCACTAGTGTAGAGGGTGAATTCTGTCTTAGAAACCTCAGACAGCCAGCAAAATGACCTGCTTAGGGCCTCATTTAGGGATGATTTTCTCATTTACACATACAACTGAAGTTCTGGCATGATTAACTCGTGTCATTGGAACTTGGTGTCCATGGGGACAAATGTGACAGCCATCATACCACACCAACTGCAGTTCAATTATAGCGAATTGCAGTGCTCCTGGGTATTGTGAAATAGACTTTGCCATTGCAGCCATGGGCATATTTTTTTCAGGTGAAGACACAAATATAAAATAGTCCTTAGCAACATCTGTCTTCCCAAGACAAGAATGCAGGAGGGAATCTAGGATGGCATCAAGATATCACACAAGGAGATGATTCTACTAAGAATCCTAGATTAAAGAGAGGTTCTTGTCTCTGATAATGTGCACAAAAGAGGGTGAATTAAGCAAACAAAGACTGGAAGAGAAAATGGAAAAAGAAAATGTGAGGTAATTTTTCTTTTCCATCTTTCCTGAACATAAGTAACTTACTTATGTTCCAGCTAAAATAGGTCAATTCATGAGGGAAAAGAAAAGCCAGATAAATTCATGCATGTGTCAAATAACCCATGAGCATCTTCCATGTGCTAGACACTGTTCTAGGTGTTGGGGATACATTGGTGGGTAAGACACAGTCCTTGTCTAGGCGTCTAGTGACACACACACACACACAATGTGGTAATTGCATTGGCAGATATACTCAAGAATATTGTGTGGGGGAGTGCATAAACCAGTTGGAGGAGGTGAGAGGAAGTCTTCTTGAAAAGAGGTGAAGACTGAGGTGTTCGAGATGAGCAGGCAAATAGGAAGTGGGTAAGGGAAGGAGACTTTAAGCCAAAGTACCAACATGCACAAAGGTGCATAGGTGAAGAGCAGCTGGATGTAAAAACGGCAGCACGGGATGTTCAGAAAGGAGGCTGAAGAAGTCATGGGGGCCGGGGAGCAACCTATGTTAAAGAGCTCGGACAGTGTTCTGCTGGTGAAAGGTTATCCAGGTTTGCTGGGCTAGTGTGTTTCAGAGTTGACTCTGATGGCTGATAGGGAGGGCAGATCTTGGGGAAAGGTGACAAAGGGCAGGGAGATCCAGCAAGTGATGGAGGCAAGAGTCCTGGAGAAGCTGAGGCTCCAACCAGAGCCAGGGTAAGGAAGGAGGAACAGTCTGGAGAGACTTCCCACAGTGGCTCTCTCACCCAGCTGCACATAGGCTTTTCTGTGGCTCCATTTCTAAGTATATTCTGGCCCCACCTCTGAAGTTTCTGATTCAGTAGCTTTAGGGAGGACCTGGGCCTCCCCATCTTTGCAAACTTCCCTGGGTTTGAAACTCGGCCAGGTTTGTAGGCTTCTGATTTGGAATATAAAATCTGCCCTCCCTCCTGTCCTCTCTTTTCCCCTTCTTTCCTGTCTGTAATTGTCCTTCAGCACATACTACACGGCAAGAATTCACCAAGGTTAAAAAGCACCAGGGAAATTGGGGTCTAAAGAAAAAGGAAGAGACCTTTCATCCTCTTAGCGTTCTTAAAACTTAAAAACTTGTAAACCCCGAGGATAAATCTGTGGACACCCCACACCCCAGGGTTTCATAGACTCCAGTTTGAGAAACACTGACTTGAGTATCATGAACTATCACTTAGGGGCTGGGCTTGTTCTGCTGGAATCTAGACAACAAATCGAACATGGTTACTGGGCTTTTCTGTCAGCATTTCAGTATAAAAATGGTCATCCAGGTGGTCCAGGATATGTTTTCTTTCTTTTTTTAATTGTGCTTTAGGTGAAAGTTTACAGCTCAAGTTGGTTTCTCATATAAAAACTTATACACACATTGTTATGTGACCCTAGTTGCTCTCCCTATAACGTGACAGCACACTCCCCCTTTCCACCCTGATGCTCCAGGGTATGTTTCTTTCTTAAAAATAATATATTGGCTTGAAAATATGAAATGTCATGACCTGCAGTGGTGGTTTACAGGGAACCCTGCCCATTTTGAATTGGTATAAAGATGTACAAAAGAGTTTTTTTTTTCAAAATTAATTTAGAATGGGAAACTTTTTTCCAGTATTGAGAACTATTATCCCAATTTGCCTTATGCAATTTTCCTTTGATGTCTGCATACCACAGAAATTTGTGTCAGCACCCTCCCAAAGTCATCAGGTCAAGTATACCATTGACCTGCATAAAAGGGGATGGAGACAGCTCGGAATACTTCTATTCAGCTGCAGAAGTGTTTGAGTTGAATGGGCTTTGCCAGTGGAATCCTGATGAGGGAGCACCACCTTTATTGAGGGCTCTGAAGCCTCCCCCTCCCAATCTTGAGTAGGCTCCACCTGCTTTCTCCCACCCTCCTCCCTGCATCCATTCTTAGATGCCCTGTATTGACTGAGCACTACTCCTCAAGGATTTGACAGTTCTAGTTGGAAGAGAAAATGTTTGCTGCAAGAGGGAAGTAAGACCCCAAGGTTTTCAGGCCAAGGTGGGTTCCAGATCTTAGCCTCTCTCTTTGCCCCAAGGCCGGCCCCTAAGTCCCCATCTGCAAGCTCATGGCCATCAGGTGGAGTGATCATGACAGGAAATTCAGATCAATTCCATGATTTTTTACTGACTGTACCTTTGGTGAAGGAACTTTAGCTAATTAGTTAAGTGGACAGGGTTTGTGATCAAACCTGGTAGGAATCCAGGACCCACTGAATAACTGTAGGTTCTTAGGCAAGTCACTTACTTCACCTGTCTAGGCCTCACTATTAAATGAGGTTAATGATCCTTATCTTGAAGAGTTGCAAGGATTGAGATAAAGTGCCTGATGGTCAGCACACTGACTGACAGGTGCATGGCATGATAAACAGTGGTCTCCGCTGGGGTCTCAGCAGGAAATGATCATTCAAGGAGAGTTTAATAAAGGCAGTCTTTACAATGCTGTGGGCAGGTCAAGGAAACAAGGAATAATGCAGTGAGAATGGAGGGGTAACAGCTCCTAGAACCTGTGGATTTGGTGGGGGAGGGTATAAAACAGGAGAGGGTGCAAGAGAGGCCAGCAAGGGCTGGGTATTTCAAAGAGGGACTTGATGGAGCTGAGATTTTACCCTGAGAGCCAATAGGATCTGTGGCTGAATTTTAGATAGTAGAGTGACTGGTCAGATTTATGTTTCAGCAAAATTACCTTGGTGATCTAGTAAAGAAGGTATTAGCTACTGAAAGACGGATAAGTAAACTGACAATGCCAGGCTGTTTATGAATGTAAAACTCAGACCCACAACCTGCAACAACCAACCCAGGAAACCAAACCACAACCTCCATAGCAATCAGACCAAAATACCAGGGCTTTATCAATAACTGATAAAAAAAAAAAAATTTATCAATAACTGATACAAAAAAATTTTTTTTCACCCTACCTTTAATTTAGGACTATCCAAAGAAAGCCAAATATGTTCTCCTAACCAATCACAAGGGAGCCCTGGTACACGGTAGTTAAGTGCTCAGCTGCTAACCAAAAGGTTGGTAGTTCAAACCCATCAGCCACTCCCAGGGGAAAGATGTGGCAGTCTGTTTGCATACAGATTTACAGCCTTGGAAACCCTATGGGGTAGTTCTACTCTGTCCTATAGGGTCACTATGAGTTGTAATCGACTCAATGGCAGTGGGTTCGGTTTTTTTTAAGTAATCATATAGGATACCCTGCTTCTAGTTAGCTAACATACATTTCCCCATGCCAACAGACTCTAATCAGGGTATACCTGAAACCTTTCTTTTCTTCACTATAAAGCTTTCCCACTTCCCTGCCTCTCTTGAATATCTGCCCGATACAAGCAATAGTGGCTGATTCCCTTGCTGTAAAAAACTAGTTGCCATCAAGTTGACTCTGGCTCAGGGCTACCTCATGTGTTTCAGACAGAACTATACTCCATAGGATTTTCAATGGCTGTGATCTTTTGGAAGTAGATGCCTAGGCCTCCTGAGATGCTTCTGGGTAGATTCCAACTGCCAAACTTTGGGTTGGTAGCTGAGCACATAACCATTTTTTCCACTCAAATAGCCTTTGCCTGTTCTCATTTGGGTGGTCTTTATTTCCACACTGCTCTGACCCTGACCCTTGAGCAGGGACATCTAGGCCCACCAGCTGTAACTGGGCAGGGGAGGAATCCCACCGTAGGGGAGGGAAGTCCTGCGGGGTAGTACAGGTGTGGTGGAAGAGGAGCATGGTTCTAAAACTGAGTCTCCAAGCAAAGGTTCAAATATGAGAGGAGATCTTGGTCAGAAAATAACAATGCAGTACTTGTCAAACTTTCATGTGCACAGGTATCACCTGGGGGATCTTGTTACAATGCAGACGCTGACTCAGCAGATCTGGAGTAGGCCCTGAGATGCAGCCTTGGTAACAACTCCCAGATAACTGCTGATAACTGTGATTCGTGGACCACACTTTGAGTAGAAAGGGCCTAGAATGTAATTCTCAAGCTTGAGTGTGCATCATAATCACCTAGAGAGCTTGTTAACACACAGATTCTGAGCCTGGCCTGGAGGATTTCTGATTTAATGGGCCTTGGATGGAGCAGTTCTAATAAGCTCCCAAGTGACGCTGATGATGCTGGTCCACAGGCCACACTTCTGAGGGGTAAGGCCTTAGAGGCCAACTGTTTCAACCTTCTCTTTTACAGGTGAGTAAATTGAGCCCACGGAAGGGCATGACTGGCCCTGTGTCATAGAGTAAGTTGGTGGCAGAGGCTGTAGGAATCTAGCTTTGAGACCTCTGATTCAGAGTTCTCATGAGGGCCCCCAGGACACTCTGGGGGATTGTTGAGGGCCATATACTCTATTTGCTACTTAACGGTAAAGGTGGGAGGGAGTGAACAAGGAGTTGTTAAGGCAAGAGTGTTTCCAGCATTCACGTCCTTGGAGAGTACAACTGGATCTACCAATGTGTGTGATGCGCTCTTTACACATCAGCCTGCTCTGAGGGTACCATGAAAGCTGACATAAATCTCTGGTGGGCCACCAAAGGCCTGCTTCCCAGATACAGTGATTGGCATGAAATCTCAACACAACACTAAAAACACATGCTCACACTGGTGCAATCCATTTGAAGAGCTGTTTGGCAATATGTATCATGAGTTACAAGTGTTCATTCCTTTCAACCCCGTAATTTCACATGGGGGAAGCGGCTAATATAGAAACACACCAAACAGGAGAAAGAAGACCAGCTATGACATGGGATGGCTGCTGGGTGGCTGTGACTACAAACTATCTCTAGCACCTACAACACTCCTGAATCATAGGCTTGAATACTTCCTCTGAATACTTTTTTATTTAAACAAGTAAGATAACTAAATATCAGAGAAGTTAATTTTTACCCAAAATCACCTATCCAGGCCATGTTAGAATCAGGATTTGACTCCAGATCTATTTGATCCAAAGGCCATATTCCTTCCACCAAGACATACCACCACCATCATATACTTGAGGTTCATCACAGTGTTATCAGAAATATGGAAAAACAATAGGGGAATAATTAGGTAAATTAGAATATACACACTCCATGGAAAATTATGCACTCATTAGAAAAGATAAGCTGTTTCCATGGTGCTATATAAAGTCATGATTGTGATAAAATGCTTAATGAAAAATGATGATGGCAAATTTTATGTAATTATAGTTATGCAAAATATGTATGCCTATTAACAAAAGTAAAATATAAGGCAAAATAATTGTCATGCCAGAAGAAGAGGTTACAGGGGATATTTTTTCTCTGATAACTTGAACTTTCTGTAATATTTTTATTAAAATTGTTTAGGGAAGGCTAAGAATATAGGAAAGAGTAAATATTCAAATGCATGTGTTGGTGGGGAGTGCACAGGGCTTATCTACACAGGATCCTTAAGAGAAGTTCCAGTATAATCTTGAAACAAATATGTATGCTCCTATCTTCCAGCAGCTCTGCTTTTCGGTCATAAATTCTCTCTAGATGACTTGTTTTAGTGTAGAGTTTCCCACTTCTAGTGTCTTCCTCAGGAAGATCTCTACAGCATTGATCCCTTCTTCCAAATAGGAACAAAGATTAAGAACTACCTTCGGGAATTGCAGATAGCACATTTACTTGGAAGATGGGAAAGGGCAAGGAGGGCAGTTAGCATCCCAGGTGACAATACGGCTGATGCTGGGAATGAAAGGCTGCTCTCCTAGGCCTATGGCTCATGGGACCAGTTCTGGAGAACTCCAAGGAGAGCATAGTGTGTCTTATTAGGATTAGGGCAGACAGTTGTGACAGGAGGGTGTTACCAAGGCTATTCTCAGCTCCCACCTTCCCCAGGCACTCCTGGTAGAATCTTCAGAGTCTCCCCTAAAGGCCAAGCTCTACATAGGGCCAGGGTACAGCAGCAGCTTCAGCTAGAATAGGAAAACCAGCCACCTCTGTGCCTAACACAGCCCTTCCTAAGCCTGGATAGGTCCATTTTGTACAAGGAGGTTTCTCTGTGGTGTTCCCCCTAAGTGGGAGGATGATAAAAAGGCATCCCTGCATAGGGCCTTGACATAGTCTCTGTACCTCCACACAATGAGCCTACTGCCTACTTTAATATCCAGCACCTCCTGTCCATCATGCTGACTTATAACACTGAGTCCAACTACGAGATGGGAACAAAGCTGATACTGACATGTCTGGTCCTTGCTTTAGTCTACTGGCAACTGGACACTGAGCTGCCCAGTAGGGGATACAGTGTCTGGTGAGTTTCCCCAGAGCCTCAGACCAGGTGCTTCATTTTCTTCTTGGCCCAAATGCTGAGATCCCTGCAGGTATTGTAACAGAGTCCACTAAGATAATAAGCATTGTGACGATTACTTGAAACTGAAAAATGCTCATGGAGGAGGAAAAAAAGAAAACAAACAAAAAAAAAAACCCTCAGAAATTAGAGTAAAGAGAGATTCTGTAGGGCAATAGATGAATGAGCACAGAGCTTTACCCATCCCCATATCAGTGTCCTGAGAATTGGCCAGGGATGGCAGGCTGACTTCATCTTAAGTGCTATTCCTTTTCAATTGGAAATGACCACCTAGAGTGCTATGATGAGAGGGATTCTAAGGCCATGTTCAAGTTCAGTGGAAAATCATGCCATTATTGATGACTATCTTGGGAACAGTATTAGGGAAGAGTGGAACACAATTGCCCCATACTTCCCTTTGTTAGGAAATGAGCCCTGGTGGTGCAGTGGTTAAGAGCTCAGGCTGCTAACCAAAAGGTCAGCAATTCATATCAAACTGTCACTCCTTGGAAACTCTATGGGGCAGTTCTAGTCTGTCCTATAGGGTCGCTATGAGTTGGAATTGACTTGGCGTCAACTGGTTTGTTTTTTGTTAGGAAATAAGCAAATTGAGACTCAAGTTTTAAAACAAGAAGGAAAATGTCCACCCTTTCTAACCGTGTGTTTATAGACTTCTGTCCAAATGTGTACATACTGTCCTACTCCCCTCCCTTAGATACATTTCTATGGAACAAAGAGAGCTATTATTTTGAGCACAGTCCTCCCATCAACGGCAGGCATGTGAATGTCTCTGCTTGCTGCTGACAAATCTATTGAGAGGAAAAAAGAAAGCAAGAGTTCCAGCTTAACTAACTGGCTGCTTAAACAGATCCTGGTCACCCTTGTCATACTCTAAAAATTCTGTCTTTCAATCTAGCAAGATCAACAGACATGCTCCAAAATAGAGTGATTAGAAAGTAAAATATGGCCTATGAGCTCAGGGGAACTGAAAGCCATTAACCAGGATGGATAAGTAGATTACATAAAAACAGGAAAATGTTTGACACAGTGGAAAGTCAAACTTTTGCAATGTGATTACAACCACATAAAAGATGTTGTTGGCCACTGGAACCTCAGTATATTGTATACTATAGGATTTGGGATATAATGTCATGATTTTGTACGGTCATATTGATTCATATCTGTGGGTAGACTGCTCCCAAGAGTTACTCCTGACTATTATTATACCTCTCATGAAGCCCTAGTAGCTCAGTGGTTAAGTGCTTGGCTGCTAACCCACCAGCTGCTCTGCAGGAGAAAGATGTGGTAGTCTTTTTCTGTAAAGATTACAGCTTTGGAAACCCTATGGGGAAGTTTTACAGGGTTGGGATGAGTTGGAATTGGCTTGATGATGGGTTTATTATTGAACCTCAGCCATCAAAGGGAACCTCTCAAAAGCTTCATGCATTCGAAAATCATTTGAGTACCTTCTGTGTTCCTGGCACTGTATAAGCCACTGGGTTCTTCAGTGGTGAGAAGTATACCTTGACCCTGCCTTCATGGCACTTACAGTATAGACAGACATCATTATAAACAAGTACATCATAATTACAAATCGGGGTACATGTTATTCAGGGAATGGGAAGCAGTGATAGAGAATAATGGTGAGTGGGTAGAGTTCTACTTTAAGGTTGTTGAGGAGGGCCTTTCTGAGGAGGCAGCATGTAGGTTGATATGTGTAGTATGAGAACGAGTTGGCTAAGGAAATACACGAGGAAGAGCTTTCTGGTAACTGAGAACTCCACCTGCTATGAGCCTGAAGGTGGAGGGAGCTTGGCATGCCAGTGAACATAAAAGAAGGCCAGTGAGGCTAGAGAAAAAAAAAGAGAATGGGTTAGACCTGAGTTAGAAGTTTGTTTGTTTGTTTGTTTGATCTGAAATGCAATGGGAAACTGCTGGTGGGTGTCAAGGGAGCAGAGATTCAGTAACAGACAAGTGGCAAACGGAAATCCTGTTATGATTGTGGGTGAAAGTTTGGTAAGTCAAAGCAGAAAGGTGCTTTAGAGGCAATCTTTCCCAACCATCTCAGGTTATAGGTGTGGAAAAGAAATGAACTCCCCTAGCCTGATCAAACCAAACCCATTGCCATTAAGCCAGTTCTGACTTATGGCACACCCCATGTGTGTCAGAGTGGAGCTGTGTTCCATGGATTTTCAGTTGCTGTGGTCTTACTGAAGCAGGTTGTCAGGCTTATCTTCCATGGTGCTGCTCGGTGGATTTGAACTTTTGGTTAGTAGCCAAGCACAAACCATCTGTTCCACCCAGGGACCTTAGCCTGATAAAACCAAAACCAAACCTGTTGCCGTTGGTTACATTCTGATCAATGGTGACTCCACGTGTGTCAGTAGAGCTGTATCCTATTGAGTTTTCAATGGTTTAACCTTATGGAAGTATATCGCCAGGACTTTCTTCCATGGTGCTGTTGGGTGGATTTGAACCACCAACTATTCAGTTAGTAGCTGTGTGCAAACTGTTTGTGCCACCCAGGTACCTTAGCCTGATAAAGGGGCTCCATAAAGGAAAAAAAAAAAAAATCTACAGCAAGTGTATTTAATGAGAAATATTAGGGAGAATTTGGAATCACAGGTGCTCTTATACTCTGCTGGTGAGGTCACTTTGGATAATAGTTTGTGATTTTCTTGTAAAGTTGAATATGCATTTACCCGATGACCTAGTTTCAGGGCATAAACTCAAGAGAAACTCTTGCATGTATACAACAGGATGTATGCACAAGGTTGTTCATATCGTCACTGTTGATAATGCCAAACCCTAGAAGCAACTCCAAATTCCTATTAAAGGATAATGGTTAAATGCATTGTGATGTAGTCACACAAAGCAATATTACAGAGCAGTCGAGACGAGTGAAGTACCACTGATTGCTCTAACAGGGATCACAACAGAGGGTCCTGGACAGAGCTGGAGAAAAATGCACAACAACATTCAAGCTCACCAAAAAAGATCAGACTAACTGGTCTTACAGAGACTGGGGAAACCCGAAGAGTATGGCCCCCCAGACACCCTTTTAACTCAATACTGAAGTCACTCCTGAGGTTTACCCTTCAGTCAAAGGTTAGACAGGCCTATAAAACAAATAATAACACACATAGTACAACCATATATAGGAGACTAAATGGGCACACCAGCCCAGGGACAAGGATGAGAAGGCAGAAGAGGGCAGGAAATCTGGACAAATGGAAATGGGGAACCAAGGTTGAGAAGGGGAGAGTGTTGACACGTTGCAGGGTTTGCAACCGATGTCAGAAAACAATATATATATTGTTTAATGAGAAACTAATTTTCTCTGTAAAATTTCACCTAAAGCACAATTAAAAAAAAAAAAAAACTACATCTGTTCTGATCAATAGGGATGGATGTTAGCAATATAAAATGGAAAAAAAGCTCCAAAAGTTTGTATATAACTTGGCATCTTTTATTAAAGATAAAACAGCAAATTTAAAGAAATATGCTTTAAGGACTATATACAAGTAGTAAATCCACATAAAATGCAGAAGAATTTTATACAAGATTCAGAGTAGTGGTGGAGGCAGAGGGACGGGATGGGGAGGAGCTGATAAGTAGATGGAAGATATTTTTAATATTCTAGTTGTCCTGTCAGGCAGTGTATCACTGCAAAAATGAATGAAGGAACATAAAGGAAGGCCATGCATGAACCAATGAAGAAAGTGTTTCATGAAACTAGGAGTAGGAGTAATCCAATTCTGGGCACCCAAGTGAGAGTCAGAGCAGGAAAGTCCCTTTGAATCTATCTGGTACAGGTCACAGATGTGGAAACAGAGGCCCAGGTTGGGGAAGGGACTCATCCAAACGCATTACTAAACAGAGCCCTGGTGGTGCAGTGGGTAAGAGCTTGGCTGCTAACCAAAAGGTTGGCAGTTCGAATCCACCAGCCACTCCTTGAAAACTCTATGGTCTTCTCTATCCGATAGGGTCGCCATGAGTCGGAATCGAGGTGACGGCAACAGGTTTTGGTTTTTTTGGTTGGCAAACTAAAAATTAATCTTAAATATCCTAATTGCACAATTCATTATTTGATATGGAATAATCTACACATCTTAAAAACATGCATAAGATAAAAGGGAGACCCAGAAAACAAGGATTATTTTTATGACATATGTTTTGAAAGGCTCCGAAGAAGACTTGATATGTATGTAATATGTTCATGCAAATATATGAACATATGCCTAAATGTATGTGTGTGTGAATACTGAAACCATAATTAGGTAGGCCGAGGCCCTGTACTTGAGTGTCAGTTTCAGGGAAACTACTTTTCTCTTGGGGAAGAGTTAAGAAAAAGTAGACAAAAGGGCTCAGGATGAAGGGAGGAGGGCCACTGCCATCCTCTAAGGCCAAGAAGTAATCTAATCACTAAATTACAATTTGAATTCCAGTCTCAAGGGACTTCAGAATGGAGGCTCCGGATGCCCTAATGGTAGATGAAAGCCCACAACACCCTTCATCTGAGCCCAAACACAGAGTCGTTCTGACCAAAACAGGAATGAAAAGACCAGCCAGTTAAAAGCGGAAAATTCGTGCTGCATCGCCCCGCCCAGGTGGGATTCCAACAGAAGGAACACGGTGAAACATCGGAGATGAAAAGAGAACAACCTGTAATGTTTAAAGAGACACTTTGCAGCTTAAACACCGCCTTTGGGCACAGCTCATAGAAAGGACCATGCCAGCCAGAGAGGGGGTATGTATACAGGAGATCCTCTGCAAAGGCCTCTGGGCACACAGTGCATCAACACAGTGTCCCTCCCATCTGCGAACATGAAGGAGAGCCCATGTTTTGCCAAATGCAGAACTTATTTCCTTCCCTCCCCCATCCTGGGACAGTTATAAGTGCATAAAATTAGTTTCACCAGGAGATTTTAATGTAAATTTTTTTTTTTTTTTTTTAAAGCCCTAGAGAGCAATTGTGATAGAAATTCATGAGAAACATCTGGGAGCCTATTGAAATGGCAGGGGGGTTTCTCCCAGGACATTAGAATGGCATGTCTGTTGAGGTGACCTGGTGTTCCTCCAGTCCAGGAGAAAACACATAACCCTGTATCCCTGATATCTCCTGCAGTTAACAATATTGAAGATGCAACTGGGAAAATGGTATAGCCCAAAGGTGAA
This sequence comes from Loxodonta africana, assembly GCF_030014295.1. NCBI lineage: Eukaryota > Metazoa > Chordata > Mammalia > Proboscidea > Elephantidae > Loxodonta > Loxodonta africana. The sequence continues at coordinate 41,770,554 of NC_087365.1, forward strand.
TGCCTTGTACACACATGATGACAAACACACAAATACATCTGTGCACACACTTGGCAGCGTACAACTACATAAACTCTCACACTTGCACACACCAAGACAAACATACTCATCCCCACGTACATACTGCAGGGATATTTTCCAGCAGCTCCCACCTTTTACCTGCAGCTGAACTGAATGATTAATGTTTATTGTGAAAACTTTTTTATTACCAGGAGAACATGATTTGCTGGGCTTTTAGGTAACAAGTATGATGCATCTGTTGATTCCCAGTGATACCTTGCCTGGCTCCACCACAAATTCTTGGGTTACAATGGGGAAAAAACCACCCAAGGCAAATATATAGGCATTCCTGATGGTCCACAAGTAGAGGACAGGCAGCTGTAACGGGCTCACTTATATAAATACAACTTACTTGCTTCAGAATGCAATTTCTTTCCTTCCCAGACTTTGAGTGCAAGAAATCATCCTTTTCAATGTGGAGCCATTTCTATCGAAATGCCTGTCAGCCTCCCTGTCAGCCCGGCAGGCCTACGGATGGCATTCACCGGGGGCTGCCTGCATTTGTCAAGTCTCTGGAAGGGAAACATCCTATGGAAGTTGACTGATGGGCTGAGGGTTAGGAAAAATGACTTCTAGACATCCCAGATTCCTGACTTTTAAGATTTAGGGAAGGCCTCTGAGCAAATCTATTAAGTTGTTGTGTGTGTGTGTGTGGGTGTATTTGTGTATATGTCTTTTTTTAATCTCACAAAAGAACAACAGAACTAACTTAGGCTATACTGGAGATAGAAAAAGATTGTAAGGTAAGGTCTGTGATACGCTCTGGCATCCGGGTTGCAAGATGCCATTAGTAAAACACAAAGGGATTTTGACAGAATGATACCTCTCTGTGTGTCTTTGATTATTTCACAAAGTGTTGGTTTAGCAACCTTGAGGAAAAAAAGGCCAATGCTTCTTGAATTTAAACCTTAAAAATAAGTAACACCTAGTACCTGGGCATGCATGATTGAGTTGGCTATAGTGTAAGATCAGATAGAGGGGGATACCGGCAGAGTGAGAATGAAGACAGGGCAAGGCCAGCAGCAAGATGGTGTTAACAGGTACTTAGCTAGGACAGCATATCAGAGGGACTGATTGGCTTATCTAGTGCAGTGCTGCTTCTCAGCTCTGGTTGTACCTTAGAATTCTCTGAAGAACTTAAAAACCAAGCAAAACACATGGACAGAGCCTGTCCCCCAGAAATACTGACTTATTTGTACTGCAGTGAGGCCCATGTATTCTTGCATCTATCCATGCCTCATCCATATATGGCTCCATGTATGTATGCATCTATGTCCCTATCCATATCCATATCTATCTGTCCATCCATGCATGCCTCCATCCATGCATCCACTCACATATCTATCCATCTGATCTGAAGGTTCTCCAGGTAATTTCAATCTTCAGCTAGGCTTGAGAGCCATGAAATAAATTAGACAAAAATTTCATCACCACCCCTTGTTAAGATAAAGCACAAATCCACACATTCATTCAAGGAGTATTTACTGAGCACCTACTAGGTACAAGCCACTATTTTAGGCCCTTGGAATACACTGAAAAGCAAGAGTAAATATGGTCTCTGACCTCATGAGGCTAATAAAAGTCCAGTGGAGGCCTGGAGGGTACTAGAATATACAAACAAAATAAGAGCAGACTGTGAAAATGGTGTAAAAGAAATAAGCAAGTTGCTGAAAGAGAAAATAGAGGGGAACCTGTTTTGGATAAAATGAATAGTAGAGAGGAGAAAGCTCTTTATTTGGAGGTGAGGAATAAGGAGGAGCCAACTGTGAAGAGTATAAAGAGTGTTATAGGCAGAAAGAATGCCATTTACAGAGTCACATGGGCTGGGAAGAACTAGGTGAGCTTGAGAAAATGCCAGAAGGCCACAGGGGCTGGAACACAGTAAGTGATGGGAAGAGGGACAGGAGATGAGAGTAGAGAGGAAGGCTGGGGATCCTGGCTCATGGCAACCCTACAGGACAGGGTAGAACTGCCCCATAGGGTTTCTGAGAAGCAGCTGGTAGATTTGAAGTGCCAACCTTTTGGTTAGCAGCCAAACTCAACCACTAGCCATTTAACCTCTTAAAATTAAGATGAAGCCAAAGGACAGAAGTAATGTGATCGGATTTATCTTGTAAGATGTTGTCTCTGGCTGCTGTGTGGAGAAGTGGGAAGGGGATGTGGGGCCAGGCAGGGAGATCAATTAGGAGATACTGAAGTGGTCCAGGCATCAGATGGGTGCTTAAAACAGGGTGTGGTGATAGAGATGGGACTTTGAGGGCTCACCTGAGTCTATTTGAAGTCCCTGGGTGGTTAACACCCTTAGCTGCTAGCTGAGAGATTAGAAGTTTGAATCCACCCAGAGGTACCTTGGAAGAAAGGCCTGGTGATCAACTTCCAAAAAATCAGCCATTGAAAACCCTATGGAACTCAGTTCCACTCTGAAGCACGTGGGGTTGCCATGAGATGGAATTGACAGAAACTTTTTTTTTTTTTTTGGCAGGAGAAGTGAGTGAACCTGTGGTGGACAGGATGTGTGGCAGCTGGGTGCAGGGGGAGTGGAGTGGATCTCCACATTCCTGGTTTGAACGAAAGGAAAAAAAAAAAACACCAAACTTCTTGCCGTTGAATTGATTCCAACTCATAAAAAAAAAAAAAAAGCGACCCTATAAGACAGAGTAGAACTGCTCCATACGGTTTCCAAGGCTGTAATCTTTACTGAAGCAAACTGCCACATCTGTCTCCCGCAGAGCTGCTGGTGGGTTCAAACTGCCGAGCTTTTGGTTAGCAGCCGAGCACTTGACCGATGCACCACCAGGGCTCATTTGAACAAACGAAACAGGTGTTTTTTCTAGCTACCAGGTTGGCTTGAGTTATACCTAATAGCAACCTGCATTATGCAAACTGTGTATCCTAATTAACATAGTTTCAGTTTGAGTTAGGCAAATTCTTGCTCTGAGCTGAATTAGTCACATGCCAGCTGATCCCTTCCCGCCTATACTGCCTCCTACCCATCTGGATCACATCCCATTCTCCCTGCTACACCTCTGATGATCAGAGCCGTGGGCATGTCTGGGGTCAGTGAGCCCCGAGAGTTCCGTGTGGCCAAGCTAGAAGACAGGAGAAGGGTGTGCTCATCATCCAACTGAGCGAGCCAGGGACCTCTGATGGACCTGTCTCTTTGACAGCTTGCTCAGGAGCCATCCACGTGGCCCACCCCCTCCCTCTGTCAATGTTTGTGTCTGCTCCAGCCCTGTTCCAAACTCCACTCTGCTCAGAACACGGGCCCAGACTTCTCAAAATGCACGCTGATGGCATGTTGATTCTCGGAGCCCATGCTTCTGGTTCAGAACAAATCCAGCCATCTGTATGATGGAAAAATATTGACAACCCTTCGACCTATTGTCCCTTTGGAAGGCTCCCACACAGGAATGCCACCTTGTTTTATTTAGGCAAAGTCTGTGTTTTATTTAACTCTGAATGCCTGGCACCTAGAATAGCTTGGAAGATAAATGTCAATCAACTCCAGCATAATCAAGATACCCATTCCTGACTCATTAGGGTCTTCTCATTCCCTTTAAGCTTCCCAGATTTATACACTGTAATTAGAAACTTGGTGATTTTGACTGCTAAACAGAAAGGCTTACTGGGAAGCTTTGCATGTCTGAATTTTAAATATTTTCACACTTAGTTAACCCAGTTGCTAGTGTAACATCTTCTGGCCCAATTCCCTCACATTGTGTGATTTTTATTTTTGGACAGAGACAAGAACAATTAATTGAATTGAAACACATATTGATTACTGTTTTTCATGAACTCTGAACAGCTTGTCTCTAAATGATTTTATTGAAGAGTTTTCAGACAACTGTTTGGCTGGATGGTTTCCCTGATGACCTCATTCAGGCTGTAAGTGCCTGTCTGCAGTTGTGATGGTCCGTATGTTTGATGAATTGTAGTTATTAAGGGCTAAATCAGGATGGGGAGGCCATAGAACCCTTCTTCGAGTACATGCTCTGATTGGGGGACTCTGATATTTCATTGAAACGAAGAGCGGGGCTCTGCAAGAGGCTGTACTAATGGTAAGGTTTCCACACCCCTGGTGGAAATAGCTCTATGAACCCCACAGGAGTAGGGATATTGCTCAGTTCATTTGCTGATCATGTGATTCATCCAATGTCCACAGTGTTTTCACGAGCAGAGCTTTCTGGACCAGCTGATGTCCTTTTAGGACCCCCACCATCCATCCTCTCCTGCAGTATGACTTTGTTCACTTCTCAAAAGGCATCAAGAACATTCCAGGCAAAGGGAAAGGCCTGTGCCTGGGTCTCAGGGCAACAGTAAAGTCTTGGGATGCTGAAAAGGGACGAGGCCATAAGACATCACTGAGGAGTGTGGCATGAGATAAGTTTGGAGAGGGAAGCAGGAGCCACATCATGGAGCCCTGCAGGTCATGGAGAACCACCAGGTTCTCTTTCAGATGCAGTCAGACACTGCCACGGTGTTAAAAAGGCGCTCTGGCAGTGCAACGCTTAAGTGCTCAGCTGCTAACCAAAAGGTTAGTGGTTTGAATCTATCCACCAGTTCTTTGGGAGAATAGACCTGGCAATTTACTTCCATAAGGATTGCAGCCTAGGAAACCCTACAGGGCAGTTCTCTTCTGTCACATTGGGTCCCCATGAGTTGGACTCAACAGCACCTAACAACAACAACATGGGTGTTAAAAGTAGTCTCTGAGTAGTGCAAATGGTTCATGTGCTTGGCTGCTAACTGAAAGGTTAGTGGTTTGAGTCCACCCAGAGGTACCTGGGAAGAAAGTCTTGGTGACCTACTTTTGAAATATCAGACATTGAAAACCCTATGGGGCACTTTTCCTCCGACACACACGGGGTTGCTATGAGTAAGAATCACCTAAATGACAATTGGTTTTAGAGGGTTAAAACAAGGTAGCCACGTAGCCCAAGCCTCCCAGAGAAGCAGCGTTCCCAGCACAGCTCAGCATCCCTCAATCTGGGAAGTGTTATGATTGTGTTAACAGGCTGGAATATTCAGCACTGGACTTCAGATATGGGGTGAGTACGATTTATTACGCTCCTCAAACATACGGACCATCGCAACTGCAGACAGGCACTTACAGCAGGCTGTTGGGACTGTTGACCCCTCTTTGCACACAAGGAAATTGAACTTCAGAGAGTTTTCATGAGTTATCCAGGGTCTCAGAGCCAGCAGATGAAAAGCTGGGATTCAAATTCAGGTCTGTGCAACTCCAAAGCCACCTCAGGCCTGTAAACCAGGGGCCATGCACTGAGGGGAAAACAGTGCCGTTGGAGTTGGGCCCATCTCCTTATCTGTATGACCAGAAATTCAATATAGATCCAGATTGTGGAATTTTAGAATGGCTCTCAGACCAGTGCTTCTCAGACTTTAATGTGTACACCAATCACCTGGGGATATTCTTAAAACACAGATTCTGATTCAGTGGGTCTGGCTGGGGCCCAAGATTCTGCATTTATAACAAGCTCCCAGTCGCTGCTGACGCTGCCTGTCTTTTATTTTGAGTGGCAAAGCTGTGACGTGGCCTCTCTCTCTGCACTGTCTGTCACTCTCTTACGGAAGTGATTACAGAAGTGCGTTCTGTATCTCCTACCGAAGGGCAAATCCATAGAGATCTGAGGCCACGTTCTAATTTACCCTTATACTTCTATTGTGGCTGATGTTAGGCTGGCTTCAGTGGGATCTGGTAAGTATTCTGAGTTCCCACTTCAGTGGTCAGGGAGGAGGGTCAAGCCCTCCGCAGAATTAGGATGTTTACAGTCCCGGGGTGGCAACAGGGCCAGGGCTAGACCCCCATCCCTTAGCAAGGGAGGACCCAGGCTCTGACAGTTCGTGATTCCAGGAAGTTCATCAAAATAAGAACTTGTTACTGAAAGGAAGATATCAGAGCTGGGTGAGCAACAGAAAAGAGGCAGATGTGACAAAGCTTTCCTATCTTCCACCAGGTACAAAGTATTCCAATAAATAGCTTGAGCCCTCATCGTGATATCATGGACGATGGCCATGCCCTTGTTTCCTGGTGCATTTTCCAGATGTCCCCAACAGCCTATTGTCCACATCAGGGCCAGGGTGATCTTTGAAGAATATAAATCTGATTCCTTCACTTCTCTACTTAAAAGCCTCCTAGGGCTTTCCACTCCTCTTAAGATGCAGTGGGTTCTCTTTACCACGCCTAGGAGCCCTGCGTGCTCTGACCCTGCCTACTACCACCCAGCGTGGCCTCTTCGCTGTCTTCCATGCTCACTCAGCTTCAGTCACCCTGGCCACTTTTCTGTTTTTTCAACATGCCAAACTCATTCCCACCTCAGGGCCTTTGCACTGGCTCATTTTCTTTGTGTCTTTACTGCTTTACTTTCAAAGACTCTGGCCACAGGCAAAGTCTGAACAGCAAAGTGACTTCAAAATGAGGTATACCCTTTGATTTTGTGAGTTTGCCCTGGATTTTTTTTTTCCTTTTTTTTTTTTTTTTTTTTACCTAGTTGAAGCTGGATACTGTCTGACACTCTCATGGCAAAATAAAGGGGATAGAAGCCCAGAAAAAGAATGAGGCTTTCTCAAAGCCACTCAGATTCGGTCAGGGGGAGACTTATCTAGGAATAGACCAGAAGTTATGACTTGAATTCACAGGGAAGGAAATGTAATCCTAACATGCTGCCCTGACCTGATATATTTAACAGTATTTACATAAACCAAAAACCAAACCCAGTGCCCTCGAGTCGATTCCGACTCATAGCGACCCTATACACATAGTTCTGATGAATGAAAGCAGTCTCTGCATGGCATAAACGGTTAAGCATATGAGTACTAACTGAAAGGCTGGCAGTTTGAATCCACCAAAGATGCCTCAGAAGACAGGCCTGGCAATCTGCTTCTGAAAAATCAGCCGCTGAAGGCCCTATGGAGCACAGATCTACTCTGACACAAACGAGGTCTCCATGAGTCGGAATCAACTCGCCGGCAACTGTTTAATTATAGAAACCTTCACCCCGCTTTGCCTTTGGCTCTTGTCTTTGCTGAGTCCAAGGTTGTGCATAGGAGGAAAAAGTCAATCCTGGATTTCTCCGTTATTTGCATTAATCTTTTTTTTTTTGGTAACAAAATATGCTTTTTGAGTCCAGCAGAGGGTGATTTGTCATTTATGGATTTCTCTCTAGAAATTACAACCAGAACCTAATTTTAAAAATCAAATTGGTTTCATCTAATTAAATTTGGAAATTGCCTCATAAACAGAAACTCCGATATAAATGTCTTCAAAAGCAAGGTCCTCCTGCTTACTGTCTGGGGCAGGATTGGGTTGAGCCCAGCGTGGGAGGGACTCTGGATCTGTGCTCAAGGACATGTCCTCCTAGCAACTGAGGAAACTTCCCAAAGAGTATTGTGGTCTACAGCAGAGCTTCTGAAACTTTAATGCCCATATGAACCACCTGGGGATCTTATGAATATGCAGATTCGGATCTAGTGGGTCCTGGGTGGGGCCTGAGAACCTGCATTTCCAACCAGCTCCCAGGTGATGCTGATGCTGCTGGTCCATGGATCACAGTAAGTAGCAGCAAAGGGCAAGGCACCTGCATTCAGGAGACGTGAACTTGCCGTCTTGGCTATAGGATCTTGGTCTTTTCATTTCATCTCTGAATCTCAATTTTATGTGAGGATAAGAGTAACCGTTCACGACGCTGTTTCTAGGTACCAAACATTGTGCTAAACACATATCTAATTTGATCATCACAGCAACCCTGAAATTGTATTTATTACCCTGGTTTTCAGATGAGAAACCTGAGTTTCTAAAATGGAATTGTTAGACAGCTCTTCTTTGAGGAATTCTGGATTTAGTGAGACAAGTGTTTTCTGAAGGTGTTTTCTCAGCACCATGTATGTGCTGGTTGGTCTTCTCCTTTAGAGAGATTCTGGGTCCATCTGATTAATCCTGAATATTTCTTTCTCATCAGTCAGTCCTTGAGTTTCTTTCCTAGAGCTCATCCTCCCTTATGGTGGAGCTTTCTTCCCAGCCCACTCTCAGCAGGTGTATAGTAGGTATACGTTTCCACGTGACCACTTATTGGCCTCCATCCATCCATGGGCCTGTTGTGCATGTTTCAACCTGGGGACGCTTGGATCCTTTCCGTCCTCAGACTCCCTACAGCCACCCTGAAGCAGTGATTACCACCTCCACTTTACAGGTGAGGAAACCAAGGCTTGGGAAAAAGAGGAACCTGCCAAAAGTCACTTGAGACTATGCAGAGGTGGGATATGAGGCTATACCTTTCCAACTTCAGCATCCACACCCTTTCCTGTGCATTTCTGCGTTTTTCGATTTTACCCCATATTGCAAGCTCATGGTATCTCAGAATATAAGGGTTGGGGGGAGGGGCAGTTATTTTCTCTTCCTCTCCATGGTTGAATCTTAGCCTATATCTGGTTGTTGGAGTTGTTGTCATTGTCTGTTTTTGTATTTGTTGTTGTAAATAATGGATATCTGTGTATTTCTAGTTTAAGTTTTCAGAAAGCCATGTTTTGTTGGCTTAATGGGTACATTCCTTCCTGAGGAGATCCTGCCCCATTTCTGGTATGATAAACCCAAACCACTGCCCTCAAGTTGATTCTAAGCCATAGCGACCCTATAGGGCAGAATGGAACTGCCCCACAGAGTTTCCGAGGCTGCATCTTTATGCGAGCAGATTGCCACATCTTTTCCCATAGAGTGAACTGCCTATCTTTTGGTTAGCAGCCAAATGCTTTAACCACTGCACCACCAGGGATCCTTTCTGATATGATAAAACCAAAACCCATTGGCATCAAGTCGATTCCAACTCATAGCAACCCTATAGGGCAGAGTAGAACTGCTCCATAGGGCTTCTAAGGAGCAGCTGGTGGATTTGAACTGCTGATCTATCTGCTAGCAGCCGAACTCTTAACTGTGGCACCAGGGCTCCTCTGATATGATCAGGCCTTGCTGGCAGGGGGTACTTTGAACACCATCACCTGAGATGACAATAAAATATACCTTGGACCCAGAGCAATTTAAATCTACGGAATCCTGTATCCCCAGGGTAGAGAATGACATTGGACTCTTTGTGAAGCTCAAGGACTACCACATTTTTCATGCAAATAATGCATGCCTTCCGTGTGTTTGCCAGCTGAGACCCTCTCCATGAGGTACCCTTGTGTGGCTGGCAAACAAACATAGAAGACACACATTATTTGTTTGAAAGTACAGTAGTATGGGTGGGGTGAGCATCACGGTTTCCCAGATGAACAGTAACTGCTGTTTGCCATGCTTGGCTGTTCTCTGCTATGTCAGGACAGTCCTGAGTCCTGGCTCTGCTACTGAGACATCAGTAATCACCATACTCAGTGCATGGGTGTCCAATTTCTTTGTCATTGTGGATAGAAAGACAGCTCAATTGTGTGCCCTTGTATTTTCTTCCCATCATATTGTCAGAAGTTCTTTGGGAACTTGTGTCTTACCCACGTTTATATCCTCAGTGGAGCTCCACACACAGTAGGTTTTCACCAACTTCAGGCTGAAGCGAACTGAATAAAGTTAATCTAATTGATGCCATGAACAAGCCTCCTTACCTCATAAAGAGTGATGACCCCATTGGTCTCATTGGGAGGTTTCCACTGGATGTAGATCTTCTCTTCAAAGGGACCCCCTTGGATAGATTCTAGAGGAACAGCTCCTGGAACTACAGAAGGGGAAAGCCATGAACTTGTGATCACCTTCCATCTCTATTTCCCTAGCCCCATTACCCTAGAACAGGAGTTGATAAAGCTTTCCTGTAAAGGGCCAAATAGGAAATATTTCAGGCTTTGCAGGCCTTACAGTCTCTATTGCAGCTACTCGACTCTGCTGCTGTAGCATCAAAGCAGCCATAGATAATAAGTAAATAAATAGACATGGCCGTGTATCAATAAAACTTTATTTTTAAAAATAGGCAGTGGGCCAGATTTGGGCCATGGACCATAGTTAGTCCTAGAAGGCTGATGGCTTTTCATCTGCGGACTGAGCAAGTCTGTCCCTGAACTAATCCTGGTCAGGGCAGAGAGGACATCAGCCAGCCTAGTCTTGCAAGCTGGTAGAAATCTGGCATTAGGCCTCTGCCTTAGGACTGGTATTTAATAAACACAAAGTACACTTTGTATCCTTTACTTACACCTGTCAAGTTTTCTCTAATTTTAGGAAGTGTGTTTTTAGTTTCTGGACTAATCCCTAAATCCAACAAGAACTATGTGCCCTGAAACCCCAGTGTACTTAAGATAAAGCCTGCCTTGCCCAAGAAAACATCTAGCTTGTCTCATCACTTGTTCTCCAATGCCTGGTTCGTGGTAGATGTTTAGTAATTATTTGCTGGTTGGAGGCAGGTGCATAAATGACCTACGCCAGCATTCTGCCCTAATGAGCACAACCTTTCTTGGGGCTGCATCTGTAGCCAGGCCAGCCTTCCTGCCAGCATCCTTCTGCTGGAATCCACCATCATTATAAGAGACTGGAAGAATCTGAACCATGGAATAAATGTTACCCAAACTTCCAGTTAGAACCCCCTAGGGAATAACAAATTCCTGTAAATCATTACTGGATCTATTCATATTTTTTGACATTAGAAATGTAGGTACTTTGACTAAGCATTTAACTCTTTTATCAGAATTTTACGTACATTATTTCATTTAAGCCACCAGTCAGCTCTGCCCAGTGTGTAGTTATCTCCTTTGCACTGATAAGGGAACTGAGGCTGAGAGAGATAAATAACGTGCTCAAGGTCATCCAGCTCTTACGTTGTAAAGAGGGAGCTGAACACCTGTCTGTGAGCTTCAAAGCATATACTCTTAATCACCATACCATGCCTCTCTAGATATAGCCTTGCCCATATGTTGCAATCAGTTCACTATTGTTAAATTAAAGCATATTTAGTTTTTCTCATTATGGATGTGATAACACAGGATTTGCTGAATATTAAAAATATCCACAAAGGTTAAAAAAAGAAGAGAACTAAATTACTCATCATCCCCACACCCAAAGATAACAAATGTTTGCTTTCTGCTTTATATTTTCCCGGTATTCTATGCCTATGCATAAACATATCATATTTTAAACAATTTAACTCATACTATGCATATTGTGTTGTTCTTTTATCACTAAACAAATCACAGGCTTGCTCTTAATCCTTAAATGTGCTTTGGGACCATGTATTTTCACGGTTGCCTAGAGGTGGACGTGCCCCGTTAGAGTCGCCAGCCCTTTATCGTTGGGCATTAAAGTTGGTTTGAATTCTACAGGATTATAAGTAACACTGTAGTTAAGTATTCTTATAAATAAGTATTTGTGTACAACTCTGCTGATGTCCCTAAGATAAATTTCTGAAAATAAATTCACTGGGTCAAAGTAAATGAGCTATTTTACTTACAAAGCTTTTGACATGTATTGTCAAATTGTCTTTCAGGAAGTTTGTAACATTCTGGGAACCCCAACATCAGAACACGCCTTGTCCCCGATCCTTGTCAATATTAACTATTCTTTAAAAACTTAAGTGCCTATTTTATACGTGGAAAAAAAAATGCATGTGTATGTGTGTGTGTACGTATACACCTGTATGTGTGTTTATATATGCATCAGCTGTTGACCAAAAGGTCAGAGGTTTGAACCGACCAGCAGGGTACAGCTTAGGAAACCCTATGGGACAGTTCTACTCTGTCATATAGGGTCCCTAGGAGTCAGAATCGACTAAACAGCATACAACAACAAACGTATGTGTGTGTATATATATGTATACCTTGGTGTGTATGTGTGTTTATGTGTATGTGTGTGGTAGCACCAGTTACCGTCAAGGTGATTTCTAACACAGGGTTGCCCCATGTGTGTGACAGAACCATGCTCAATACGGTTTTCAGTGGCTGTTTCTCAGAATATCTTACCAGGCCTTTCTTCCTACGTGCCTCTGGGTAGACTCGAACCTCTAACCTTTTGATAAGCAGCTGACTGTCTTAACTGTTTGCATCACCTAGAATCAGTCAGTCTCTTGCTCTGTGTATATATGTGTGTGTGTGTGTATGCGTGTGTATATACATACACGCACACACACACACACACAAATACCCAAACCAGTTGCTGTGGAGTCGATTCTGACCCGTAGAAACCCTATAGGACAGAGTAGAACTGCCCCACAGAGTTTCCAGGGAGTGGCTGGTAGATTCAAACTGCCGACCTTTTGGTTGGCAGCCGTAGCTCTTAACCACTACACCACCGGGGTCTGTATGTGTATGTGCGGCTTTTTAGAATGCTGGAGAGGGTCATTTTTTTTTTTTTTTTTAGTTTAATTAGCCATTTGCATTGATTTTTTTTTTAGAACAGGCCCTCTAGATACTGTGTTTATTTTTCTGTAGGGAATCTCCATTTTTGTTCAGCTTTGTCTTGTGGGCTTGTAATTATAGTCTGTTTTAAAGCTATGAGCTTTATTGCACAGGTTGCAAGTATTTTTGCCAGTTTCTCATTTGCTTTTTAAATCTTTTAGGTATGTGGAAGCTTTTAAGTAGTCGGATCTCTCAAAGTTTTGCCTTATCCATTCATCCTTTCCACAAATATTTATTGAGTCTTTAATATGATCAATGGGCCAGTGAAAAAAAGAGAGCTGTAGTTGAATCCCTGATAAAGCTTGCCTTATGGAAAGAGAGACAGACATTAAATAAATAATGATACCCACAATTAATTCATGGGCCTTGAAGTACAGGTACCAGGAGAATTATAACAGAGCAAATCTAATCTGGTAAATCAGGATATAAAGTGGCAAAAAGTTTGAGTTGATGGAAAAGGAGAAGTTACTAGAACAAAAGTAGGGGGATGGACATTGAAGTGTGGTAGATCGCTTTGTGAGGGCAAGAGCAGAAGGAGTACATCAGTTAGGAGGCTACTGTGGTCATGCTGGGGAGAGAGAACGGTAGCTTGGGCCAGGGTGGTGGCAGTGGACCACAGAAGTGGACTGTGTAGGAGATTTGGGGAAGCTGAACTAGCCACTGTGACCGGATGATGATGGGGGAGGGAATGAGGGAGGTGTGAAGGAAGACTCCAGCTCTTCTTTTATACAGTGCGAGGGTGGGGGCGGAGTGTTGTTCATAAAGAGGAAGCCTTAGAGGATGACTGTTTAGGAAGGGAAGCTGGTGACCTCAGTGTCATTTTTCATTCGAGGTATACGTAGAGCATCTGAACGGTGTTGTCAAGCAGCAGGTGGATGTCTAAGACTTGGGCCAGTGTTTGGAAACTGAAACCACGGGCAGGGAATAGATTTTACAGTAAGCATGTGAAGGAAAAAGAGAAAAGCAGGTCTTGGACTAAGTCCAGAGGACTCTAATTTTAACAACCAGGAGGGAAAGAAAGAAACTGGGAGACAGTGATCAGAGAGGCAGGTAGAAAACCAGGAATGAGATCTGTCATCGCAGCAGCCCGGGAGGAAAGGGATTCAAGTAGGGGTCAGCTGACGGAAATGGATGTGGCTAAAAGGTCAAGTAGGATGTGGCCTTATAATTGCCCATTGAATTTAGTGTCTTGAAGGCTACTTGTGATGTTAGCAAGAGTAGTTTAGGGAGAATGTTGGAGGTAGAAGCCACCCTGCAGCAGGTTGAGGAAAGAGTGGAAGGTGAGGTGTACTGTGGTGAGACAAGTAAATAATTTTGGCTGCGAAGCTGAGGAAAAAGCGAGGAAGTAGCAGGAACGGGGTGTGGGGCCAAGGTACCCGCACAAAAGTAGGACAGGTTATGGCATGTTTAAAGGTAATGAGGAAAAATACAAAATAGAGGTAAGAGGGGTGGGAAAGAGAGAGGATAACTGACAGGGAAAAAGTCCTGGAAAGGCAGGGGAAGGAGTGGGTGGAAATAAGTCACCTTTCTGGAACTTTCTAAGAGAACAGGAAGAAAATGTGCAGATGCAAGGTAATTGCAAAGGTAACTCGCCTTTGGAAAGGGGAGTTGAAGTGCCCTAATGGTTCTGTTTTCTCGAGAAATCATCTACCAGAAGTATAGTATGGGAGGAGTTTGGTCAGAAAGGTGGAAACAGTAAAGGAGCTGTGGTGGTACAATGGTTAAAGCGCTCAGCTGCTAACTGAAAGGTCGGCAGTTGGAACCCACCAGCTGCTCCAGTGATTACAGCCTAGGAAACCCTATGGGGCAGTTCTACTCTGTCCTACACGGTCACTATGAATTGGAATTATCTCAACAGCACACGACAGCAACAACAACAAAAAAACAAACCCATTGCCATTGAGTGAATTCTGACTCATAGCAACCCTATAGGACAGAATAGAACTGCCTCATAGGGTTTCCAAGGAGTGGCTGGTGGATTTGAACTGCCAACTTTTAGCTAGCAGCCATCGCTCGCTGTAGCTCTTAACCACTGTGCCACCAGGGCTCCAGACAGCACATACAACAGGGAAGCTTTAATCCCTGAAAAGTAGAAAATGAGCTGAATAAAGACATCCAGAAGCTGCTCCTTAAAATGAATCTATCTCGTGGAGGTCGTGATCCCAGATATGGAGCTAGTGGCATTAGATCACTTAGTTTTCCCCTTTAATTTCATATTCACAGCAAATACCTTTTCTCACCCCAAGATCAGATGAAGAGTCATCTGTATTTTCTTCTACTTATTTAATGATTTATTCTTTTTCTTTTTACATTTAACACTTGATCTAGAGTCATTTTCTACATTACACAAAATAGAAATCTAACTTGCTCTTTATAAATTTCCTTAGGACACTTAATTGACCAATCAAAACTTTCCTCTGTGATAAAATGCCATTTTACCACCATGTTTAATTATTTTATATCATGGCATATGTTGTAGGGCTTTCTGTTCTATTTCATCGAGCTGTCAGCTTCTATTCTGACAGTATCCCTCTGCTGTATTTAGATAACACTTCTTAATATTTGGTAGAACAGGCCCTTCCCTTTCCCCATTCTTCCTTTGCAAAGTTTTCTGGGCTATCACTACCCATTTATTCTTTCAGAAGACTTTGAAATAATTTAATAAAACTTGAGAAATTGTCCTATCAGGATTTTTATTACAATTGCAATCTCCTCTTTTTTGGGGGGAGGCAAATGAGCAAATGATACCTTTTTATAACAATGAGTCCTCCTACCCAGTAACACTGGATAAATCTTCATTTATTAGTTTCTTTTGACATCCCTTGGTTAATTTTTTTTATTTCTTACAAATTTTATTCCTAGGATTTTACTACTTTTATTATTATCTTTGCATTTCTCTTATAAAATCTATCATAAAATAAATGTATATAATTTAAAGAAGAATTATGAAATGAACATACATGTCCTCACCATCCAGACTAAGAAATAAAACAATAATGTGCCATTCATTGACAATTCTTGCCTTCCATGTGAGTGACCTGATTTTGACTCTTGGCCAGACCTGGCAATCTGCTTTTCAAAAATCAGCCAGTGAAAAACCCTATGGATCACAACAGTCCAATCCCATTGTGCATGGGGTGGCATGAGTTAGGTGCTGACTTGAAGGCAGTTAACAACCACACGTGTTCTTCACTGTTGATTCCTTTTCCCTCTCTCGTCAAAAAAAAAAAAAAAAGAAAGAAATTGGGTACTATCCTGAATTTTATGTTAATCATTATTTTGATTTTCATTTGTAGCTATAAATATATGGATATAGTTCAAGACAATATATCATTTAATCTTTCTTGGTTTCCTGTGTGTGTCGAGCCCTAGTGGTGTGGTGGTTACACGTTCAGCTGCTAACCAAAAGGTTGGTGGTCCGAACCCACCAGCACTTCTGCAGCAGAAGGATGTGGCAGTCTACTCCTGTAAAGATTACAGCCTTGGAAACCCTACGAGGCAGTTCTACTCTGTCCTGTAGGGTTACTATGAGTTGGAATCTACTCAACAGCTATGGGTTTGTTTGTTTTGTTTTTAATCAGCAATCCTAAGGGGGACATGGGGAGTTAGTGGCAGAATTCTCACCTTCCATGTGGGTTGCTCAGGTTTGATTCCTGGCCAATGCCCCTCATGTGCAGCCACTACCTGTCTGTCAGTGGAGGCTCACACGTTGCTATGACGCTGAATAGGTTTCAGTGGTGCTTCCAGACTAAGGTGAACTGTGAAGAAAGGGTTGTTAATCTACTTCCAAAAATCAGGCAGTGAGAATCCTGTGGATCAAAACCGTCCAATCTGCAACTGATCATGGGTATGGCGCAGGACCGGGCAGCATTTTGTTCAGTTGTGCATGGGGTTGACTGAAGTCTGGACTGACTTGATGGCTGCTAACAACAATTACCAACCCAGGTGGAGGGGTTGAACAGGCAGTTGGATAAATAACTCCAGCGGGCTGGGGTGAGGCCTGGCCTGGAGATAGCAATGAGGGGAAACATCAGGATATGGATGGATTTTAAAGCCAAGAGACTGGATGAGATAATCAGGGAGATGAATGTGGACTGAGGGTTGGCAAACTACAGCCTCAGGCCAAATCCAACCAGCTGCTCGTTTTTGTAAATACTATTTTATTGGAACACTATCAGTCATTCATTTATATATTGTCTCTGGCTGCTCTCACACTACAGTGGCAGAGTTGAGTAGATGCCACAGATATTGTCTGGTCCGTGGATCCTAAGTTTATGATTTGTCCAGACTCTGGTGTCAAAGTGAAGAAGAAGAGCCCCAAGAATTGAGCTAACAAGGTTGGAGTGTTTAAAAGGAACCAGTAAAGAGACCAAGGAGGAGGAGCCACTGGGGTAGGAGGAAAACCAGAATGTGTGGTGTCCCGAAAGCCAAGTGAAAAATGAGTTTTAAGCAGGGCTTCAAACTGGTTCAAACCAGTTCAGTCAGGCTGATGAAGCAAAACTGGAACAGACCCAAATTTTTGAAATTTGCATGATGCAGAACCAAAACCGAAACCGGAAAAATTACAGGTTGAAGCCCTGGAATGGGAGACTCGGAAGAGGCATAGTGAGTTTCTTCAGGAGACTGACGTGTGAGATTGGATTATTGCCAGGGCTGAGGAGAGCGACACACATTCAAGGCGACCCAGTCGACCACCACCTTTGAGCAGGGCCCACTGTTTCCAACTGTGCAAAATCCAAAGGGCAAGAGATTTGGATGCCACGCAATGTGTACGCTGCCCTTGTTTTCTAAGAGGCTGGTTAAGTTCCTAGCAGGGCTTTAACTTATAATTTTTCCTCTTATGGTTCTGGTTCACCCAAATTTTAAAAATTCAGGTCTGTTCAGGTGTCACTTCCTTGGCCATAACTGAACCAGGAAGAACTGATTGGAAACTCTGGTTTTAAGGAGTTAATAACCAGTGTGTCAAGTGCTGCTGGTTGTTTAAATGGGAAGATTACTCTCTGAGTAATGAAAATTTGATTTAGCAGTGTAAATGCCCTGGTTGATCTTAAAAGAATTGTTTTGGTGGAATGGTAGGGATTAGTTTGTCATGGATTGAATTGTGCCCCCCAAAATATGTGTCAACTTGATTAGGCCATGATTCCCAGTATTGTGTGGTTGTCCTCCATTTTGTGATTGTAATTTTCCTATGTGTTTTAAATCCTAATCTCTGCCTACGGCTAATAAGGCAAGATTAGATTATGTTAAAGAGGATTAGGGTGGGATTGTAACACCCTTACTAAGTTCACATCCCTGATCTAATGTAAAGGGAGTTTCCCTGGGGTATGGCCTGTACCACCTTTTATCTTAACAAGAGATGAAAGGGAAGGGATCAGAGAGCAGGGGACCTCATACTACGAAGAAAGAAGCACCGGGAGCATAATGCATCCTTTGGACCTTTGGTCCCTGTGCTGAGAAGCTACTTGACCAGGGGAAGACTGATGACAAAGACCTTCCTCCAGAGCTGACAGAGAGAAAGACTTCCCCTGGAGCTGATGCCCTGAATTTGGGCTTATAGCCTACTAGACTGTGAAAGAATAAATTTCTCTTTGCTAAAGCCAACCACTTACAGCATTTCTGTTATAGCAGCACTAGATAACTAAGACAGTTACTTTGGTTGAGTGGGTCCAAGAAATGCTGCTGTTATTGTTAGTTGCTACTAAGTTGTCTCTGAGTCATGGTGATCTTAGGAATAAGACAGTAAAATATTCCTGTTCCTGGGTCATCTTCATAATTGTTGGTATGTTTGAGTCCATTGTTGTGGCTATTGCATAGTGCCTTCCAACGTAGGGGGCTCATCTACCAGTACTATGTCATACAATATTCTGTTGTGGTCCATAAGGTTTTCGTGAACTAATTTTGAGAAGTAGATTGCCAGGCCTTTCTCACTGGTCTGTCTTAGCCTGGAAGTTCCGCTGAAATCTGTCCACTTATTTGTCCATGGGAGAAGCCTGCTGGTCTTTGAAATACTGGTGGCATAGCTTCCAGCATCATAGAACATGCAAGCTACCACAGTATAACAAACTGACAGATGGGTGGTAGTCAAGAAAGAACAGGAGGAGAAAAGTGGGTATATAGAGTGAATGGGACAGTATAGGAGATGAAAGTAGGGTTGGTTGGTTTTTGTTTTCTTGTTTTTCAGAAAGTAGAAACAATTTGTGTGTAAGGTGATGAAGATGATCTGCTATAGAGGGAAAATTCGACATAGGGTAAAAAGGGGACGATTGCTGGGGGAATGTCCTGAGTGGGGAAAGGGAAATAGGATTCTGTGCATTGAGTAGAGAGATTGGCCTTTATTTAGAAAACTGTTCATCCATAGAAACGGGGGCGGGGGGGAGGCTATGTATGTGGGCACAGGTGTTGATGATGAGAGCTGGAGGAAATCTCTTCAACTGGCTTCAGTTTACTCAGTGAAATAGGCAACAAGTTCATCAACTGAAGGTGAGAAGGAGGCAGAGGTACTGGAGGTCTGAAGATGGGAGGAATGTTCTCTAGGTGAGTAGAGAAATGAAAGGATCTGGGAAATGAGGTGTGACCTGGAGCTTTGAAGGCCTGCTTGAGTAAGTGCTGAAGACTTTAAAGTGAAACAGATAGTATGGTGGTGTGCAATCAACTACAACTGGGAAGGCCAGGGATAGGCAGAGAATAGATACCACCAGGGTTGTGATCTTGTGAGTACCTGGATATAAGAGTGGGGCTGTGGAGAGAAGGGAGTATGCAAGGGAGTGACTGGAATGACTGGCCAAAGAGTTTAAGCTGAGTAGGGAGGGGAATGAACGCAGTGAACAGGTACCAGGTGCTGGTGGGGTTGAGATTTTGGAGTTACTGTACTGGAGGGAGTGCACTGAAAAGAGAAGAGATGCGGTCAGAGTGAGACGTTTGGATTTGAGGTTACAGAGGGGCCCAGAGGTTATTTAAAAATGACCTCTTGCTCATGATAAACAAATTTTTCATAGATATCTTGTTTGGTTTTTTCCTAGTTATGTGTCCTTGAATAAAAGAGCTGTCTACTGCCTGATGTTAGCCACACAACATTTAGCACAGCTCTTGATAAGTGCTTTACATACAGACTTTAATGTAGTGCATCTTAAACAGGTTGGTGGTATTATCCCCATTTTACAGATGGGAATACTAAAGTATACAAAATGCAATTTCTCAAGGTTGTTTAACAAAGTAGTGAATGAAGCTTGGCGATAGCCCAGATTCCTCTGTATCCAAAATATTTTTTGAATTACCCCTTTCTTCCACTAATTGGCAGATATGTAGGTGCTGAAAGGCTACCACATTACCTGTTAGTGGCCAAGCCAGGGTGTCATGGATTGAGTTGTGTCCCCCCAAAATATGTGTCGACTCGGCTAGGCTGATTCAGTATTGTGTGGTTGTCCTCCATTTGTGATCTGGTGTTATTAACCTCCATTTTGTGATGTGTTGTAAATCCTAATCTCTATATGTTAATGAGGCAGGATCAGGGTGGGGTATATGTTGAGTCATAGATTTACAAGTGGGTGTGACTAAAATCATACCCTTACTCAGGTCATACCCTAACTCAAGTCACACCCTTGCTTGAGTCAAACCTTTATCTTACAAGAGATAAAGAAGTGAGTAGAGATGGGGGACCTCACTACTCCTAAAAAAGAAGAGCTGGGAGTGCCCTGAGAACCTCCTAGGCCCAGGGGGAAGAATGGTCTCTAAGACACATGGAGATCTCCAAGGAAAGCCAGGCCCACAGATGTTGAAAGCTGATGAGGACTTCCCCCAGAGCCAACAGAGAAAGAAAGACTTCCCCTAGAGCTGGTACCCTGAATGCAGACTTCTAGCCTTCTAAACTCTTTGACAGTGAATGTTTTTTGAAGCCACCCACTTGTGGTATTTCTGTTATAGCAGCACTAGATACCTAAGACACAGAGTGTCTAAGCCTCAGGCCAAAGCTCTTACTACCTCACTCCATACCACTTAAGGTGGCCTTTTCAATGAAGGAGACCTACTTTCTTTTGATTAAACTGGTTCTCTCTCTCTTTTTTTTTTTTTTTAATAATTTTTATTGAGCTTTAAGTGAAAGTTTACAAATCAAGTCAGTCTGTCACATATAAGCTTATATACACCTTACTCCATACTCCCACTTTCTCTCCCCTAAAGGAGTCAGCCCTTCCAGTCTCTCCTTTCGTGACAATTTTGCCAGTTCCCAACCCTCTCTACCCTCCCATCTCCCCTCCAGACAGGAGATGCCAACTCAGTCTCAAGTGTCCACCTGATACAAGTAGCTCACTCTTCATCAGCATCTCTCTCCTACCCATTGTCCAGTCCTTTCCATGTCTGATGAGTTGTCTTCGGGAATGGTTCCTGTCCTGGGCCAACAGAAGGTTTGGGGACCATGACTGCTGGGATTCCTCTAGTCTCAGTCAGACCATTAAGTCT
Source organism: Loxodonta africana (assembly GCF_030014295.1). Classification (NCBI taxonomy): domain Eukaryota; kingdom Metazoa; phylum Chordata; class Mammalia; order Proboscidea; family Elephantidae; genus Loxodonta; species Loxodonta africana. The sequence goes on from NC_087365.1 coordinate 41,791,443, forward strand.
GGTCTTTTTCTGAGAGTTTGGGGTCTGCATCCCACTGATCCCCTGCTCCCTCAGGGGTTCTCTGTTGTGCTCCCTGTCAGGGCAGTCATCGGTTGTGGCCGGGCACCAACTAGTTCTTCTGGTCTCGGGATGATGTAGGTCTCTGGTTCATGTGGCCCTTTCTGTCTCTTGGGCTCTTAGTTATCGTGTGACCTTGGTGTTCTTCATTCTCCTTTGATCCAGGTGGGTTGAGACCAATTGATGCTTCTTAGATGGCCACTTGTTAGCATTTAAGACCCCAGATGCCACATTTCAAAGTGGGATGCAGAATGTTTTCATAATAGAATTATTTTGCCAATTGACTTAGAAGTCCCCTCAAACCATGTTCCCCAGACCCCCGCCCCTGCTCTGTTGACCTTTGAAGCATTCATTGTATCCCGGAAACTTCTTTGCTTTTGGTCCAGTCCAACTGAGCTGACCTTCCATGTATTGAGTGTTGTCTTTCCCTTCACCCAAAGCATTTCTTATCTACTGATTAATCAATAAAAGCCCTCTCCCTCCCTTCCTCCCTCCCCCCTTCGTAACCACAAAAGTATGTGTTCTTCTCAGTTTTTACTATTTCTCAAGATCTTATAATAGTGGTCTTATACAATATTTGTCCTTTTGCCTCTGACTAATTTCGCTCAGCATAATGCCTTCCAGGTTCCTCCATGTTATGAAATGTTTCACAGATTCGTCACTGTTCTTTATCGATGCATAGTATTCCATTGTGTGAATATACCGCAATTTATTTAACTATTCGTCCATTGATGGACACCTTGGTTGCTTCCAGCTTTTTGCTATTGTAAACAGAGCTGCAATAAACATGGGTGTGCATATATTTGTTCGTGTGAAGGCTCTTATTTCTCTAGGGTATACTCCGAGGAGTGGGATTTCTGGGTTGTATGGTAGTTCTATTTCTAACTTTTTAAGAAAATGCCAGATAGATTTCCAAAGTGGTTGTACCATTTTACATTCCCACCAGCAGTGTATAAGAGTTCCAATCTCTCCGCAGCCTCTCCAACATTTATTATTTTGTGTTTTTTGGATTAATGCCAGCCTTGTTGGAGTGAGATGGAATCTCATCGTAGTTTTAATTTGCATTTCACTAATGGCTAATGATCAAGAGCATTTTCTCATGTATCTGTTAGCTGCCTGAATATCTTCTTTAGTGAAGTGCGTGTTCATATCCTTTGCCCACTTCTTGATTGGGTTGTTTGTCTTTTTGTGGTTGAGTTTTAACAGAATCATATAGATCTTAGAGATCAGGCGCTGGTCAGAGATGCCATAGCTGAAAATTCTTTCCCAGTCTGTAGGTGGTCTTTTTACTCTTTTGGTGAAGTCTTTAGATGAGCATAGGTGTTTGATTTTTAGGAGCTCCCAGTTATCTGGTTTCACTTCGTCGTTTTTGTTAATGTTTTGTATTCTGTTTATGCCTTGTGTTAGGGCTCCTAAGGTTGTCCCTATTTTTTCTTCCATGATCTTTATCGTTTTAGTCTTTATGTTTAGGTCTTTGATCCACTTGGAGTTAGTTTTTGTGCATGGTGTGAGGTATGGGTCCTGTTTCATTTTTTTGCAAATGGATATCCAGTTATGCCAGCACCATTTTCTCTCTCTTTTTTTACTCTCACTGTAGAAAGACTTCTTGGTGAAAAATTACTTTTTTGCCCTTCTAATTTTGTGTCGCTTTACCCTCCCCCATTGTTTTTCTTTATAGTTCTTTAATGAATCTGCATTTTCCCTTTCCACAATTTCATTTCTTCTTCTGTCTAGGAACATGGGCCTTTCCATCCTTTTGACAGAGTTCTACAACAAAGGTTAATTACTTTATGATTTCATTCTCTTAAAAAAAAAAACACACTGAAATTGCTAATTTTAACTGTGCTTCTTGTCAGTAGGTTCATGTAAATTCACTATAATTAAACCAGATGTTTTCTTGTGCCTTAAAGTCAGGTGGTAATTTAAGGGAAATTTTCATTTCAGCATAAAGGGGACAAAGTATTATCAAGGAAAGTTTCTTTCTCTCCTCTGCTCTTCTTTCCTCCACTCTCCTCCTTGCCTCCATTTCCATATCTGAAAAGTGGGATAATGATGGTGAACTTTGAGGGAAGTTGTGAGATTAACAGGCAGATATAAAAGCATAGAGCCCTGTAAGTCAACATGAGTTTCCCTTCCTGCTGGTCTTGTCTAAGATATTTTTTGCCCCTCCACTCCAGGACCCATATTTGTTGGTTAGTTGATTGTTCATTATAAAGAGGCTCATAGTTAACTTGAGAAAATCTATTTGAGAATGATTCAGAGACCACTGGAGTATATAAGTGAATCTCCTAAGAGAAAAGAAGGATGTAGACAATTTCAATTTACTCATATTTTCCAATCTTGTTGGAGGAAAAGTATTTTTTCCTCAGATAAATCCTTACATTTTAAAGGCATCAGATATAGCCTTTTATGGGACTGTACAATGATGTGCTAGTAAATATCTCATAATCAGCTCTCAGTGGGTGGGGGAGAGCTCTAATTTGTTTGCCTATTTCCATAGTGTAAATATCCCTACCACAGCTGATTTCAAGCAGTGAACATGACATTAGTGAACTCAGAGGTGGCAAGAAACGCTAGTAATCAGCTCTGGCAGGCTAGTATAAGTTGGCTTTGCATAGAACTTAAACATTATACACATCCCCACCTTCTTAGTGTACATAAATATGGCTCTGTGATATCATGAAAGGGCAGGAATTTTGGTACCAGGTGTTCTTTCTCTCTGTCCCTCCTTCCATTTATTCATTAATTCATTCAATAAATAATGAATATGGTTGAATTGAGTATGTTTTCCTGTGTATATTCTCAACAAAAATAACAAAATAATAAAAAAAAAAGTTAATGAGCACCTACTATGAGTCAGGGCACTGTTTTTGGTGCTGGGAAAATAACAACAGTGAACAAAACAACTTCTCCACCCTCATGAAGCTTACATTCCTGATGAAGGGTTAGATAATAAACTAAAGAAATAAATACACTGTATTTCAGATGGTGGTAAGTGCTATGGGAAAAATTAAGCAGAAAAGAGTATTCGGAAGGTTCTAGCCAGGTCTAGGATTGCACAACTGAGTCAGTAGCATCTGCATCAGAGTGTTTAGGAGTTGACTACTGTTCGTTGACGGTCGTTAGTTGTCGTCAAGTCTGGACTAACCCAGTGACCTTATGTGCAACACAACGAGGTGCTGCACAGGTCTGTGCCATCTGCATGATGATCAGGATGTTTGAGCTCATTGTTTTGGCTACTGTGTCAGTTCATCTCATTAAGAGTTTTCTTCATTTTCATTGGCTTTCTACTTTATCAACAATGATGTCCTTTCCTAGCTATCATGCTTTCCTGATGACATGTTCCAAGTAAGTAAAGCGAAGTCTGGCCATCATTGCTTCTAAGGAGTATTCTAGGTGTATTTCTTCTAAGACTTATTTGTTCGTTCTTCTGGTAGCGTAGAGTATACTCAGTATTCTTATCCAACACTACAGTTTGAATGCATCAATTTTTCTGTCTTCTTTTTTCTAGCTTTTGCATGCATATGAGGTGATTTTCGAGACCATAGCTTGGGTTAGATGCACCTTATTCCTCAAAGTGACATCTTTGCTTTTTTAAACTTTAAAGAGGTCTTTTGCAGCAGATTTGCCCAATGCAACGCATTGTTTGATTTCTTGACTGCTGCTTTCATGGATGTTGATCCAAGTAGAATGAAATGTTATCGGTCCAGTTGTGAGGGTTTTCGTTCACTTCCTTCACATTCAGGTGTAATCCATACTGTAGGCTCTAGTCTTTGACTGTCATCAGTAAGTGCTTCAGGTCATCTTCATTTTTGGCAAGCAAAGTTGTGTCATCTGCATATCATAGGTTGTTATTGAGTCTTCCTCCAATCCTGATGATGTGTTCTTCTTCATAGTATAGCTTCTCAGATTATTTGTTCAGCCTATAGATTGAATAAGTAAGGTGAAAGGACACAACCCTGCCATACACCTTTTTCAATTCTGCACTATGCAATGTCCCCTTGTTCTGTTCGAATGATTGCCTCTTGATCCATGTACACTGTGTGAGCACAAATAAGTGTTCTGGAATTCCCATTCTTCATAGTGTTTGGCACAATGCCTAGCTAATAGTGGGCATTCAGAAAACATAACTGCATTTCTCCTTACCCTTTATAATGTCCCTAGGTTATCTTTATAAACATCTAAAACATACCAAGCTCTAGTGAGGCCTTCAGGACTTACTAAGGTGTGTATAGCTTTTTACCCCTGACTAAAAGACTGGGTCTGGGTTTAAATGACCCCGATTACTCTACTTATTATTGTTATTGCCTTTTATACTTTCCTCTCACTTGATTCTTTTCCAGATTTTAGTCACCACATCTCGTTCCTACACATGTACTTATCCCTAGCAACATGCAGCCTCCTTCTAGCTTACAGTGAGCTGAGAAACCAAATGATTAGGCTTGTTAGAAATGCATATAAAACAAAAGTGCTTATTCTTGGGGACATGGCCTGTCTTCCCTACAATAAAGTCCATGTGCTTTTAAAGCTTAATTTACTACATCAAATGAAATAATATATATATTATATGTGATTATCCATATTAAATGACAATTACATTAATATATGGATTATATACTATATTAATTTCAGTATATTTTATATAACTATTATAAATGATATGGCAGCCTAAATTTCTTTATTGTTAAACAAGAAAAATAATAATTCTTGCTCTCTCATGATTGGTGTTAACATTAAATGAGTTTGCATTCCTGGAGCAATTGCAAAAATAAACTTCTGTGGGGGGTAGTTGTTGATATGTAACAAAACCGCATATGCATTTACCCTTTGATTTTAGCGATCCCATTTAAGCAATTTACCCTGAAGATGCAGCTCCCCAAATACCAAACAACATATGCACAAGGTTATTCACTGTAGTATTGTTAGTGATACTGCAAATAATGGAAACAACCTAGGTGCCCATAAGACACTGCTTGAGTAAACTATGGTACATCCACACAGCAAACTACCATGCAGTTTAACACAGAAGAAGGAAAAATCTGTATCAACTGATACGTGATTTCCAGGATATAGTAAGTGTACCTCTTATATAAGAAATAGGAGAAAGAGGAATATTATTTACTTTTTTGCAAAATGAATGAATAGGAAAGATAAACCCAAAATAAGTGAAAATGGTTACCTTTCAGGTGTGGACAGGAGCAGGTGAAGGAGGTGGGGATAGTGCAATACCTTCTCTGAATGAATCTTTTTTATATAGGTTGGACTTATGAATGATGGAACTGTTTTGCATATTAAAAACAATGAAACTAAAATGGCTGGGGGAAAAGGCAAACCCTAAAATTAAAACAAATGAGCCTAAGTGGGGATCAAATTGATAGTGTAACCATACACAGAGAAGAATTAAGACAAGTAAACTTGGGGCACAGTGTTCTGACTATATACCCTCCGTATGATACTGTCCAAGGACAGAAAAAACTGAAAAGAAATCTTTGACCTAACTTGGTAGTTTTATTGTTTGTTGGCGGGACTGGTGTTGTAAGTCTGAAATGGTTTTGTATGTATTGTACGATGCAGCGAATGAAAAAAAGTATGTGGCTGTTGTGAGCCAGGGGTCTCACTGTGGGAGAAATATATATGGCATGAAGGAAAGTGCAGAAGAATCCTGAGGTGCTGGATTTCAATCAGTATAAGCCCATGATTTAAAGCAGATACATTATATTCCCCAGCTCTACCTACTTAAAGAGCCTCGAGGCAATAACACCCCATCGAGCATACCTAAGACGTATAACTTAGTGCCAAATTATCATTTCCCACTCAAAGCAACCAGAAATTCTTAAATAAGTCTTTGATTTCAGGTCTGGAGCTAGGAATGTTACAAGAATAGTCTAGAATAACGTGCTGCCCAAGAAAGCAAGAAAAACTAAGGATGTGCGAAAAGGATCTAGGACCCAGCTTGAAGTGACTCCCACTGGCCATATTTGGGACAATTTGAGCATCAAAAAGAATAATGACAACCTGTAACCCATTGCCGTCGAGTCGATTCTGACTCACGTTGACCCTATAGGACAGAGTAGAACTGCTCCCCAGGGTTCCCAAGGAGTGGCTAGTAGATTTGAACTCTGCTGACCTTTTGGTTAGCAGAGGAGCTCTTAACCACTATGCCAGCAGGGCTCCAGAATAATGTTACTGATGGCTTTTAATACACGGTTTTACCTAAGGACACTAAAGCAGGAGTGGGGACGAGGAGAGGAAAGCTCTATAAAGGAGAATACGAGCTCATAAGTACAGAGGGAGTGATTTAAGAACCACTCTTTTTATCAGCACCCATGTGATAATTGATTCGGGCAAGGATTACTAAATGGTGCGGAAACCACTGGGTTAAGTGTTACAGGGACAAGGGTATTTACAATCTGAAAGTATTACTCCACAGATGAGCTATTAATCTACAAAGGAAAAGAGGTACCGCATTTACAGGGGAGGGGTTGGGTGGTTCCCATCTTATCTAAGTGACAAATGTAGCATCACCAGTAAAGGGACTACCTGACATTACGGACCTCTGACATGATACGGAGTCCCTGGGTGGCCCATATGGTTAATGTGCTCAGCTGCTAACTGAAAGGTTGGAGTCCATGAAGAGGTGCCTTGGAAGAAAGGCCTGGTGACCTACTTCTGAAAAATCCGCCATTGAAAACCCTATGGCGCACAATTCTACTCTGACACACATGGAGTTTTCAGGAGTCGAAGTTGGCCCGACAGCAACTGGTTTGATATAATACACTAAGAAATACATTTCACCATCCATGTACTATTTTTTTTTTTTTTGCCAAAAAAGTCTCATATTCTGGTTTTGTCACAGAGAGTCAGGTTTAACATTATTAGAAATGTGAACATTATTTATGAGGTTATTTTAAAATGAATGTTAATTTTTTTTTAATGTCATATGGTATTATACATTTGTAGGAAAAGGTCTTTATTCTTAGGTCATGTATGCTGAAGATTTTAGGGGCCGTGTGTCATGATTTCTGAAATTTACTTTCAAATAGTTAATGTTATATTTTGGACATCTAATGACCAGTTATCCCAATTTTCCCAGGACTGAGGGGTTTCTTGAGATACTGGATTTTCAGTGCTAAAACTGAGCAGACCCAGGACGAGCTGGGGCAGCTGGTCACTCTTACATACACTGAAAGTATGACTGTTTGTGTGCATATGTGCATGTGCTATGCACACTTATATATGTATGTATTCATGTATGAACATGTAGTATATTATACATGTATATGCACGTTATATGTGTATATGTATGCAAGTGTACATCTATACATGCATATGCCTGTATAGTGAAATAAATTTCTTCATAAAAATGCTTGGTTTATTTTATTGGCTTGGTTACTACATTTAAGCTCAGTTGTTTTTCATTTTCCTGTGGAGTATATTGAGGCTTACTGTTGTGTATTTTCTCATATATATGAAAAGTAAATATAACAAATGCTGAATCTAGGCGAAAGGCTTATAGGTCGTCTTTATACTGCTCTTTCAATTTTTCCATGGCTTTGAAACATTTCCAAATGAAATCTCAGGCGAAGGAATACACACGTTGTTGGACGGAAGGTGCCCAGCTTGGTGCCTAGTGCAGTTTCGGTGCTCGGTAAGTGGAAGGCGATGTAGGATCACCATCAGCGTGACGTTCACATATTCAGTTTCACCATCTTGGCTGTGGTTTGGATAGTTAGAAGTAGTGGAAAACCCACTGCCATCAAGTCGACTCTGATTCATAGCAACCCTATAGGACAGAGGAGAACTGCCTCACAGGGTTAAAGGTAGAGAAGGAAGCACTAAGTAAGGAAGCTGTGGTTTCGTCAGTGACATTTGCAGAAAAGGGAAACATAAAGAGCCCTTTTAGCCTGCTATGAACAGCCGCTTCCAGATGAAGCACCAGAGCTCAGTGGCTCGGAGCCTCTCTCTTCAGCAGCGGATTGCTTTACGGGCCCTCAAAGGCACCGGGATGCTGAAATTATGAATTCTACAAATTCCCCAGAAGACAATTTTGTAGCTCTGATGAAAACAGCATGAATCCAGTCAGCTCAATCCGAGAGGTTGCTCTTTGGCTCCCTGAGGGGAATTTCAGTTAATCAGCAAGAGCCGTGCTCCAACCTCAGCTCCTGCTTAAGGTGGATGAGATCCCCAGCAAACAGAAACCTCCTAATCCCCGCCTACAGAGGGTGCCTGCACTCTCCTGAGACCTGCCTCAGAAGACCCACCTCAGTGGTTCCTGAGCGGGGCTTCAGGACCGAAAACCGAAAACCGGTGTCTTATATGGTTGGTGTTTTTAATATGATAATGTCCACACACCTCGGTAGAGTAGGAATGGATGTTTTATTAATGGTGTTTAATTAAATTTCAATTTCAGAGCATTGCTGCTCTCACATTGTTTTGATTAAGGCTTCATAATTTTTCTGCCCCTCTGTGACAAGGAGGAGAAAGGGAAATTTGGGAGAGGGTAAGGCATGCCATAAAGATGGGACTCAGGATTCGCTGTTGCACATGTAGCTAAATCCTCAGGAAGTAGGCAAGGTGGGCAGAGCACCTTGGAACAAAGTGTTCTGACTGCTCCTTGTCCAACCCCTACCGTCTGTCTTGAGTCCTGAATTTTCATGCTGTTTTTCACCACCAGCTCCCTCTCTAACAACTGGGGGTTCCCTGTGAACATCTGTCACTGAATTACCCTTCTTGTCTCTGACTCTGCTTCTCAAATCTGGCACCGTGGATACTGCCATTCCTTAACAGTTCATGTTGTATTTTCTACACCCACTTAGAGAGGGGGGACATGTGGACCTCTGAAGAAGTTTCCCAGGACCACTAGTGGTTTCTGGGTTGCTTGTGCTAGAGGTTCCTTTGTCAAGATATATTTTGTCTGTGATTTAGCGCAAATGTAATAGCTCCGTTTATTGAAAGCTTACAGTCTGCCAGGCATTCTTCCAATTCCTTTATATACCATCCCTTTCAATCCTTACAATAACATACAAGGTGTAGGTACTATCATTAACTCCATTTTATAGATGAGGAAACCAAGGTTAAGCACCTTGCTCCTGGCGTGTTTGGTTCCAGAGTCCGTCTTCTCCAACACTGCATTTCCCTCCCTGCTGGAATAAGGGGCTATGCCAGCTCTAGGGAAACGTCTGACAGCCTTACCAGAAACCATGGAGCACAGTTCTAGAACCACGGCTCGGGGTGCTAATACGGCTGCAGAATGAAGCCAAGCTGACATGCCCAACTCCTCCTTTTGGATGGGATGGGTTCACAGGAAGCAGAGCATTCAGATCTACTAGAGAAGCTGGCTGTGGACAGAGAGCTGTATCTACAAAGGACTGACTGAAGTCCTCTGCAAAACTAGGAAGGTGGGGAGCTGAGGTGACAAGAGGCTGGGTCTCCACTGCTGCTGCTACCTCTAGAGATGACTGAAGCACAGCACGTAGGGGCTGTGGAGAAGGTGGATGTGAGCATGAATTTGAAGGGGGTCAGGGAGGGTCATGAAATAGATGGTATAAAACTTCCAGTTCCAGGAGGGGTCTGGGGGAAAGTGAGAATCAGGTGACAAGGTGAGAAGAGGCTGGCACTCTTTCCTCTATCTCCCTGTGAGGCTTTGTGGCTGAGGATGTGGGTTTGGAGCCCATCAGAGACCCTAAGTCAGGGCTCCTTGGAACTTCTTCATGTGATACAAGGGTACCGGAAGGGGTTGCCATTGTAAAGGCTCTGTCTTGAGGCTCCAAAGACTAATCTGGGTCAAGTGGGGCATTTGCCCCATGCAGCTGACAGTGATAGGGCTCTGCCTAGATTCCTTCTGATCACTTTGTTGTCCCCTCTAACCTTTGCCTGCGTGAGTGGAGAGTCAGAAGTTCTGAGAATTTACTTCCCAACTCCCCCCTGCCATCCCAGCCCTGAACTACTGACCAACAGTGCCCTGCCCTCAGACCTGGAACAACTTGGTATGTAACCTGCCCTTCAGGCTCACGTTGCAGTCACCCTTTACTGGACTTGGCCTGGAGCTGCATTTTTCCCTGGCATCCTCCTCTTTCCTGTCCCCTTCCCTGTCCAGCTTCCCCTCTCCCTTCCCAGTCTCCCCTGGGAAAACTTCCTTAATCAGACGCTTGCACACAAACTCTCCTCTGGGGAACTAACTAAAGACAATTCACAAGGCCAGAGGCAGCCTGGCTGAAGGAAGAGTCCAAGCATGGTCATGGAGAAGTATTTCTTAGATAAGTCCTACCACCAGCAGATTCCACCAACCCATAAATAAACTAGCTGTTATGGAGGAGTTACATGCCAATGGCATTGGGAGCCTGGGAAGGAAGGAACACTTAGCTCTCTTTGGGGCAGTCAGGGAACGCTTCCTGGAGGAAATAACCTCTGAACCAGGAGTTGAAAGATTAATGCAGTTTGTCCTGCAAACATGGAGGGAGAGGTCACTCTAAGCAAGGGAAATGGCATGGGTAATAACAGAGAGGCAGGAGGAGTTATGTGTTCTCGGAAGTAAAAGTGGTTCCATATTTCTGGAGCGTAGTTAAGACGGGAGTCTCTGGGTGGTGCATCCCAATGGATAATGTGGTTGGCTGCTAAATGAAAGGTTAGAGGTTCGAGTCTACCCAGAGGCACCTCGGAAGAAAGTCCTAGTGATCTATGTCTGAAAAATCAGGCGGTGAAAATCGTATGGAGCACAGTTTTACTCTGATACACATGGGGACACCGTGAGTTGGAGTTGGAGTTGACTCAATGGCACCTGGTTGGTTTGGTAGAGTTAAAAGGGTGCTAGAAGATAACCTGTAGGAAGCTGTATCAGCAGAACCATGTGGGTGGGAGAAATGGGGGCATCCAGGCTAATGTTGAGGTCTCCATCTTGAGTTACTCCATGCAGTTAACTGAGACGGGGAACACAAGAAGATGAGTCCGTTTAGAAGAATTGGTTCATTTTTGGATACTTTGAGTGTGAGATGCCTGTAGGACATCCAGGTGAATATTCGGTTCTGGGCACTTCCAATGTGTGTGCTGAGCTCTTTCTTTCTTTAGTTATTATTGGTTTAACAGGATACCAACCACTTTTTATGCCTCTGGACCTTGTACGTAGTACATTATTCCGATTCTAATGCATTTAACATCAAGGTGGGTCCCTTATGAAATGTGTGAAGCTCAGCAGACCGGAGTTGGAGACTCATTGTTGTGTAGTTTGAGCATTCTATTAGATGATGTTACCTGGGTGTGTTGGTTTTGTAAACTTTTGCCTTTTCCTCCCTTTATTTCTGTGAGATAAGGCTTGCAAGCAGAATTATGGCTTTCCTGTGTGATAGTTAAGGAGCCCTGATGGGTTTGTTTTGGTTTTTCTGGGTACTAGTTGGAAAACCTCTAGTTTTCCCCCATGTAATATACTGGAAAGGCGCCCACAATAAATTCTCTACTTAATTCTTCTTGGTATGTCGTCATCTCACAGACCTGTGGTGCCAGAGTGCCACTCGCCTTATTGGTGGCTTGTATTACCAGATCATATTTCTCAAAATCCATATTACCAACCAAAAATTTAAACACACTTTTAATTACTAAGCATGCATTCTAATACTGAAAACATACGCCCTCAAAACATTTTTTTAAACAAAAATAAAAAACTGGAAACGAAAGGGTTAAATGTATTTTCTGACTTTAATTCTTGTAGAATCCAGGGTTGTCTGACTCCAAGATGCACATGCTTAAACAATATGATATACCCTTTCCCTTTTGGGGGTCATCAGTGTGGACACAGAAGGTGGCACAAAGTGAGAAGAAGGAAGGGGGTGCAGAGAGTCAAATGTGAGCCGGTGTCTATGGCAAAGCTGCTGTTGTCCATGGGGACGGTGCCCCCTGGAGGACACTGGAGACCTTGGAAAAGAGGCAGATACAGAGAGGGAGAAAAATTAAGTTTCCTAACTGACAGGAGTAGCCTGTGAGCAGGTTTGAGACTCCCCATCCCTAAGTAAGCTTGTCCCCTTGCTTACCATCCTCTTCCGTCTGCACCACCAGCTCCTCGCTCTCCATCCGGCCCTCAGGGTTGGACAGCAGGAGCCGCAGTCGAATAGTCATGAAGGGGCGCAGGCCCCGCAGGGTGTAGTGGGAGGAGGTCTGGATGACCTCCTCGGCCTCGTACTGCTGCTGGTTGAACACATACTGGTACTGCACCGTGAGGTTGTAGCTGTGGCAGCGGGTCACCGCGTAGCCAAAGGGCTCCCACTGCAGGGTCAGCTGCCGGGCTCGGATGTCCACAATCTCCACGTTCTGCGGCCCGTGCACAGGGTCTGCAAGACAGACACACAAGGCACAGGCTCTGATGAGGTGTCAGAAAGGCGGGTGGGTGCCCCCCGCCCAGGCAAGAGTACACTGGAAACAGGGGAAGGTAGCTTTTCCAGACTTAGCTCAGCCACTCAACCACAGCCTCCACGATTTTTGCCGCCTGCAGTATAATTTAATGAACATTTTTCTTTAAATCAATCTCCTTACTTAAATGCAGGCATCTAAAAGAAAACATAGTCCTATATAAAGGGAAAACCCAAATTACTTGCCATAAATATTGTTCATTATAAAAATAAAAGCAAGATTGCTGACTGTCAGGAGCTGGAGGAAGGGGGAACGTGGAGTCTGGCTGCCTAGTGGGCACAGGGTTTCCTTCTGGGATGATGAAGATATGTCGGTATTAGAGACGGTGATTGCACAGCACTATGAATGTATGTACTAAATGCCACTGAACCGTCCACTTTAAAATGGTTAATTTTATGTGAATGTCACCTCAATTTAAAAAACTTAAAAGGATAAAATAAATGCAAAATTGTAAATTTTTAAAAGGTTTATCAGGGTACCACCCAAAACCATATCTTGGGTACCATCCACAGCATGCACGCACGCAACGCTTTTGGGATGTACTGATTTGGAAGGCTGCTGGAGTTCTGAACTGCTGTTGTATATTTGGCCAACCACAGGTTAGAGAGGAAATGTCTTTTCTACCCCCTATTTTTGCTCCATAGTAGCTGTAGGATCCTGCCAAATTATGTCTCCTCTTTGGCTCCATTCTCCCCATTTGAGTTAACAACGAGGTGCACAAGCTGGCAATGGAAACACCTGCCTTGATTACAGAGCACCCAGCCTATCCAAATGGCCACCATGACTTGTCGACTCTGGCTTGGAATTCCCTTATCCAATTGACAATCCATGCCATCATTCCCTAGTCTCCTGAGGCAGCCCTCAACACTTCTTTCCCTTCTCTCAACTTCCTTCCAAATGGCCCATCCAGAGCTATCTTTCTAAAAAGCAGATCTGGTCACTCCAAGCCTGCCTCCCGCCGCCATGCTGCCCCAGTAACCTTGATCATAAATGTTCATATCCGTGCAATGGCTGCATCTTATTATCAACATTTTATTTACGCTTCAGATAGATGCTTTGTACAAAACAGATCCTAACAAGGTGTTTTAAAAAAAAAAACGCCCACATGCAAAGATCATTATACATTAAAGTTTAGGCATTTGGAATGACAGAAGCATAACATCTTCTGTGACAAACAGTCCTGCAAGTTCTTATGCCCGAGTCAAACACAAGTTAAAGATTAAATGACTTTTTCCCCTCATTTTGCCCCATAGTAGCTATATGATCCTGCAAAATTATCTAACTTCTTTGGGTGTATTTTTTTTTTTTTAAACCTGAAAAATGGTGATAATCATAGCAGCTACCTTAAAAAAAAAAAAAATTTTTTTTTTTTTGTGGGGGGAGTTAAATGAGATGCTGCTGGCAAACCAGTTAGAACTGCACCTGGAACTTAATAAGCACTCACTATATGGTTGCCGCTGTTTTGCTAACCAAAAGGTTGGCAGTTTGAATCCACTAGCTGCTCCTTTGGAAACTCTCTGGGGCAGTTCTACTCAGTCCTATAGGGTCACTATGAGTCAGAATCAACTTGATGGCAATTGCTTTGATTTTTCTTTTTGAATGCTGTATCTATCCTGAACAATTTATAAGTGGCAATGCTGGGTGCCACCCTTCTGCAAAATGGAGGACTTGGATTTAGTCATCGGACTGGTTCCCTCAGAACATTTAGGGGTAGGGCTGCCTCTGTGCCTGTGCAGCAATCAGAAGGAAGTAGGGGGCTCTTGGTGTCACCTGAGTTCTCTGAGCTTTCCCTCTGGGGAAAAAAGTCCTGCACTTCATGCAGGCCCTTACCAAGGCTTTTACTTTGAATGGTCCTCTGTAAAGAAGAATACCAGGGAGCCAGCAGGCCAGCCCCAGAGCTGCTCAAAGGGCTGCTGGTCTGAGTTTGCCAGGGAGAGTGGGCAGCCCTGCCCCGATCAGCTGGGGAGTTCATGGTCACTCTGAGAACCCAGCGAGTCATGTGCTCATGTCCTTGTGTAAAGGAAGCCAGTGTCCTAAAAGCAAACATGACTTTGGAAAGGTGACATTGAGCAAGCCATTGCTCAAGACCCACTCCTAGCTAGACACTGTGCTGAGCCCACGTGGAATGGGGTGGCTCCCATACTTGGAGGGCAGGATTCTGCTGCAGCTTGGCTAAGCAACTCACTGAGGTACAGGCTAAAATGAGGACGAATGTACAAACCCAGAGAGAGCGAGAAGGGGCTGGCCTGGGAGTCCTGCGCATCCCTTCCCCACCCCAGCCTGGCCTAGCTGGAGCCTTTCTGTCACCCAGATATCAGAACTCTCAGGGCAGGGAGGCCACCCATCGCTACTCAGAGCCATTTCAACACTCCTTCTCTGGGTGCACCTTCAAAACTGATTCCAAATCTCAATAAGATAAATAATTGCCCTAAGGGCTCTCTTGCCACACCTAGTTAGGGAACGAGAACAAGGACATTTAAGACCCTTTTTTAAGTCCGAGGAGGGCAGCACAAATGGTTTGTTCTCGATTACTACCCTAAAGGTTGCTGGTTTGAACCTACCCAGAGGTGCTACCAAAGAAAGTCTTGGTGATCTGCTTCTGTAAAGAGCACAGCCAATAAAAACCTATGGAACTCAGTTCTACTCTATAACACATGGGGTTGCCACGAGTCGGGATCAACTTGACAGCAGTGGATTTGGTTTTTAAGTCCAAGGCTAAGGCCACATCTTGTTAAACATGTTAAAATGTACTATATCCCACGTTAAAAATAATTTTTGAGATTTCCAATATACCCTCAAAGCACCAACCAAAACCAAACCAAACCCGTTGCCATTCAGTTGATTCCGACTCTTAGCCACCCTGTAGGACAGAGTAGAGCTGCCTCCTAGGGTTTCCAAGGAGCAGCTGGTGAATTTGAACTGCCCACCTTTTGGTTAGCAGCTGAGCTCTTAACCACTGTGCCACCAGGGCTCAAAGCACAAGCCAAACAATAAAAACAAAACCACATATATGGAGCACCAGCCACAGGGCTAATGGGTTCTAGCACTGAACCACCCTGTAAGGGCAGGACTGTCAACCTCATCTGACAGATGAGTAAACGGTGACTTAGAGAGGTTGAAGAGCTTGTACGAGGCTAGTAAAGTGGCTAAGTGAGGTTTTGAACTTGTATCTCTGATTTCACGTCTAGTGTGCTAAGTACAGAGACATGCCTGGCCAGGGGGAGCTGGAAAGAAGTGTCTTGTCAAGCCCTGTGTCTGCACGCAGGAGAAGGGAGCAACGTCTCTTCCTCTCTCCCGCAGCCTTTCCCTCTCCCAGTCCTGCCTTTCCTCCAGCAGGTGTTTTTGGCAATCCCTTCTCATGCTCTCAGCCCCAGTTTCTGTTGCCTTCTCTGTGAGGACTTCCCCGCTAAGCCCTTGGGCAGAAGTCAGTAGCTATTTCTCCTGGTGCTTATGGTTTCCTTGTATAGTAACCATTCTCCACTAAGACACCTTTTTAAAAACGCCCCTGCATACTAGAATGTAAACACTTTGAGAGCAAGGATGATGTCTTTTCATCTCTATCACCTGTATCCAGCCCAGAGGTCCTCATGGAAGGCCCTTAATAAGGACCTGTTGAATGGATGTATGCTTTATTTTGTAGACCACAAGCAGCCCAGGAAGGCATCAGCAGCCTCATCTTAGAGGAAACCCGGTGCCATGAGATGAAATGATTGACCTAAAGCCACCCAGTGAGTGGCACAACTGAGATTTGACATCTTGGAGAGTTAAAGCCTCTGTTTTCTCTGCACTGTTGGGGCAGATTAGCCAGTAGGCAAGGGAAGTCTGGTGCTTACCAGATCATCTATAGTGAACAAGTTCACATTTTTCACCACATCAAAAAGTCTGCTTCTAGGTATGGCTGGCATCTGTTTCTCACCCGATCCCACAGCACCTTCCCAGCTTTTCAAATTTACAATTTCTGACAGGGGCCAATGACCCAGTAACAAGGTAAGCACCGGCTTACCTCTTAATCTGTAGTGAACAATTTCACATGTTTTTCACCACATCCCATGTGAAATTGTTCACTACAGATTAGGGAGTAAGCACAAATAAGCCCGTGCTTACCTTTTTTACCTTGTTTACTGGGTGGTCTACCCCTGTGCACCATGATACCACCAGGGACTGCATCCAGGAAAAGAGTATAAATTTGGGCACGTCATGGTCATCAGGAATCTGGGGAGACCTGGGAGGAAGTTTTGAGAAAGCTGAGAACTATAAAGCAGCAGAGGCTAGGGCTTCCAACCAGTTGGTTCCAGTTCTAACCCCTGCTAAGAATTTGCATTTCCACCCCAGATGTACTGAATCAGAATCTACAGCTTAACAAGACCTCCAGGTGATTCTTATGCATGATAAATTTTGAGAACCCCTGCTTTTCTAGTGGCTCTCGGAATTGATCCCTCACCAGCAGCATTAGCATCACCTGAGAACTTGCTAGAAATGCAGTTTCTCAGCAGGGGTTTGAATCTGAGCAAACAGGTTTGAAGCCCTGGAAG
Source organism: Loxodonta africana (assembly GCF_030014295.1). Lineage (NCBI taxonomy): Eukaryota > Metazoa > Chordata > Mammalia > Proboscidea > Elephantidae > Loxodonta > Loxodonta africana. The sequence goes on from NC_087365.1 coordinate 41,808,428, forward strand.
TGGCTGAACCTGCTGGAGAGGCCACAGCTGGAACTCAAACACACTTAGTGCTAAACTGACCACTGGTCTTGGTTTGCCTGCCCCAGGTCTTTGACTATGATGGTATTTCGCAAGCAAACTTGCTCCCTGTAGTAGCTCACCTGCAGAGGTGTGCACATAACACCCTTCTCCTTTTCAAGGAAGGGCCAGGCAGGGGTACCTTTTCAAAGAGGGTAAGGGGAATTGTAAGTGTTCTTCCACACAGCAAAGAGACTTCCTCCTAGAGCAGGAAGGTCAAGATATGGGGAAAGCCACTTGCTACCTCAAAAGAGTGTGTGATTGTTGTCACATAGGCTATAGCGCACAGTGGTGGGAGTCGGGCTCACTTACTGGCTATGTGATCTGGAATAAGAGTGCATCATCTCTGAGCCTCCATTTCCTCATCTACAAAGTAGAAATTATTACACTAATCGCAGAGGGCTTTTAATGAGTATAAAATAAACTAAAAACAGAGAGAGAGAAATGCCTTTGCTTACAGTGTGGATTACTTTTAGAGGGACTTGCCTTTCTTGGAGAAATGCCTTAAGTTTATCTGGAGTAGAAGCTGAATTCCCAGAATCTTGGTGTCAGCTGTGCTGAACCTTCAGCAGAAGGGAAAGTGAATTCACTAGGACCTGGGACTGAATAGGAATAGTATGGGGGTGAACAAGATGGCAGAATGCTGGGTGCAGCTTCATGTGACCATCCCCTCGTGATTCCTAGATCTTCAATGAGGTCCTCAAAATGCCACAAAATGTTGCTGTGATTGGATTAGAGTGAAAAGGCTGATACCTGCATGCCCCAGGCCAAATAAGATACCCCATGGGAACACAGAGGTCACAGGCAAAGGGGGCTCTGAAAATAAGTCCGTGTGTGTTACACAAATTTTTTGTGATGATTTAGGGTTTCCCCAGGCTACAGAAACAGAAAGATCCAAGGAAATCTCAGTTAATATGCAAAAGGCAAGATGCCTCTGGTGGACCTTTGGGTTAGATACGTGGAGGTACAAGTGGTTTGAAAATTCTAGAACTCTGTACTAATGTTAGTCACTATTGGTTGCCGTTCTTGAAAGGGAAGTATAAGGGCAATTCACAGCATTAAGTAGCAATTTGGGGCTTGGTGCTATACTTGGCACTTGCATCCTAAAAACAACTCTAAGGTACAGGGAAATTGAAGCTGCTGGATGGCACATAACTTAACCAGGGCCACACAGCCAAGTGCCCATGGCGCTTTGCATGGCTTCCCATCGTATTTGTCAATTGGCACACTGTCCAGGGACACCGCTCGTTCATTTATCTGCCCCCCTCCAACATACACACAACCTCCTCTCAAGGCTGTAAGCCTTTCTAGGACAAGGAATGTGTCCTGTTTGCCCAGCAACCCCAGCACATGGCATAGGGTCTGTCGAGGGACAGTTGTCAGTTGCCACTGAGTCTGCTCCAACTCATAGTAATCCCATGTACAACAGAATGGAATGTTTCTGGTCCTATGCCTTTTTCATGATTGTTGGTATGCCAAAGTTCATTATTGGGGCCACTGTGTATTTTGAATGCCTTCCAACCTAGAGGCACATCTTCCAGCACTATATCAGACAATATTCTGCTGTGATCTATAGAGTTTTAATTGAATAATTCTAGGAAGTAGATTACCAGGCCTTTCTTCCTAGCCTGTCTCAGTTTGGAAGCTCTGACAAAACCTACCCACCATGAGTGATCCTGAGCTCAGACCCCCTGATTCTACAGTCCCTGTTCTGTCCCTCCAGCACATCAGCAGGTGTTTAACATGAACACATCCTGTTTTGCATTCAATCAAGAGAACGTCCTGAAATCCTATACAATGGAAAGTAGTTTCCAAAATGTGTGATGGAAGCATTCATGCTTTTAAATTGACTCCCCAAACCTCAGCATCCAAACCCCGCTCTTGCTCTGATAATTGCCTGAAGCAGGGAGAGTCTCAGGTTTACATTTGAGCTGGTGCAAACAAGTTGGAAATTGCTAAGAAAGCCTTCTGTGTGCAGTGGAGATTGGTTTGTTGAATTTACATCCCTGTGTAAATATGTCCAAGCCCAGAGCTTGTGGTTTCTACTTCCAGATAAGGCCTTGTCCATATGACCTTCTTGAGTTATAGCCTATAGGCCAAGAAAATGACAAACAATTGGAAGAGAATATGACTTGTCTGGAAAGCTGGAAAATCACCCTCTGATGGAAAATCGCAGTGGCTTAGCTTCTGGATGCACTTTGTACACACCCTAAAGATTATAGGCAAGAAAACCCTATGGAACAGTCTTACTCTGTAATATAGGATTGCCATGAGTTGTAATTGAATTCACAGCAATGGGCTTGGGCTTTGTTTTTTCTTTTTGGTTTAGACTTGGGCAAGAGGAGTTCTATCCTGAGACCCATACACAGAGAGCCCACTATGGCCTTCTTCAGGCTGTGTCCTCCTCTTGGACCAAGGAGCCCAGGGATAGTGGTTATGCCCATTTGGCCCGTGCTGACCCTTTTGGACCAAGCTTCAGGTCCTTGACACCCCAGAATTACCTGTTCAGTGGCCCCCAACCTCACATCTAGGGCCTGCATGAACCCCTTCCTTTAGTATGTTTTTCTGAGAGTGGGCCATGCTCCATGTACGGGCACCTGTAGGCCTGAGGAGTGGCCAAAGGGTGGCTCTTTGGGGAGTGGACAGAACTTGCACATGTGGACTGAGTTCTCTGCACAGTTCACGAGGCCCTTTGTGAAGAGGAATGGAATCGAGAGAAAGGACCTCCATTTGTATTCTTGCCCAGACCCAGCTGTCTTCTTGCACGTTAGACGCAGATGTGTGACTCATGTTTTCAGAAGCTTCTACTTCATTCCTGCTGCTGCCTCTGGTAGATCAGTCATCTCAACCTCTGGATGCATCTCTCCCTTCCCACGTCCAGCCTTACCAAAGTATCATTTCCGTCCAGAGGTACCATTTTCCACCTAATACCTCAGCCTGGCCTGCAACTTGTGCCCACCTCCCAGTCCCGTGCCTCATGTCTTGAGCCCCGTGTTCCTAAAGCAAAGTGTTGTGTGCTGAATCCTTTTATACTTCCATGCTTTCCCCATGCCATTCTCTCTGCCTGGGATGCAGTTGGCAAATTCCTATTCAATACAGCCAGGGCTCAGCTCCAGTGTCACCATTTACTTGTAACTTTCTTCAACAGCCTCCCTCACCCAGGCAGAATTAATGCCACAATTGTCTATTTTCTTTAACATGTTACCATACTTCTGCCATAGCCTTTATCAATTGTATGGTAATTGTTTATGTGTTGGGTTCCTGTTTACCTCCCTGCCAACCTGTCAGCCCCTAGATAACTGGAACCTGCAGCTGCTTAATAAATAAATAAAAACCCATTGCTGTCAAGTCAATTCTGACTCATAGCGGCCCTACAGGACAGAGTAGAACTGCCCCACAGTGTTTCTAAGGCGTGCCCGGCTGATTTGAACTGCCCACCTTTTGGTTAGCAGCCATATCACTTAACCATTATGCCACTGATAAATAAAAGGATGAGTAAATAAAGAAATTAGTAGTTGCCTGATGCTCAAATATTAAGGACCTGGTGTTCTACAGGAGAATAGCAGTAAGGAGTGAATCAGAGTTCTCTGCGCTCTGATTGTTATGGGTAATCATGTGGCTAAGTCAGAATCTATGCCTTCTTTGTTCTATATGGATTCAGCCTGGGTCCCTGCTTTCAAAGGCAATAGCTGTAGAATCTCCTAATGACCCTAATCAAGGCAGAACATCTTATTAAAAAAGGAGCAGCAAAGCAAATGTACAATTCATAAATTTGCTATGTATTCATCTTTGCATGTGGAGTTGGCTGTAACATATGTACTGTTCAAAGTTGAAACTAAATTGAGATAATTTGGGGCAAGGGGCTGAAAATGTGGAGGTGGATAGCTTCTATGTAAAATTAATTTTTTATCCATTTGGAGATGCAATTTGAGTTCCTTTCAAATTAAATTGCAGTGGAGTCCTAGGCAGCTGGAAACATTATTGCCAACATAATTTGATACTGCAAGAGCAGTAATACATTGACAGATAGTTTGATGTGACCATTAATTTGCAATTTCTGCCTGGGAATGATACGCGAAGGGGAAAAAAAAGGTAAAAGGAACAAAATTAAAATCCGTCTCCCTTCCAGCATCATCCAAACCCACGCTCTTGGTTACTTTCCACCACCTCCTGCAATTTACTGCAGATGTTTGATGGGCAGGAATTTGTCGAATCTATGAATGCAGCAAGGACAGAAATTCAAACGTTTCACTTTGGCACACTTGTGACTCCCACAATCCAGAGTCAGTGGGTCCTACCTATCCTGACTACTAGAATCATCTGAGGTTGGAGTATGTTGACTTGTGAGAAGGTGACTTGATTGTTACCTTCTTGTGGCAATGCCACAGAGAAGGCAGATAGTTCACCTGTTCGCTAACTCACTCAATTAAAAAGTACTTAGTGAACACGGGGGCATCAGGACATGGTGAAAAGAGAATTGGTTCTGTCATCGCTGACACCTTAAGCATGTCGTTTATCCTGTCTGTGTCCGTGCTTCATTTTTCTCATGTGTAAATCACAGATAATACTCCCAGGCTCTTACAACTATGAGGTGAATTATGGATAAAATGTCTGTCAAACTTCTGGATGTTACTTGACACAGCTGTGTTCCCTCAAACTCAGAGGCAAATGAGGCAGGGGAGCCACTGAAATAGAACAGGCTTCACCGGCTACTGTGGACTTCTAACCTGATTCCCATGCTCTTAACCAGCTATAGTCTGATGTTAGCAAGCTTCCATTAATGCCCTTTCAGACATTGCTGTATCTGTTCCTTCATTCCTACAAACGTATCTTGGATCTCTGTGATGGGTCAGGCATTAGGGATGCAGGATAACAAGACAGATACTGTCTTCCCTTCATAGGACTCATGACCTAGAGTGGGATGCAGGCAAAGAATTGGGAAGAATAAAGTGTTGAAGCCTGGTGAGTCTTTTGCAGGGTAAGTACTGGGTTCCAGGGTAGTACATGGTGGAGAGACCCAGCTGGTTCTGGGAACTCATCTGATTCAATGTGACCATGATTCATGCAAAATCCTTAGGTTCTTTTTCACATAGAAACCAGAAGCCACCAAAGAAATTTGAGCTGAGTGAAGGTTAATGATTCCCCCACAACTGAATCATTAGGTTATAATAAAAGCAAGTCTCTGACCAAATTATACTACACAGATTTATTAACAACCATTTATTAGTAGTAGCAGGCATAAAACAGGTCAAACAAGCTCATCCATAAACTCATTAAAGTCCCAGTAATCTGTTCTTTTAGGTGATCTGACCACTAGTTTCATGAAAGATTCATCTGAGGCAGATGTGACAATATTCTAAGGCAGGGGCTAGCAAACTTATTCTTTAAAAAAAAAAAAGGACCAACAAAAAACAAACTAAACCCATTGCTGTCCAGTTGATTCCAACTCATAGTGACCTATAGGACAGAGTAGAACTGCCCCATAGGGTTTCAAGGACCAGCTGGTGGATTCAAACTGCCGACCTTTGGTTAGCTGCTGAGCTGTCAAACACTGTGCCACCAGGGGTCAGCTGAGCTGCCAAACACTGCACCACCAGGGCTCCCTGTAAAGGACCAGATAGTAAATATGCTTTGCAGGCCAGACTGTCTCTGCTGCAACTACTCAACTCTGCAGCTGTAGTCCAAAAGCAGACATGGACAATACGTATACAAATGGGCATGACTGTGTGTCAATAAAAGTTTATTTACAAAAACAGGCAGCCACAGCCATGAGCTACAATTTGTCCATCCCATTCTAGGGGTGATTATAGTCATATTGGGCAGCCAGGAATCAAGCCTTCTATACCATCCCTAAGGTTGAAGGCTAGAGGTTTTACCAGAAGGTGGTTCTTCATTGTGTAAGGCTGGAGAGTGTTTGAAAAATATTTTGGTCAACCCATGTATCTTAAATACCTTCAGTTTCACCAATTAGAGCCGATTTCTAATATTTATTCTAGTCAACAGGCCCTTGGTTTTAACCACAGAAACCAATTTCTGACAATAAAAAATACAGCATGGTAATTAGCAAAGTAAGGGTTGTTGATCAAGCTATGGAGTGCTTGGAGTTGTTTCTAGAGTATGGGCTTCTTGACTGGAACCCCTTAGACTAAGTGCTATTGACTGGAAGGCTCACAGCACTGGTTATAGCTTACCCCATAACTCACCCATAACATTCCACCATGTAAGAATAAATATGTAAAGAAAATTCCCAACAATGTAACAGGCTAGAGGTCAAGGGAGGCTGTCCTGAAAGAGGGAAACTTGGGCAAAGAATGGATAGGATTTAACCAGGTTAAGGAGCAGGATTTGTGTGTGTGCTTTTATTTTGTACGTGTGGTGCGGGGGCGGTGTTTGAGGATGAGGAGGCTAGGCTTCAGGCAAAGGGACCAGCACATTTAAAATCTAGGAGTTAAGAGGAAAGGATTAAATGGCTGTCAAGACTCTGATGCATGGGTGGCTTGGCCAAGTGAGTACCAAATCCTCACCTTCCACCGTACATACACATCCCTACACAGTGATGAGTCAGCCATTCTGGGTGTTATACATTATTTTGGTCCCTCCTACCATCCTAAGCATACCAGCTGTGGTTCAGTGATAGAATTCTTGCCTTCCACACGGGAGACCCAGGTTCGATTCCCAGCCAGTGTACCTCCTGTGCAGCCACTACCCATCTGCCCATGGAGGCTTGAGTGCTGCTATGATACTGAACAAACGTCAGCAGAGCTTCTAGGCTAAGACAGACAAGGAAGAAATACCTGGCAATCAACTTCTGGTAATCAGCCAGCGTAAACCCTAGAGATTACGATGGTCTGCTCTGCAACTGATTGTGGGGATGGTGCAGGACCAGGCAGCATTTCGTTCCATTCTGATGTGTATAGGATCAGGCTGAGTCAGGGGCCAACTCAACAGCAGCTAATAACAACAACTATCCTGAGATATAAATAACAACCAGGGCAGTTGTAATGGTGTGATAAGGGTAGTCTTTGCCAAAATTTGTAGCATGTGCCAGACTCTATCCTAGATAAAAAGGAGTAAGCCAAGCAGACAAAAATCCCCTCTGCCATTATGGGGCTTATGATCTAGTGGGGGAAATAATATGATAGATCAGAAAAATATATAGTATGTTAGATGGTGATAAGTGCTATGGAGAAATATCAGGCAGGGTAAGGAGACGGGGGCCAGGTGGGTTTGTGACTATAATTTTACTTCTTTAATTTTGGGTCCTTGCATCACCACCTTGATTTTTCCTCTCCACTGACACTACACTTCTTACTCTTTCCCTGAACATGGCTTAGCTTGAAAGATTTATTGAGCACCTATGGGGTGGCAGACTAGGTGAAGGGAATACAGTGTTAACAAAAACATACATGGTCTCTGCCTCCCTTGAGCTTAAAATCTGGTGAGGGAGGCCAACTAAACAATCACAATGCCACTCAAACACACGAGCAGACAAACTTGCTCATTGTAATAACTGTTTTGAAGGAAAGATAAAGGATAAACGGTAAAAACAGTGAGCTAGGGCTTTTAGGTATAGTGGTGTGGTGTGATTGATTGCTTTTGTGTGGCCTTTCTGGCTGTGGTCTTGTAACTCCCACTCAGGTGATAGGGTAATTGTGGCCCACTAAGGGGATTAGTCAGTTTTGCCTTAAAAGAGAGCCAATTCCAGAGCAGAAAAAAGGACCCTACCACCACAAAGGAAGAACAGTCAGGAGCGGACAGCGCATCCTTTAGGCCCGGGATCCCTGTGCTAAGAAGCTCCTGAAAGCAGGAGGCCGAAAGAGAGAGCAAGCTGTAGCCCTGAAGACAGAGAAGCAGTGGCAGGAGAGACCTGGCAGCAGAGACTTGGAAGCAGGAGATGGCGTGGTAGGCTTCCTGGCCCCTGGAGAGAGAAAGCTGAGTGCCTTTGGGAGAGGCACGCCTGTGAGCACAGTTGGAAAGAGGTTGTCCTGATGGGAGAATTGTATCCTGACTGTTTCTGAGCCTGAATTTTATCTTTTGTTTCCTTAATAAACCCCATAATCATGAGTATGGTCTTTGAGTTCTGTGTGGACATTAGAATGAATTACCAAACCCAGCAGAGAAGTAGAGTGCCATGGGAGGGATGGTTGGTGTGAGAATTAGTAAAAATGGCAGAGAGAGGAGGCTTGTCTGGCCTCCATCTCATGGGAGTCAGCCTTGTGCTGTTGATCTTGGTTCTCCTACACCCTTGTGGCATTGAAGGAGGTCAGACACTGCCCCTAAGCCATTTTGACAAGTGGCCAAGGACGATGACTCTGAGGAGGTGACATCAGGCTGAAAGTTGTGACTCTTCCTCCCCTCTTTAGTCCCACTGCTCTCCTAGCTTCCGTTCATCCTTTGTACCTCAGTTTAGACATCAGTTGTTGTGGGAAAGCTTCCCCCTGAATACTTATCCCACTCAGATTAAGTATTCAGCTCCATCTTCCCACATAGAATGGGTGTATGACCTTGGCCAGAATATAAGATAGTGCACAACCTGGGCTGGGCCAGCGGCCCTGTCCCCTAGGTCCTGCAGTCAAGCAGCTTAAGGTCTGGGAGGGGAACCAAAAGTCAGATACATCCCAGGTTTAAAAGGCAACCTACTGATGTGGGTCATGGCTATCAGGGTGAGCATGAGAGCTACAACCAGAGGTCCCCTGGCCCACTATCAGGCCATGGTCTTTTGGTTCCAAACACCCCTTCTGTATATCCTGCTTTGTGACATCAGGGCTGGGAATCCACAAACCACCTGGCTCAGTGCCAGGCTCTGCTATCGGGGGCAAGAGAAGGGGACTGCACGGCTTTTAAGTTTTGATAACTCCAACCTCTTCTGTCTGTCCTACTCAGCCTTAGTGGTAACTGCTTCCCACAGCTGCTACGTTGGTATAATACCTTCACAGTTCTCATTTAACCTTTTCCGTTTCCTAGGCAATTCTTTAAACATGCCTAAGCAGAGATTCCCAGACCTTCTTGGTTCACAATGCCCTTGGTAGCTCAGTAATTTTTTCACAGCACCCTAAGCCAAAAGAAAGACCTAACAGTTATATTCATGAATTAGGTCGAAACGACTTATTTCTATCTTAATAACTTAAAAGCTGTTTGAGAAAGCAATAAACACAAATCAAAATAAATATTTTTTATTTTGTTCTTAAATAACCACAATTATATATTAGGATGACTGCCTAACTTCTCAAACCATGGATTCGGATTAGACACTGCCACTCTTTTTGCCTGTTCTACCTGAATTTTCGTGTGATACTTAGTTTTTTTTTATCACAGCAACAGCCGAAAGCCCAGCTTTGCAAAGATACGATGTCACCAAAAGGCATGCAGTCCAACCTACTTCTGAAACTGTGGACTACCTGAAATTAGTAGTTTGTGCCTTATCTGACAGAAACCAAAACCAAACGAAACCAAACCTATCACTGTCCAGTCAATTCCGACTCATGGTGACCCCATGTATTACAGAGTAGAACTGCTCCATAGGGTTTTCTTGGCTGTAATCTTTATGGAAGGGGCCCTGGTGTTACAACAGTTAAGTGCTTGGCTAACTGAAAGATTGGTGGTTTGAACCCACCCAGCCACTCCACAGGAGAAAGGCTTGGTGATTGCTCCCAAAAAGATTACAGCCTAGAAAACCCTATGGGGCAGTCCTACTCTGTCACAGGGGTGGCTTTGAGTCAGAATCGATGGACCCTAATAATAATAATCTTTATGGAAGCAGATAGCTAGACCTTTTTTCCATGGTACTATTGGGTGAGTTTGAACCGCCAACCTTTAGATTAGTGGTTGAGTGCAGACCCTTTGTGCTACTCAGGTTTCATCTGACAGAAGATGCTAGGTTTTCTGCAGTAATTTAAAATATCCCATTGGGTCCTGGGCTGCCTTAGCACACAGTTTGAGAACGATGATCGTTAACAGTTCTTTACAAGCAATCTTCTCTGTTAAAATAAGTAGTGTAATTTATCTCCTATCTAGACCTTGACTCTGCAGGGTCCCACTGTCTGAACTTCCCATCCCCATCATTCGTCTTCCATACTCCATTCCAGCTGGATACCCTATGCCTACAAATCGGTGAGGGCCTGGCGGCCACACTCTGTTTCCCAGCTCTGGCTCTGGCCTGGGTTTTCTCTCTCCCATCCAGATGCCTGCCTCCAGCTGGTCTGTTGCTGAGCCTGGAAGCAGGGCGGTCAGCCATACCTCCAGCCACCTGAACTGCTCCGGTGCTCAAATGCCGGGAAGAATTAAATGGACACAGAGACAAGATTGCAGCCTGGAAATAAAAGCTTTAGAATGTTTAAAAATTACTTTTGTGGCAGAGGAAATCAAGCTGGAAAAAGAGAAGCAATTTCTAAATTACATGGTTTCAGTTTCTACAGAAAGAAGAAGAGATGGGGGAGGGGAGAAGGTGAGCTTATACCATCTTGTGGGCTTCCCTTCAGTGCACACTTAATTCATGGCAAGTCTCCTCGTCTACTAAAAAAAAGGAAAAAAGAGGCTGGAGAAAAAATAAAACCTGAAACATCTATGTTGGCAAAAAGCCACCTAACGCTGGGCGTGGGTGAGGCATTAAACATTCTGAACGCTTCGCTCCTTGGAAGACACATTCTGGCTATGAACAGCATGGGCATTGGAATCAGGAAACAGTCTTCAGTGTAGCTAAGTTTCTATCACCGTGATGTGATGCTGGTGAGAAACCATGTGTAAGTCAAATGGTTGCTAAACCAAACCAAACCTGTCACCATTGAGTCAATTCCAACTCATGACAACTCCATGTGTTTCAGAGTAGAACTGATTTCCATCGGGTTTTCTCGGCTGTAAGCTTTATGGAAGCAGATCATCACGGCGTTCTTCCAGGGTGCTGCCGGATGGATTTGAACCACTCGACCTTTCAGTTAGTTGTTCAGCACAAACTAACAAACTAAAGATTTATGCCACCGGGGACCTTAAATTGTTTCTAGAACATATAAAACAAGCAAACAAAAGTAATATCTGGTCATTTGACTCCGATGTCCCTTCCCCCAGAACAATGACTTTCTCTTTCTAAGTGGAAAGTTGGGTTTTTTATAATCAGAGACCTGGGGTTTTTCAAAGCTGAGGCTGCTCACAGCTGAGAGCTCCCCACCAGCCCCCTAGGACATTCTTGATCTCCCTAGGAACTGCATTAATCTACAGACACTACTCAGGACTGCTGGACCTTGAAGGGACCTGCTGTGTCAGCAGTCCCAGAATTGCCTACCAAGCTTTTTCACTATGTCCAAAGTTTTATTCTTTGAGATGTACAAAAGAGTATCATTAAATTCAAGGGGAATTTTCAAACGAAAGCCACTGTCAGTTAAGGGAGGCTTATTCTCTGTCGGGTCTCATTCAGGATTCACGTGGGCCACGAGAAAAGGAACATGACAAAGCAAAAGCTGGAGATTCCAGTCACCTCACAGCAAAGCATCAAGAAGGGCACCCCCAGGACAAGAGGCGACAGTGAAACAGTTATTCTAGAAGACCCACTTAACCTCTGATGGTCTGCTCTACTCATGAAGTACCCGCTGGTCTTGTTGAGCATTTCTCAGCAAAGATTATAGGCTAACATGTACACATTGTGTTTCCTCACTGACCCCTCTACTAGGGCCAACCCCTGGCCACAGCATTGTAAGATGCAATCATAGCACAGGTCACCAAGTAATAACCTTCTATTAGAATTAAAAAGATCATTATCCTGTTTCCTTGACTTGCAACTTTGACTTAGCTTTCTAAGGCTTTGGCTGCTGCTGCTGCTGCTGGTGTTAGCTGTCATGGAGTTGGTCCCGACTCATAATGACCCTATGTACAACAGAAGGGAGTACTGCCCAGTTCCGTGCCATCCCCATTATATGATCACTTGTGAATTGGACTGTTGTAATCCACAGGGTTTTCACTGGCCAATTTTTGGAAGCAGACTGCCAGGCAAGCCTTTCTTCCTAGTCCTCTAAGGCTGCTACCTTCTGCAAAATATGAGCTTTCCCCCGTCAGTGTTGCCAGTATTGTGTCTTTCCACTATTCATTGCACTCACCCTGATCTACAAAGAGTCTTGCTCAGATGGGTAATGTTTTCAAACTCTCTCTCCTGCCTATCAAAATTTATTTATGAGCTGTGTGACCTTCAATGAATAATTTTGCCCTTTCTGAACTCCAGTTGTAAAGTGAGGCTAACTACTTCCTAAGATTCTTACGAAGTGTAATGAAGTGATGTGTGCAGTTGCCTACTCTATATTAATGTGGACTATTTTGGAACACATCTCTGAGAGAGACAGACAGAGTCTAATGACTTTGGGAATGCATCCCTGCATTTGAAGTTTTCCTCAATCTCAATATAAACCTTCTGATCCACCAGCCAAACTGCCGAGGTAACTCATTCCTGTCCTCATCTCCCAAATGCTGACTTAGCTCTCACCCCTCCACGTACCCTGATAGCCTCTGCCCCAAATCAAAACACCCAAATATTGCTCTGCTTGTTTCTTTATTTTTTGTCCACACTCTCATTGCCTTTCCTCCATAGATACCTATTGTATGGTTCACGTATGTTCTTTGGCTTGAATGAATTCTTGTAAAATGCATGTGTAATTATTTAGTATGCGTTCTTATAGCTCACTCACTTTTACCTTTTTATCACTAGGCACTATGCTTTTGACAAACCCCATCAGCTGTTTATCTCTAGTCCATTATTTCCAACCATTGCACAGCGTTCCATGGTGTGCATCCACCATGACTGACCAATTTACTCTGCACTGATGGACATAAAGTTTGCTTCCACTTCATCACTACCACAAATAGTGTTGCACGCCACCTCATAGACGTCTCCTTCCAGATCTGTTTGCATTCCTTTGGGGTATATATTCCTATGAGCCGATATGCTGATGTGATGTGTAGGGTGTCTTAGTCGTCTAGTGCTCCTATAACAGAAATACCACAAGTGGATGGCTTTAACAAAGGGAAATTTATTCTCTCACAGTCCAGGAGGCTAGAAGTCCAAATTCAGGGTGCCAGCTTCAAGGGAAGGCTTCCTCTCTCTGTGGGCTCTGGGGGACAGTCCTTTTCATCAATCTTTCACAGTCAAGGAGCTTCTCAGTACAAGGACCTCAGGTGCAAAGGATGTGCTATTCTCCTGGCTCTTGTTTCTTGATATGAGGTTTCCCTGTCTCTCTGCTCACTTCTGTCTTTCATATCTCAAAAGAGGCTGACTTAAGACACCACCTAATCTTATAGATTAAGTCCTGGCTCATTAACATCCAAGTTCAAGGCTACTGCTGTCGAGTCAATTCCGACTCATAGCAACCCTATAGGACAGAGTAGAACTGCCCCGTAGAATTTCCAAGGAGTGCCTGATAGATGTGAACTGCCGACCTCTTGGTTAGCAGCTGTAGCACTTAACCAGTATGTTACCAGGGTTTCCACTTATTAACATAACTGCCTCTAATTCTGCCTCATTAACATCATACAGGCAGGATTTACAACACATAGGAACACATCAGATGACAAAATGGTGGACAGTCACATAATACTGGGAATCTTGGCCTATCCAAGTTGAGTTGGCACACATTTTGAGGGGACACAATTCTATCTATGACATGGTGTATGTATAAACTTGATTTGACAAACTACTGCCCGTTTGCTTCCAGGACGGCTGCACCAAGCCTCCTAGCTGCGTGTGAAAGCTCCTCTGAGCTCCCTTCCAGTACTTGGCATTACCCGGTTTTCTAATTTTTGCATATATGATGGCTGCAAAGTATTTTTCCCATTACTATTTTAATTTGTATCTCTCTGATGCTAATGGGACTCATAGCGACCCTATAGGACAGAGTAGAACTGCCCGATAGGCTGGGGTTTAATGTTAATGGGTTTAAGAATTTCTTCCTATGCTAGTTGGCCTTTTGGGTTTCCATCTTTATAAACTCCCTGTTCATATTGTCTACTCGTTTACCTACTAATTTATAGAAATTCTTTGTATATCCTAGATATTTGTCTGTTAACTCTGCCCATGGTGATCTCTGATAAACAAGTATCTTTCATTTTTGATGCAATCAAATCAATCAACAGTTCTACTTATGGTTTGTTGTTTTTAACAATTTCTCCCCAAAAGTAGATATTATGTCTCTTTTCAGATATTCCATTTCACCCCTTGTTCCGGGCATAAGTTTGGGTTGCACTTCCCAGCTCCTGTGAAGTTAGGAGTGGCCATGGGACTTGCTTTACTTAATGAAATGTGACCAGAAGTTGCCGTCACTTTCAGGTAACTTTAAAACCTATTGTGTGGCTGGTCCGTTTCAATTTGCCCTGCTACAGAGATTGTGGAAGCACTTGTTGTAAGGAAGCCCTCCTTAGCCAGGTACTTGAGGGAACAGAGCCCTCTGCCAACCCCTGTGGTCCTATGGAGAGAGACAGACTTTTCTTGTGGATTACACCACTGAGATTTGGGGGTTGTTTGTTACTAGCATATACCTAGCCTATCCTGACTATATCCTGACTTGTTCATTCCATTTTTCCCTATTCCCGCTCCTCTACCATAGGCTGTTGTTAGTTGCTATCAAGTCAGCTCTGACTCATGATGACCTTATGTATAATGGAACGCAACACTGCCATTTTCTTTGCCATCCTCACAATTGTTGGTACGTTTGAGACCATTGTAGCAGCCACCGTGTCAATCCATCTCATGGAGGGTTTCCTTCATTTTTGTTGACTCTCCTTTTTTTTTTTTTTTACCACCCACAGGCAACCACTCAAATATGTTTATTTTGTGTTCTTAGAAAAGATATACTGTTAGGCGTATTTTTCATTTAGATAAATGGTAATTGTTTCATCTGTTTTCTTACTTTTTTTCATTCAGTGCTCTGCTTTTAAGGCCCGATCCGTGCTGCTAGATATACGTTGAATCTGTTGCTATAACCGCTGTATGGTGTTGAAGGATGAGCAACTGCTATCATTTCCCTGTCCTTCTCCTGTGAAGGACATATGTTTTTGTTTAAGAAGCCCTTGCCCAACCCTAGGTTACAAAGTCATCCTTCAATATTTTCTTCTCTCTTTATGAATTTTATCTTTCACATTTAAGTTTTAAGTCTTCCGGAATCTACTACCTTGATATAAAGTATTAGGTTAGGATCCAGTTTTATTTTCCTCAACATAGTGAAAAAGTTTTCCGCAAAGCCATTTATTAAATATTCTATCCTGTGCGGTTGATTTGTAGGGCCACCTTTATCACTTATAAAGTTTTTCTCTACATAAACACAGGTTGATTCCTGAGCTCTCAATTCTGTTCTTTGGGACCATTTGCCTGTTATAGCACTGGTAGACAATTTTTATAATTATGACTTTACAGTATATGTTAGTATCTGATGGGGCAAGTCCTCTGTTATTTTTAATTTTTTGTCTTTGATGTATTTTATTCAGTATCTAACACAAGTTGTGCAGCAGCACCATTATAAAGGAAGGAAAATGGAATTGATGTTTCTCTCTCTCTCCCTTTGCCCTTCCTTTTAACACAAATGGTGTCCCCTCCATTCTGCTAACAAATATATGTACACTATGTTGTTCAATTTTTATAACAACCATATGAGGTAGGCATTACAGTATTTTCACCATTTTATTTATTTATTTTTGTGCTTTAGGTGAAAGTTTGCAGAGCAAATCAGTTTCTCATTAAACAATACATATATTATTTTGTGACATCAGTTTCCAACCATGTGACTTGCCAACACTCTACCATTCTTGACCTCAGATTACCCATTTCCATTTGTCCAGCTTTCCTGTCCCACCTGCCTTCTCATCCTTGTCCCTGGGCTGGTGTGCCCACTTAGTCTTGTATACATGGTTGAACTACGTGTGTTATTGTTTGTTTTATAGTCGGCCTAATCTTTGACTAAAGGGTGAACTTCAGGAGTGGCTTCAGTACTGAGTTAAAAGGGTGTCCAGAGGCCATACTCTTGGCGTTTCTCTGGTATCTGTCAGACCAGTAAGTCTGGTCTTTTTTTCGTGAGTTTGAATTTTGTTCTGTTTTTCTACTGGTCTGAGTCCTCTTGTATTTTTTAATCCCCTCTCAAATTTGGCTGCTAGCTGTAGATTTTTATTTCTCTATCTACATTTTAAAGAAAGTTTATCAAATTCCTTCAAAATCCAACAAGAATTTTTATTGAGAACATATAACACTCATAAATAAATTTGAGGAGGACATTCATCTATATAATATAGTCATCTCATCCATGAGCATGGACTGTTTCTCTATTTATTCAGATCTTTTTTTCAAATGTTTTTTCAAGCTTTCTCCACTGAGATTTTGTATTTCTTGGACTACTTAAATCCTAAATATTTTATAATTTGTATTGGTATTTTTTAAAATTAGATTTTCTAGTTCATTATCGCTGGTGTAGAGACATGCTATTGATTTTTGTAAGTTGATCTTACATCTAGAAACCTTGTTGAACTCTCTTATTACTTCTCACAGTTTTTGATTGCTATTGATTTTTCTGAGAGGATTACTATATCATCTACAAATAATGAGTTCTATTTATTTTCTAATCCTTATTTGTCTTATTTCCTTTCTTTCCCTCAAGTGTAGTTCAGGAACTCCAGTATGATGGTAAATTGTAGTTGCGATGATGGACTTCCTTGTCTTCCTGACCTGAAAAGGAACATACCTGAGTTTTCTTTATTAAATAGATTTGCTGTAGAATATTGACTTATAAACTTTACCAATTTTAAATAGGTTTCTGCCTTCTGTTTTTTCTTCCCCACTAGAGTGTACAAAGAATTTTTTAAATCATCATAAATTGGTGGCCAACTTTATCAATTGCCTTGTCTCACTGATTGAAATAATCATGACTTTTACCCTCCAGAACATTAGTGTAATAAATTACACTCATATTGAAACAAACTCTCATTATGGGGTAAGGCCCATATGAACATGATTATTATTTTTGTAAAAAATTATTGTACTCAGCTAATATTTAATTTAGAATGTATTGAGATATACATTCATGTGTGAAATCAGCCTGTATATTTCTGTTCTTGTATGCTTATCTGACTTTGGAATCGAGATTCCAGTAACTTCATATTATCAGTCAAGTAACATTTTTGGACTTGTTTTTCCTAGAACAAATCACATAAGTTAGAAATTAAATATTATTTGGAAGTTATGGTAGAACTCATATTAAACCATCTATGCCAGGGCTTTTGAAAAGGAAGGCTTGGTGACCATTTCAATTTCTTTAATCTTATCAGTTCATGTAAATGTTTTCTTTCTCTTCATGCCAATTTTGTCATTTTCTGTTTTTGTAGGATTTTATCCATTTCATTTAAGGCTTCAAATTTAATAGGTTATAGTTTACTATATTCTTATATTTACAACATATTGTGTTTATTTCATGTCTTGTTTTATTAATCGGCTTTGTCTTTTAGTATTCCTTTCAAAGAATTAGCTCTCATTTTTTTAGACTCTTATTCTACTGATATTGATAATTACTTTGTTAATTTCTTACCTTCTTGCTTCTTTGAGCCTTTTCTGATATTTTTGAGTGAAATTTTGAAATAATTACAGATTCACAGGAAGAAAGATTCACAGAAAAATGTACACGGAAGTCCCATTTACCCTTCACCCAGTCTCCCCCAATGTTAACATCGTGCATAACTATAGTATAATACCATAACCAGGAAACTGACATTAGTACAATCCACAAAGCTTATTCAGATCTTACCAGTTATACGTCTACTCATTTGTGTGTGTTTTTAGTTGTATGCACTTTTATCACAAGTGTAGCTTTGTGTAACTACCACCACAATCAAGATAGCAAATTGTACCATCACTACAAGGCTCTCTCATTTGGCCCCTTTATAGCCACACCCCCCTTCATCCCCAACCCCTGGAAACCACTAATCCTTTTCCCATCTCTATAATTTTGTGATTTCAAGAATTTTATATGAATGAAATCATATACCATATAACATTTTGAGATTACTTTATTTTCCCACCCAGCATAATTCCTTTGAGGTTAAGTTGTTGCATGTATTGTTTGTTCCTTTTTATTGCTGAGTAGTAGTCCATGGTACAGACACATCACAGCTCATTTAACCATTCACTTGTTGAAGGACATTAGGTTAGCTTCCAGTTTGTGGTTATTACAGATAAAGCTGCTATGAACATTCATCTATAAGTTTCTGCATAAACATAAGTTTTTACTTCTCTGTGTTAAATGACTAACAGTAAAATTGCTGTCATATGGTAAGCCCATTTTGAGTTTTATGAGAAACTGCTGATCTTTTTCTAAAGTGGCTGTCCTGTAATACATCCTCCCTAGGAACGGATGAGAGATCCAGTTCCTTCACACCCTCACCACACCTGAATTAGCCATGCTGATAGGTGTGTAGTGATATCTCATCGTGGTTTTTATTTGCATCTCCTTTAAAGGGTAATGATGTTGAACATCTTTTCATGTGCTTATTTGCCATCTGTATATCCAGCTCATTTGTTTTAAACTTTTGTTTCCTGATAAATGAACTTAAAGCTACAGATTTCCCTCTAAGTATTGCTTTAGCTCTATTCCAAAAATAGACACTTTCTTCTTTCATTATTATTCAACTCATGAATTCTTTAATTTTCTTTGTGATTTCCTTTTTAACTCGTGTTGTTAGGTTATATTTTTGTCAAATTCATGGGCTTTTAAAACTATCCTTTAGTTATTCATTTCCAATTTTATTATAGTTGGGGCACATGGCCTATGTGATATGGATTCCTTGTAATTTAATTGGGCTTCTTTTATGACCTAATACATGTTTGATTTTTGTGACTATTTTGTGTATGTTAAAAAAAAGTGTTTTCTCTGTTTGAATATAAAGTTCTATACATTAAAATTACTTAATATCAGTGTGTTAATATATTAATAAGCTTGAGCTTGTTAATTGCATTTTTAAGATCTTGAACATCTTTTTATTTTTTGGTCTACTTGATATTCATCTGTTTTAATAGATTGATCCTGTAGTTTTGTCATTAACCTGCTTCCATCTTGAATGATGATCATAACAATCACCATTTGGTGAATGGTTACTGTGTGCCAGACACTGGGCTAAGCAAAGTCTCAGTGTCCCCATTTTATGGATGAGGAAACTGAGTAAAACAAAGTGACCATGCCATGCAGCCAGCAAATGGTAGCGCTGACATTTAAACGTAGGTTTGTCTTCTCCTGAGTCCATGCTTTTAATGACTCTATTCTGGGACTCAGTTTATTCAGTTGGAGGAGGAGGGAGTTGGAAGACCTTTAAGGTTTCTTTAGAAGCTAAGACTATAACATTCTTCATCATTATCATTGTCTAACATTTCTTGAGCTCTTGTTGCATTCTAGGCTCTGTGCTAAGTGCTGTAAGTACATGATCTTACTTTATCCTCACAGATGCCCTGTGATGTAGGTATTGAAAACTTAATGCTGCAAATGAGAAAAGAAGGACTCAAAGAGGGTACCCAGTTAGGATACTGCTTTGTGAGAAGTAAATTTAACATAAGCTAAATGTTTAGCCCAGTTCATGGCACACAGTAAGCATTCACCAAATGGTGATTGTCATGATTGTCACCAACAACTCCAGGACCTGTGCTCCTAAGCACAATGCCCAACCTCGCCTTCCACGCTGAACTGGAGACTTTACAGGCAACAGCCCACATAGCCTCCTAACAGTCTTGAGAGGGAAGTGGTAGTGAGCCTCATTCATGGAACTCTCCAAAAGCCCTCTGGTTGACACCTGGGCCTCCCGTGATACGTTCTCTGTCTCTCTTTCTTGATGGAATTGTCCCTCTTGATTGCTCAGAATCAGAAGCACTACATCCTCTTTTGATTTCCCCAAAGGGATCATCACATTCCTAAATGCAACAGAGCCCTTGTCTGCAGTGCTTTCACGATATTCACCCATTTCTTCCTCTCCCCCACCCTCTCCTCGATCACACCTCCCCATTTTCTAGGGATAGATACACTCTCAAACATGTTGTCCAGCCTCTCCTGTTTCCTTCCAGAAAACCCCACCCTACAATGGACTGCTAAGCCAAATGCAACCTTTTATAGTCTTTTGAATATGGAGAACTAGGTTTTTCTCAGTCATCCCAACCCTTACACCTACCTGCTTTTTCTCTCTCCCCATAGTTCCCTGGAGAAATGAGATAGAAGCAGTGAGTTATTATCATGTTAAGCTGCACTAAATGACTTTATATTATGGTTAGAGACCTCTGGAGAAATAACGATGAGATCACTACATCTTTTGTTCTTGGAAAAACAATGTGGCAAAAAGACACCCTAATCCTCAATTTTAATTTGTTTTTTATCGATCTCTTTCAAAATTAGGGAAACAAGTTTCCTCACTGCAGATGTTATGACAATGCATGGGGAGGTCCTAGTTATAAAGAATAATGAAGCTTGGGTTGTGGAGGGAGGCTCATCACATGGCAAGGGGATGGGCAAACGTCAATGAAAGGGAATGCACACAGGGAGGATGCCCACCAGATGTTAAATCTCAATGGATTGCATTGTGTCCCCCCCAAAAATGTGTGTCAGCTTGGCTAGGCCATGATTCCCAGTATTGTGCGGTTGTCTTCCATTCTGTGATCTGATATATTTATCCTATGCTTTGTAAATCCTAACCTCTATGGTGTTTATGAGGTAGGATTAGAGGCACTTATGTTAATGAAGCAGATCTCAATCTACAGGATTAGGTCGTATCTTGAGTCAATCTCTTTGGAGACATAAAAGAGAGAATTGAGCAGAGGGGGAAGGGGCCTCATACCACCAAGAATGAAGAACCAGGAAGTGAGTGTGTCCTTCAGGTCCAAGGTCCCTGCACCGAGAAGTTCCTGGACAAGGGGAAGATTGATGACAAAGACCTTCCTCCAGAGCTGACAGAGAAAGAAAGCCTTCCCCTGGAGATGGCACCCTGAATTTGAACTTCTAGCCTCTTAGACTATAAGAGAATAAATTTATCTTTGTTAAAGCCATCCACTTGTGGTCTTTCGGCTATAGCAGCATGAGATAACTGAGACAGGTGGGTTGGTGAGTAATGTTTCATCGAAGGCCTTCCATGACCTCAGTCACAAATATCACCTCCAGTCAGAATCACCTTGATGGCACACAACAACAACAACAACATCCTCAAAGGTCCCCAGGTGGTGCAAACCGTTTGCACTTGACTGCTAACCTAAAGACTGGCAGTTCAAACCCACCCAGCAGTACCATGGAAAAAAAGGCCTAGCAATCTGCTTCCATTAAAATGACAGCCAAGGGGGGGGGGCCAAGATGGCGGACTAGGTGGACGCTCCCGCGGATCCCTCTTGCAACAAAGACTCGGAAAAACAAGGGAATCGATCACATACATAACAATCTATGAACTCTGAACAACAAGCACAGACTTAGAGACGGAGGACGAACAAATACGGGCAGACAGCGACTGTTTTCAGAACTAGGAGCCAACGCACCAGCTGACTACTTGGAAAATCTAGTTTCCCAGTGATGGCTCGGAGACAGCAGTCCATATCAAACCACATAAAGAAACAGACCATGACAGCTTCTCCAACCCCCCAAACAAAAGAATCAAAATCTTTCCCAAATGAAGATACAATCCTGGAATTATCAGATACAGAATATAAAAAACTAATTTACAAAATGCTTAAAGATATCACGAATGAAATTAGGATAAATGCAGAAAAAGCCAAGGAACACACTGATAAAACTGTTGAAGAACTCAAAAAGATTATTCAAGAACATAGTGGAAAAATTAACAAGTTGCAAGAATCCATAGAGAGACAGCATGTAGAAATCCAAAAGATTAACAATAAAATTACAGAATTTGACAACGCAATAGAAAGTCAGAGGAGCAGACTCGAGCAATTAGAATGTAGACTGGGACTTCTGGAGGACCAGGGAAACAACACCAACATAGCTGGAAAAAAATCAGATAAAAGAATTAAAAAAAATGAAGAAACCCTAAGAATCATGTGGGACTCTATCAAGAAGGATAACTTGCGAGTGATTGGAGTCCCAGAACAGGGAGGGGGGACAGAAAACACAGAGAAAATAGTTGAAGAACTCCTGACACAAAACTTCCCTGACATCATGAAAGAAGAAAGGATATCTATCCAAGATGCTCATCGAACCCCATTTAAGATTGATCCAAAAAGAAAAACACCAAGACATATCATCATCAAACTTGCCAAAACCAAAGACAAACAGAAAATTTTAAAAGCAGCCAGGGAGAAAAGAAAGGTTTCCTTCAAGGGAGAATCAATAAGAATAAGTTCAGACTACTCAGCAGAAACTATGCAGGCAAGAAGGGAATGGGACGACATATACAGAGCACTAAACGAGAAAAACTGCCAACCAAGGATCATATATCCAGCAAAACTCTCTCTGAAATATGAAGGAGAAATTAAGATATTTACAGATAAACACAAGTTTAGAGAATTTGCAAAAACTAAACCAAGACTGCAAGAAATGCTAAAGGAGATTGTTTGGCCTGATGACCAATAATATCAGGTACCAGCACAATACAAGGTCACAAAACAGAACGTCCTGATATCAACGCAACTCAAACAGGGAAAGCACAAAAACAAACAAATTAAGACTAATTCTAAAAAATAAATAAATAAACAAAATAATACACACAACAGGAAATCATGGAAATCAATAGCTAAACGATCAAAATAATCAAAAAGAGGGACTAAATATAGGAGGCATTGAACTGCCAGATGGAGAGTGATACAAGGCGAAATAGAAGGATACAAGTTAGGGTTTTACTTAGAAAAATAGGGGTAAATAAAAAGGTAACCACAAAAAGGAATATCAATTCCATAACTCAAGAAAAAAGCCAAGAAAAACGTAACGACTCAATAAACACAAAGTTAAACATTATGAAAATGAGGATCTCACAAGCTACTAAGAAAAACGTCTCAGCACAAAAAAGCATGTGGAAAAATGAAATGGCCAACAACACACATAAAAAGGCATCAAAATGACAGCACTAAAAACTTACTTATCTATAATTACGCTGAATGTAAATGGACTAAATGCACCAATAAAGAGACAGAGAGTCACGGACTGGATAAAAAAACACGATCCATCTATATGCTGCCTACAAGAGACACACCTTAGACTTAGAGACACAAACAAACTAAAACTCAAAGGATGGAAAAAAGTATATCAAGCAAACAATAAGCAAAAAAGAAGAGGAGTAGCAATATTAATTTCTGACAAAATAGACTTTAGACTTAAATCCGCCACAAAGGATAAAGAAGGACACTATATAATGATAAAAGGGACAATTGATCAGGAAGACATAACCATATTAAATATTTACGCACCTAATGACAGGGCTGCAAGATACATAAATCAAATTTTAACAGAATTGAAAAGTGAGATAGACACCTCCACATATATAGTAGGAGACTTCAACACACCGCTTTCGGAGAAGGACAGGACATCCAGTAAGAAGCTCAATAGAGACACGGAAGACCTACTTACAACAATCAACCAACTTGACCTCATTGACTTATACAGAACTCTCCACCCAACTGCTGCAAAATATACTTTTTTTTCTAGCGCACATGGAACATTCTCTAGAATAGACCACATATTAGGGCATAAAACAAATCTTTGCAGAATCCAAAACATCGAAATATTACAAAGCATCTTCTCAGACCACAAGGCAATGAAGCTAGAAATCAATAACAGAAAAACTAGGGAAAAGAAATCAAATACTTGGAAAATGAACAATACCCTCCTGAAAAAAGACTGGGTTATAGAAGACATCAAGGAGGGAATAAGGAAATTCTTAGAAAGCAACGAGAATGAAAATACTTCCTATCAAAACCTCTGGGACACAGCAAAAGCAGTGCTCAGAGGCCAATTTATATCGATAAATGCACACATACAAAAAGAAGAAAGAGACAAAATCAGAGAACTGTCCCGACAACTTGAGCAAATAGAAAGTGAGCAACAAAAGAATCCATCAGGCACCCGAAGAAAACAAATAATAAAAATTAGAGCTGAACTAAATGAATTAGAGAACAGAAAAACAATTGAAAGAATTAACAAAGCCAAAAGCTGGTTCTTTGAAAAAATTAACAAAATTGATAAACCATTGGCTAGACTGACTAAAGAAAAACAGGAAAGGAAACAAATAACCCGAATAAGAAACGAGAAGGACCACATCACAACAGAACCAAATGAAATCAAAAGAATCATATCAGATTACTACATAAAATTGTACTCTAACAAATTTGAAAACCTAGAAGAAATGGATAAATTCTTGGAACAACACTACTTACCTAAACTAACACATACAGAAGTAGAACAACTAAATAGACCCATAACAAAAAAAGAGATTGAAATGGTAATCAAAAAACTCCCAACAAAAAAAAGTCCTGGCCCAGATGGCTTCACTGCAGAGTTCTACCAAACCTTCAGAGAAGACTTAACACCATTACTATTGAAGGTATTTCAAAGTATAGAAAAAGACGGAATACTACCCAACTCATTCTATGAAGCCACCATCTCCCTGATACCAAAACCAGGTAAAGACATTACAAAAAAAGAAAATTTTAGACCTATATCCCTCATGAACATAGATGCAAAAATCCTTAATAAAATTCTAGCCAATAGAATCCAACAACACATCAAAAAAATAATTCACCCTGATCAAGTGGGATTTATACCAGGTATGCAAGGCTGGTTTAATATCAGAAAAACCATTAATGTAATCCATCACATAAATAAAACAAAAGACAAAAACCACATGATCTTATCAATTGATGCAGAAAAGGCATTTGACAAAGTCCAACACCCATTTATGATAAAAACTCTCACCAAAATAGGAATTGAAGGAAAATTCCTCAACATAATAAAGGGCATATATGCAAAGCCAACGGCCAATATCACTCTAAATGGAGAGAACCTGAAAGCATTTCCCTTGAGAACGGGAACCAGACAAGGATGCCCTTTATCACCGCTCTTATTCAACATCGTACTTGAAGTCCTAGCCAGGGCAATTAGGCTAGACAAAGAAATAAAGGGTATTCAGATTGGTAAGGAGGAAGTAAAGCTATCACTATTTGCAGATGACATGATCGTATACATGGAAAACCCTAAGAAATCCTCCAGAAAACTACTGAAACTAATAGAAGAGTTTGGAAGAGTCTCAGGATATAAAATAAACATACAAAAATCACTTGGATTCCTCTACATCAACAAAAAGAACACCGAAGAGGAAATAACCAAATCAATACCATTCACAGTAGCCCCCAAGAAGATAAAATACTTAGGAATAAATCTTACCAAGGAAGTAAAAGACCTATACAAAGAAAACTATAAAACTCTGCTACAAGAAATTCAAAAGGACACGCTCAAATGGAAAAACATACCCTGCTCATGGATAGGAAGACTCAACATAGTAAAAATGTCTGTTCTACCAAAAGCCATTTATACATACAACGCACTTCCAATCCAAATACCAATGTCATACTTTAAGGGAATAGAGAAACAAATCACTAACTTCATATGGAAAGGAAAGAATCCCCGGATAAGCAAAACATTACTGAAAAAGAAGAAGAAAGTGGGAGGCCTCACCCTACCTGATTTCAGAACCTATTATATAGCTACAGTAGTCAAAACAGCCTGGTACTGGTACAACAACAGGCACATAGACCAATGGAACAGAATTGAGAATCCAGATATAAATCCATCCACGTATGAGCAGCTGATATTTGACAAAGGACCAGTGTCAGTCAATTGGGGAAATAATAGTCTTTTTAACAAATGGTGCTGGCATACCTGGATATCCATTTGCAAAAGAATGAAACAGGACCCATACCTCACACCATGCACAAAAACTAACTCCAAGTGGATCAAAGACCTAAACATAAAGACTAAAACGATAAAAATCTTGGAAGAAAAAATAGGATCTACCCTAGGAGCCCTAATACAGGGCATAAACAGAATACAAAACATTACCAAAAATGATGAAGAGAAACCCGATAACTGGGAGCTCCTAAAAATCAAACACCTATGCTCATCTAAAGACTTCACCAAAAGAGTAAAAAGACCACCTACAGACTGGGAAAGAATATTCAGCTATGACATCTCAGACCAGCGCCTGATCTCTAAAATCTACATGATTCTGTCAAAACTCAACCACAAAAAGACAAACAACCCAATCAAGAAGTGGGCAAAGGATATGAACACACATTTCACTAAAGAAGATATTCAGGCAGCCAACAGATACATGAGAAAATGCTCTCGATCATTAGTCATTAGAGAAATGCAAATTAAAACTACGATGAGATTCCATCTGACACCAACTAGACTGGCATTAATTCAAAAATCACAAAATAATAAATGTTGGAGAGGCTGCGGAGAGACTGGAACTCTCATACACTGCTGGTGGGATTGTAAAATGGTACAACCACTGTGGAAATCCATCTGGCGTTATCTTAAACAGTTAGAAATAGAACTACCATACAAACCAGAAATCCCACTCCTCGGAATATACCCTAAAAATACAAGACCCTTCACACAAACAGATATATGCACACCCATGTTTATTGCAGCTCTGTTTACAATAGCAAAAAGCTGGAAGCAACCAAGATGTCCATCAACGGACGAATGGGTAAATAAATTGTGGTATATTCACACAATGGAATACTACGCATCCATAAAGAACAGTGACGAATCTCTGAAACATTTCATAACATGGAGGAATCTGGAAGGCATTATGCTGAGCGAAATGAGTCAGTTGCAAAAGGACAAATATTGTATAAGACCACTATTATAAGATCTTGAGGAATAGAAAAAACGGAAAAGAACACATACTTTTGTGGTTACAAAGGGGGGAGGGAGGGAGGGAGGGAGGGAGAGGGCTTTTTATTGATCAATCTGTAGATGGGAACTGCTTTGGGTGAAGGGAAAGACAACACTCAAAACAAGGAAGGTCAGCCTAATTGGACAGGATTAAAAGTAAAGAGGTTTCCGAGATAAAATGAAAGCTTCAAAGGATAGCGAAGCAGGGGCTGGGGTCTGGGGAACTTGGTTTGAGAGGACTTCTAAATCAATGGGCAAAACAATTCTATTATGAAAACACTCTGCATCCCACTTTGAATTGTGCCACCTGGGGTCCTAAATGCCAACAAGCAGCCATCTAAAATACATTAATTGGTCTCAACCCACCGGGAGCAAAGGCAAAGGAAGAACACCAAGGTCACACGACAACTAAGAACCCAAGAGACAGAAAGGGCCACTTGAACCAGAGACCTGCAATATCCTGAGACCAGAAGAACAAGTTGGTGCCCGGCCACAATCGATGTCTGCCCTGTCAGGGAGCACAAGAGACAACTCCTGAGGGAGCAGGAGACCAATGGGATACAGACCCCAAATTCTCATTAAAAGACCACACCTAATGGTATGATTCCGACTAGAGGAATCCCAGAGACAATGCTCCCCAGAACTTCTGGTGGCACAGGACAGGAACCAACCCCGAAGACAAATCATCAGGCATGAAAAGGACTGGTCAGTGGGGGGGAGAGAGATACTGATGAAGAGCGAGCTAATTAAATCAGGTGGACACGGGAGAGTGTGTTGGCAACTCTTGACTGGAGGGGGGATGGGAAGATAGAGAGAGATGGAAGAAGGTAAAATTGGCACGAAATGAGAGACTGTAAGGGCTGACTCAATAGGGGGAGAGCAAGTGGGAGAAGGGAGTAAGATGTATGTAAACCTACATGTGACAGACTGATTGGAATGGTAAATGTTCACTTGAAGCTTAATAAAAATTTAAAAAAAAAAAAAAAAAAAAAATGACAGCCAAGAACCTTATGGAGCAGTTCTATGCTGTAACACATGGGGTCACCACGAGTCAGAATTGACTCCGTGGCAACTAACAGCAACAACCACCCCCAACATCATTCTCTGTAACATCAACCTGATTTTACTTTGTTGGCACTTGCCACTTGTAGAAATCATCTTGCTCATTTATTTATATAATTATTTACTTGCCTGATTTACCCCACCCTAGCCTGAAAAATGAATTCCACAAGAGCAAGAACTTTGTTTATTTAGTTTTCTGCTATTTCCCCAGAGTCTGGGATAACATGTAGTACATGTTAGGTAGTCAAATATTTGGAAGGATGCATGGATATGTGGAGTAGATGTTTTTCTCTGTTCCTAATCTTCTGTGATTTAAAATTTTCTATAACAGGCAAAAATTACTCCTCAAATCTGAAGAAAAAATGAAAAAAAATTAGGTTAAATTTAGCATCACTTTTCCTAGAAGCATTCCCTGTTCCCACAGGCACAAGTGGTCTCTCCTCTGACCTTCCAACAGTGTCTGGACCTCATTTTGGACTCTGGACATTGTCATCTTAATACCCTAATTTTTTTGTGGACATTTCCTATTTTCCCTATTGGAATCTAAGGCCTCTAAGTGTTAGATTCTTAAGCTGTCAGTGCCAGGAAAGAACTTAAAGATCTTGAGGTCTAACTTTCCCTCTTATAGACAGGACTATGAGACTCAGAGATGTGATATATCCAAACTGAATAGCAACAGAATACAGGAAAATTCTACTCTCCTCATGTCCTACTTTCTGTCTTTGTTTAAATTGTTCATTGGGTATATTTGCGGCAGATGCAACACTGTTACTGGAAAGCCAGATCTTTCAATTCTGTTCTCCAGGTCACATGGAGGGCTTTCAGCAATTGCACATTCATATTTCCTACCCCAGGGCATCTACCCAGTTTCTGGACGCGGCAGGAAGGGCATGCAAATGGAGAAACTGCACCAACACCTTGTCTCTGTATTTTGCATGTCCTTGCACCTGGTATCTTGCCCTTCATGACCAAAGAATTAAAGGTAAAGTAAAATAAAATAATTCTCTGGCAACAGTCAGAAAGCATGCAGATTATCCCCAGGTCGTTTTCTGATAAATATGTGCAGAGCTTCTTCACCTTTGCCATCAGAGTCTCAGTGCTCCCTTGAGGGAGAGGTACATTAAATCTAAAAAGAACTGTAGTATAAGACATAAGGTCCCTAGGAGCTACAAACAGTTTGCATTTGACTGCTAACCTAAAGGCTGGTGGTTTGAACCCACCCAGCAGCACCATGGAAGAAAGGCCTGGCAGTCTGCTTATGTAAAGATTATAGCCAAGAAAACTCTATGGAGCAGTTCTACTCTGTAATGTATGGGGTCACCATGAGTCGGAAGTGACTGGGTTTTTTTTTTTTTTAAGACAAATGGAAAAGTACATGTTAAAACATAACAAACTTCCAAAAATCTAGCACCTTAAACACTGAATTTAGGGTTTAGCATTCCTGTGCATGTCTTTGTGTTGCCTTTCCACACGTATGTCTTAAATATTACAAAGTATTGATTTGCAGTTTTAAAAACTATGAAATTGATAATATATGTGTAGCCTTTAGCAACTCCTTTCACTCAATATCATTTCAGATTCATTCATGTTGATGTGTGTAGCTCAAGTTCATTCATTTTTACTGCTATTCAGTTTTCCACAATTTATCCATTACTCATTGATGGATATTTAGATTTATTGATATTTAGACACATTTGTGGTATCAGTCTTTTTATCCATGAACATGGTATAGCTCTTCATTTAGCTGGGTCTTTTAAAAAATGTCTTCAGTAAAATTTATAATTTCCTTGGTCTTGCACATTTTTAGTTGTTTCAGTGTTTTTTTTTTTTTTTCAGTGTACTTTATATTTTGTTGCTACTGTGAATAGTAATTTTTAAAACTTTTTAAGTATAAAATGCATACACAAAAGTAAACAAATCACTCAGTTTTCACAAACTTCATCCTCATATAACCAGATCCCAAAACAGGATGTTACCAGGATCACAAAAGCAGCAACTTTTTGCTCCTTCTTATCACTACCCCGACCAGAGGAGTAACCACAGTTCGGACTTCTAAGAAGTGATATTTTAAGCTATGTTTTCTGATAGCTGATGTATAAAAATATAGATGACTATTGTATAAGGATCTGATATCCAGCAACTCTGATACAACTTTTTTATCATTTGCTATAGTTACAAATTTATCAATTTACCTCATATATATATATATATATATATATATATATATATATATATATATATATATATATATTTTTTGGTAGACAATCATACTAATAAAAAAAAATGGTAAATTTTGTTGCTTCTTTTCCAGTTCTTGTACTTCTTTTCTTTCCTTTTTAATCCTCTGACCATAATAACCTCCTCTAGTGCCATGTTAAGTAGAAGTAGTGCTAGTGCCTTTCCTTTTCAGTCTTTCTTGATTTTAAGGAAAAATTTTAAATATTTCATCATTTGTTATGAAGTTTATTGCAGGGTTTTTGAAGATGCCCCTTGTCAGATTGCTCTTGTTGTTAGTTGCTGTCAAGTTGGCTCTGACTCATGGTGGCCTTATATATAACACAGCAGAACTTTGTCTTGTTCTGGGCTATTTTCATGATTGTTGGTATGTTTGCATTCACTGTTGTGGCTACTGCGTCAATCCATCTCATTGAGGGTTTTCCTTGTTTTTGCTGGCCTTTTACTTTACCCATCATGATGTCCTTTTCTAGCTATTGATCTTCCCTGATTGTGTATTCAAAGTAAGTGAGTCAAAGTCTAACCATCCTCACTTCTAAGGAGGATTCTGGTTATCTTTCTTCTAAGACTGATTTGTTCATTCTTCTGGCAATTCATGGTATATTCAACATTCTTTACCAACACCACAGTCCAAATGTACCAATTTTTCTTCTGTCTTCTTTTTCATTGTCCAGCTTTCACATGCATGTGAGGCTATTCACAGTCCATGACTTGGATTAGGCACACCTTTGTCATCAATGTGTTATCTTTGCTTTTTGAAATTTTAAAGAGGTCTTTTTTTTTTTTTAGCAGATTTGCTCAATGCAATGTGTTGTTTGATTCTTCTTTTTTTTTTGCTAAGGCTATTTAAAAAAACATTTTTTTTTTTTTATTGTGCATTAGGTGAAAACTTGCAGAACAAATTAGTTTCCCATTCAATAGTTTGTACATAAAATGTTCCATGACATTGGTTTCATTCCCCACAATATGTCAGCACTCTCCTCATTTCTGGCTTAACTTCCCAGTTACTTTTGTCCTGAATTTCTGTTGTTTCCTGCTTTCTCATCTTTGCATTTTGTTGATTTTTTGACTGCTGCTTTCAAGGGTATTGATTGTTGATTCAAGTAGAAGGAAATTGCTGACTTCAGTTTCTCCTTCATTTATCATGATGTTGTTTATTGGTCCAGTTGTGAGGATTTTCATTTTCTTCACGTTCAGGTGTAATCGAAGGTATGTTGAAGGTTGTAGTCTTTGACCTTTGTCAGTAAGTGCTATAAGTCATCATTTTTGCAAGCAAGGTTCTGTCATCTGTGTATTGCAGGTTGTTAGTGAGTGTTCCTCCAATCCTGATATCACATGTCTTCTTCATATAGTCGGTCCAGCGTCAAAGATTATTTGTTCAGCATACAGATTAAATAATTAAGGTGAAAGATACAACCTTGCCACACACTTTGTGCAGCAGGGTTTATCAGATTATGGAAGTTCTTTTCTATTTCTAGATTTATAAGTGGTTTTAAATTTTTGTATTATCATTATAAATGGGTTTTAAATTTTAACAAATGATTTTAAGCATCTATTTGGCTGACATGATTCTGCTCTTCAGACTAGTTAATGTGTTATTACAGTAATATATTTTCAGTTAGACACCTCTTGTACTTGCACAATTGAACCCAACTTTATCTTCATCAATTTACTTCTTTTATTTTTTTTTTAATTTAAGCTTTCAATTGATGTACATATGCAAAGAAGTGCTAAATCATAAACAAGCAGTTTGGTGAATTTCCATGAAGCAAATTTACCCGTGTAGCAAGCATCATCACTGAGGGAAAAAAAAAAAAATGACCAGCACTTCAGAGGTCCTGGCACACCCCCTCCAATCACTGACTCTCCAAAGATGGCCAACATTCTGACAACACTGTAAGTTATTTTTGCTTGTTTCTGACATTTATATAAATGGGATCTTAAGTATGTGCTTTTTGTGTCTATTTTGTTCGGCCTTATGTTTGTGAGATTCTACCCCATTGGTGCATGGAGCATTACTTCATTCTCATCACTGTATAATATTCCAGAAAAAAACCCCAAACCCGTTGCCATCGAGTCTGTTCTGACTCATGGTGACCCTGCAGGACAGAGTAGACCTGCCCCATAGGCTGTGAGTTTTACCGAAGTGGACTGCCACGTCCCTCTCCTGTGGAGCATCTGGTGGGTTTGAACTGCTGAGCTTCTGTTAGCAGCTAAGTGCTTAACCACTGTGCCACCAGGGCTCCACTATATCAATATCTATCCAAGAATTCATTTATTCCTTCTATGGCTGAGGGACATTTGGGTTTTTTTCTAGTTATTAGCTATTAATATTGCTATCAACATTCCCTTACACATCTTTTGGTGAACACACAGATAAGTTTTTGCTGAACTGCTGGGACATGTGGTAGTAATGGAGCCCTGGTGGTACAGTGATTGAGAGCTCGGTTGCTAACCAAAAGGTCAGCTGTTTGAACCCATCAGCCTCTCCTATGGAGCGGTCCTACTCTGTCCTACAGAGTTGGAATCAACTTGACGGCAACAAGTTTGGTTTTTTGGTGTGGTGACGGTAGTATATATTTAGATTTCGTGTATACCAAGAATCTGCAAACTAGAAATCCAACCTGCCACCTGTTTTTGTAAATAAAGTTTTATCGGAACATAGCCATACCTATTCATTTATGTATTATCTATGGCTGCTTTCAAACTACAGTGGCAGAGTTGGATAGTTGTGACAGAGACAGTATGGCCTGCAAATCCTAAAATATTTACTATCCAGTCCTTTACCGAAAAAGTTTGCTGTCCCCTGCTGTATACTGTCAACTTTTTTTTTTTTTAAACTGCCAATTTACATTCCCAACTGTCTAGATCTGCCATGATGTACTTTTAACGTGCACTGCTGCATGCGGTTTTCACTCATAAATGAGATTAGGCTGCAGTTTCCCTTTGGGTTTTTTTTTTTTTTGTCTTGGTGTGGCTTTAGTATCAAGGTTATCCAAGCCTTATAAAATGAATTAAGAAACTGTTATCCGTTCTCCGGGAGAGCTTGCAAAAACAATAAAAAAAAAAATCTTCTTCTTAAATGTCTAGTAGAATTTGCTTGTAAAACCATTTGTGCCAGCCCCTTCCCTTTTTTTTAAGAGAAGATTCTCAACTATTGATTTATTATTATTATTATTTTTTGTTATATTCAGGTTTTCTGTATCTTTTTGATTCAGCTCTAGAAGTTATATGTTTCGCAAAAGTAATAGGTTTTGTATTAGCTCCTCCTATTGACAAAAAGTTATATGTTCATTAATCTTAAATATTTTAACAGAAATCATTTCATATATAAAAATGGCATTTATAATGTACGTACAGATACATATATGTGTGTGTATATTGAAAACAATAAAAGGAACTTTGATAGGTATAACACCTCCCTTCAGAAATAGAACAATACCAGTACCTTGAAATCCTTTTGCCTTCCCCACTGTACCCGCTTTCCTCTACCTCTTGCCTCTGAGGGCTAACCACTATCCTGAATTTTTTGTTAGCTAATCCTCTGTTTTCCTTTATAAGTTAATATATATAGAGAGAGATCTATCTACCTATCTATCACTGTATACACACACACACACACTTGTTACCAACAGGCCAACTCTGACGCATGATGACCCCATGTATGTCAGATTAGAACTGTGTTCAATAGGATTTTCAATGGCTGATTTTTCGAAAGTAGATTGTCAGGCCTTTCTTCAGAGGCACCTCTGGGTAGACTCGAACTTCAAACTTTTGGTTAACAGCTGAGTGCATTAATTATTTGCACCCCCATGGGCTCCTACATACACACACACACATATATACAAGTATATAGTATACCATTTATGTATTTTTGTCTTTATATACATAGACATAGACATAGACATAGACATAGACATAGACATAGACATAGACATAGACATAGACATAGACATAGACATAGACATAGACATAGACATAGACATATGTGTATACCCCCAAAACATGTATTGTTTAGTTTTGCATGTTTTTAAGTATATTTAAAAGGAATGATATCATACATATTCTTCTTTGACTTGAATTTTTCCCTCAAACATCATATTTGT
The DNA here is from genome assembly GCF_030014295.1 of Loxodonta africana. NCBI lineage: Eukaryota > Metazoa > Chordata > Mammalia > Proboscidea > Elephantidae > Loxodonta > Loxodonta africana. Next base: position 41,842,764 of record NC_087365.1, read on the forward strand.
GGCGTTTATCATATTGTAGTTCACTCATTTTTACTGTAGTTTGAGACTCGTTTTTACTGTAGTATGTGGAAACCCTGGTGGGGTAGTAGTCAAGAGCTATAGCTGCTAACCAAAAGGTTGGCAGTTCGATTTCACCAGGCACTCCTTGGAAACCGTATGGGGCAGTTCTACACTGTCTTATAATGTCACGATGAGTCAGAATTGACTTGATGTCAATGGGTTTTTGGGGGGGTTTACGAGACTGTAATAAATGAATACACACCACAAGTTACTCATCAGTCCTCCTGACATAGATATTTATTTTGGTAACAAGATATTTTAGCTATCGGTGAGCAAAGCTGCTCTGATGTTTATATAGAGATCTTCCAAGAGCATATGTGCAGTAGTTTCTTGAGTCTAGGATATATATCTGCATGGAATCGAAGGGTCTTAAGTTATGAACATCTTTAATAGGTAATAGCAAATTGTTTTTTTCAGAATGGTTGTAGCCAATTACAGTCACACAAGCAGTGCTGAAGAAGTGGATTTTGTTCTAAATAGTTGCTAATACTTGGTAATTCAGGTTGTTTGATAATTGGCAATCTGATAGGTGTATTTATTATCTTTTATCAGCTGTATTTTTAAGTACCCCCTTTATTCCTAATATTGCTTATTTGTGTCATCATTTATTTTTGAGAGAAAAAAAAAATGGGAGATTCCTCTCTCAGTCATTTCAAAGAGTTTTGGCTCCGTTGATCCATCCTTTTGTAGATTTTGTTTCTGATTCCATTAATTTTTGCTCTGGTATTTACCGACTCAACAGCAACTAACAACAGCAATATCATTCTTAGGTTTAGTCTGCTGTTCTTTTTTCTTCTTCTTTTTTTTTTCTTTTTGGGTATTCTTAAGATGAATCTTTAAAGCATTAAATATTTGGATATTCTTCATTACCATAGGTACTTTATTTAAAGCTATAAATTTTCCTTAAATTGTGGGTTTAGCCTAACCCCATGGGTATTTATTTATAGTGTTTTCATTATCATTCAATTCTTAGTAATTTACACATTTTCTTTATGTCTTTTTTTAGATGAGTGTTTTTTTTTTTTTAATTTCCAATGTATACATTTTTATAAGGTTATATTTCTACTTTTTCTTTCTAACTTAATTTCATTGCAGTCAGAGGACATGGTTTCTGTGATACTGACTTAAACTTTTTGAGGCTTGCTTTATGGACTGTTTTTTTTTTAATTATGTGTATTTTTATATTTTATAACAGTGTTATGTTTTCTTGAGACGAATGTATATTCTCTAATCTTTGTGTGTGGAGTTTCCTATTTGTCCAGTGGATCAATCTTATTAATTATGTCAGGCAAATTATTTCTTTGTTAACTTTTTGGCTGCCTGGTTTGTCAACTACAAAGAGATATGTATCTACTATTATTCTAGGTACTCTTCTTGCCCTGGCCTCACTGTTGTTTTTATAACAGTCCAGAAACCCTCCCTCCTATGGGCCAGTACACTTGCTGATTTCACTACCTGGAATACTTTCTTCCGTTACATGCCCCTGGTTGACTCTTTCTGTAGTCACCTTATCTCAGAGTCTGATCATCATCACAATATATACAACTCCCTTACTCCATTGCTTTCTGTCCTTTTATCATCAATTATTTTTTCATGTTAACACTTACCAACACCTGATGCATTAAATATCTTTTGTTAATGTCTTTTCTATCCTTGAGAATGTGAGCTTCATGAAAGAAGAAATTTTGGTTTACTTATTATCTCCTCAGTACTTACACTGATTCCTGGAATTAAAAAAAAAATGCTCAGGAAAAAACACGTGTTCAATGAATTAGTGAATGAAAAAAGTCTTCCAATGACAGATATCAATTTCTCTTTGTAATTCTGTCAAATTTGGCTTTATGTATTTTGAAACCATGTTATTACGTGCATACAAGTTTAGTGTCATTAGAACCAAATTGCTTATTGTTGGGTAGTAAGTTGAACTCTTAATATAACAAAGATTCTTTGTTTAATTTCGGTCTATTTTATATAAAATTAATATGATTTTATCAGCTTTTTTTCTATAGTGTTCTCCTGATATCTTTTCCTCCCTTTGAGTTTCAGCCTCTGTATCCTTATGTTTTAGGTGTTTCTCTTTTAAAAGTATATAATTTGGATTTTGTTTTTTTAGTCAAATATAACAATTTTTATTTTCAAATTAGAGCAGTTAGTCCATTTACATTTGTTGAAGATACTAATAAATTAAGAATTATCTGTACCATCTTGTCATCCTACTTTTTCCATGCTTTTTCCTTCCTTTCTTGCCTTACTTTTGAATTTATTGAGGTTTTTATTCCATCTTACTCTCTGTCTAGGCTTTGTACCTCCAAATATATTACTAGACTCAGCAAGGATAAATTATGTAGACTTATTTCTGAAATGTATTAATTTACATAGGAACAAGTCTACATAATTTATCTTTTATTCGGCACGCCCTATGTTCTGGAAGCTAAGCAGAGGATACTCACAATATACTATTTCATTAAACACATATAACAACCCCTGCCCTCAGGTCTTTCCAAGTTTCCAGTGAATGTGATTCCTCCTTCCCCCTCCCACAATGTCCTCTTAACTCCACCCAAACAACTCAGCCACCAAGCATACTGCTCTGCATATTAAGTAGTTCTCAAGTTTTAGAACCATGCTTGGTAGAGCTCATGGCTTTATTATTTTCCAATGGTTCCATGATAAATTGGACTCTTTAGTTATTTGTTGGGATGACAGATTTCTAGAGTTGTAAGTAGATAGTTTAATATAAGATAGTTTAATATAAGCAATAGTAACTATTGCTTTAAATGTGTAAATTAACACTCCTCTGCATATCAATAAGATGTGGCTTCCCTCTGCTTGGTCTCCTCTGTGACATTGGAAAGAGAAAAGAAACATGAGTTATATTTGCCCCTTGACTGTGTTTTCCATTGAAATTTGATTAAAGAATATTTTACTTTGTTCATTGTCCTTTTTAAAGCATTCAGCTCAGTGGAAGGTTGAGCTATAACAAGCAGTTGGAAGTCTTTCCTGTGCTCCTTCCTTGTGGGTTCTGTGACTGGTGCCAACAAAGTCACTTCCAGGCAGAAAGATGCAAAGCTGTTGATTCAGTGATGGGTTACTGTACATCCCAAGCCATGCACAATGATCCACTGCAGTGTGTAGAAAGAACATATTAGCCTGTCTGTTCATTTATTCCTTCTTTTAACATTTCTCCTTTGGTTTATGCTTTATGTACATAAAATGTACACATATTACACCTAACATATTAATAACTCTAGTTTTATATATGTGTGTGTATATACACACACACACGTATATATACACACTGTATATATTTATATTTATATTTATCACTAAATATAGATATATACGGAATTCCTGGGTGGTGCAAATGGTTAATGTGCTTAGCTGCTAACTGAAAGGTGGGAGGGTGGAGTCCACCAAGAGGCATCCTGGAAGAGAGGCCTGGCAATCTACTTTCATAAGATCACAGTCATTGAAAACCACATGAAGCACAGTTCTGCTTTGACACACATGGAGTCACCATGAGTCACAATTGACACAATGGCAACTGGTTGGTGTATACGTATATATGCTCAGAAACGTGTTACTGATGTGATTTGCAATTAAAAAAAAAAAAATTAGAGCACTGGTTTGTAAGACCGCTCTGGAAGCTGACTGTCCACCCCCACCATTCTGTGAGCAGAGCTCTGTGGACCCTCGCCTCTCCCCTCCCAGTCATACTAACTCAAACTATCTCAGTCTATATCTTGAGCTTTCTTTGTTGATCTAATTCCTTATGATAATACTGACGCCTTCCAGTTACATCTATTCCCAGGGTCCTTTCTTTCTTACCTTTTCTTGCCACTCTTTTTTGCCCAGGGCCTGGATTATTGCCACTCAGTTCTAGAAATGCATCTTGTATCTATTTATTCATTCAAGGTAGTGGACAGTGTTATCTAATCCCTGAATATATCTTCCCTGACTTGAGAAAAAAATGAGGATTTCTTTTAGTATCAGGGCTCCTTGTAGGCCAGGAACTTTGACTAGTAGGTGGTTTTGTTCCCTTTTAAAATATGTGAAAAAAACTGAGATGATTCTACCACAAGGTTATAGAATGAATTGATACATTTTCATCTGACATTAAAATTCTAAGTCCTGTGAGAATCCTAAATGAGTTCACAGAAAGCTTCTGCCCAGGGGCTGTGTCTGTGACCCCTCCTTGTCCCTCACATGGTGAAGGTAGTATTGCTCAATGTTCCCCTGGATCCTTCTACGTGGCAGTGCCTCATGGAAGGAGCCTGGGGTAGTGGAATGAGCAAAGTCTTTAGAAACAGAACTGCATTCACAAAGAATATCCCAGCTTCCAAGTTCCACACTAACTGTTTGACCTTGACCAGATGCACAAGTCAGGACAGGCCAGGTTATGTTGCAGTAGAAACAAGTCCCAAATCTTAGTGGCTTGAAACAACAAATATTGATTTTCACTCATGTTATATACATCCATGAAGAGTTTAGACAGGGGCTCTACTTGTCCTAATTATAAGTGGGCTCAAGCTTATGAAGTAGGTACCAAAGGAAGAACACACAGTGCCAGCTCTTTAAGCCTCCACCCAGATATGACATGTGTCACTTCCGTTCACATGGACATACCTAAGATGGCAGGTGTTATGGATTGAATTGTGTCCTCCAAAAATGTGTGTCAACTTGGCTAGGCCATGATTCCCAGTATTGTGTGATTGTCCACCATTTTGTCATCTGATGTGATTTTCCTATGTGTTATAAATCCTACCTCTATAATATTAATAAGGCAGAATTAGAGGCAGTTATGATAATGAGGCAGAATTGAATCTACAAGATTACGTTGTATCTTAAGTCAATCTTTTTTAAGATATAAAAGAGAAAAGCAAGCAGAGAGACAGGTGGACCTCATACCACTAGAAAAGTAGTGCCAGGGTTGGAGCACATCCTTTGGACCTGAGGTCCCTGTGCTGGGAGGCTCCTAGACCAGGGGAGATCAATGACAGGGACCTTCCTCCAGGGCCAACAGAGAAAGAAAGCCTTCCCCCGGAGCTGGTGCCCTGAATTTAGACTTCTGGCCTCCTAGACTGTGAGAGAATAAATTTCTGTTTCTTAAAGCCATCCACTTTGTGATATATCAGTTATAGCAGCACTAGATAACTAAGACAGCAGGGAAGGGTAATTCTATCAAATACCCAGAAAGAGAACCAAATATAATTTAGAGACACCAGTGATGACTACCATACCAAGTTATTTAACATCTCTCACCCCAGTCTTGTCTGTAAAAACGAGTGATAAGATAAATTAGAACTGATGTCTTCATATATGAAGACCCCAGTGTAATGCCTGGTCAATGGCTGCGCCTCAACATATATTAGTTCTATCTTGCCTGCATTCCATTCCCTTCTCTGCAGATCTGAGCTTAGAGGAAATGGGGAGGAGAATGCCAGGGGCCCAGTTTCCAGTTCCACTAGAAGAGAATGAAAATGGGTTGTAGTAGCAAACAGAGGGCAGGAGGTCAGGCTACCCAGCCAGCCCCAGGGATCAGAGAGAATTTCATTACCCCGAGGATTTTTTTTTGCACAAAATAAGGAATCCTCTAGAAAACCCAAAAACGGGGAAGTTCACACAGGGATCACAAAGGTGGCCCGACCCCTGTGAGATTGATGAGCTACGCATATTGTTCCGATGCAGCCTGGTACTTTCATTAACATATTTAATCATGCTTTTTTATCTTTAATCATCAGATGGCTTAATAGTGTGCATTGTATTCCCAGGCCTGAAATAACAATGGTTATGTGGTTTCATGATAGATGTTTTTAATAAAATCAGTAATTATCCTTTAAATGTGTATGTGTGTGATTATCTTTCCATTTCCTTTTTAATTCTGGCTTTTAGGTATGTGGCTGGGGGAGGGGGGACTAAGGTAGAACACTGAAAATTCAGATGTGGGTTTGGTTTTAGGATTGCCCTTTAGGTGGAAGGAATTGTGGACCATGTGGGTTCCAGTGCAGGCTTCATAGAGAAAGAGCAAGGGCTTCAGTGCCAAGCCTGCTGGAGTTTGATTCCCAGATGTGTGAGAGAGGGCTAGTCCATAACCCCTCTGAGCTGAGTTTTCCAATCTGTAAGATGCCATATGTTGCTGTGAAGAAACATGAAGATATTTAAAAATCAATTTCATTTAACACACACGTAAACAGCCCTTATTATGTGCTAGGAACTAGTCAAAGTGATTTACAAATGTAACTCATTTAATCAGTGTGTCCTTACCAAGATATTTAGGTACCTTGAATATCCCCAGATGAGCAAACGAAGACAAGGAGCCCTGGTGGTGCGGTGGTTAAATCGCTTGGCTGCTAGCTGATAGTCTGCAGTTCAAACTCACCAGCCACTCTAAGGGAGAAAGATGTGGCAGTCTGCTTCCGCAATATTAAAAAAAAAGCCATGGAAATCGTATGGGGCAGTTCTACTCTGGTCCTACAGGGTCGCTATGAGTCGGAATCAACTCGACAGCAATGGGTTTGGTTTTGGTTTTTAAACTAAGATACCAGTTGCCCTGAAGTTGATTCTCACTGATGTTGACCCCATGGAGTCCCTGGGTGGTGTATTTGGTTAACATACTTTGTTGTTAACCACAAGGCTGGAGGTTTGAGTCCACTCAGACGCAACACAAAAGAAATCTACTTCTGAAAAACCGGCCATTAAAAATCCTGTGGAGTACAGTTCTACTTTGACACATGGAGTTGCCATAAGTTGGAGTCGACAGTAAATTTTTTTTTTTTTAAGACAGAGGTTCGGCAACCTGCCCATGGTTACACAGTAAGAGGCAGAGTTGAAATTAGAACCCAGTCTGCTTTCAAGTCTGCGCTCTAAGCCACGTTTAAACAGCTGAGCTCTTTCTGCTGCTGTCATTAGTCCTTCCAGCACAGTCTTGCCTAACAGGCCTGGCTTCTGGTCTGGAAGCTCTGACTGTACATGTTTAATGCCTCCCTTTCATGTGGTACTCAAACTGCCTTTGGCTTACTTTATATTTCTAGTCAAACTGCCTTGTTGTATAAGGAGGTCTGCATATTTATTTCTTAGTGAGCCTGATATTATAGAACTAGCCTTTATTTGGAAACCCTGGTGGCATAGTCGTTAAGAGCTACAGCTGCTAACCAAAAGGTCAGCAGTTCGAATCCACCAGGTGCTTCTTGGAAACTCTATGGGGCAGTTCTACTCTGTCTCCATAAAAAAAAAAAACATAGGGTTGCCATAATCGGAATTGACTCAATGGCAATGGGTTTGGTTTTTTTGGTTTGGCCTTTATTTGTACTCATTGTATCTCAACCAGTTGGATATTCCAGGGCTTGCTTTTTTTTTTTAAACTAAGTCTGGTTCTATTTAATTACATTGTTAGAGGCAAATTAGTCTGAACTTTCATTTCTCCTTCTATAAAATAAGGCTACTGTCTGTACCTGCCATTTCACAGAATGACGAGATGGGACAGTAATACCATTTGTCATTTAGTTAGCAAATATGTTTTGAGCAACAACTTAGAGTAGTCCCTGAGAGGATAATGAGTACCGTCCACACTGTGGCTTTCTGGGGGAAGGGTCTTGGCAGTTTTAATCAGTCCTGGCTAGCCATTTCCAGGGTCCTCTGATCATATAGTTAGAGATGGCCCCAGATAGTGAGAGAATATGGGTTGTAGAGTTAGAAATTGGGCTCTTCCACTTGTAGCTGGGCACGTCACCTCATCCTCCAAGCTCCATCTACAAAATGGGATTGCCCTTTAAAAAAAAAAAATTGAGAATGTGAAAATACACAGCACAGAGCAAGGGCAAGGAGGGAAACAGTTTGATTTTATCATGCCCAAGAGATAAGGACCATTAAGGCACGTGGTATTCCAGGTGCAAAAGTACCATCATCTTCCATAAGTCCAGGATCACATTGTCTGTTCTCAGTACCTACTCTCCTTGAAAATGCCCTGGAAGAATTGGCTTGGGTGGCTACAGCAGCGTTCATGAGTTTGCAAGAAGGTGCATTCCTGGTGCTCTTTCCTGCCTAGGAACAATAACTTACAGCCTGCATTCTCTTGAATAATCTGGATTATTTCTTTTGAAATGTAATCCTTGGATTTGTGTTAAAATTCATCTGCAGTTTCACCTACGAAATGCGTGAATTCCCATCCTATAAAGAAGCTCCCAGCACAGAGCTGCACATAGTGGTGGAAGAAGGCATTTGATGGTCATATAGGAAGTGCCATGATGTCTGTATAAAAGCATCAGTTTTCAACTTAGACCTCCAAAAGGAAGTTACGTTTTGCAGCCCAAAAGGAGAGAGAGAGTAAACAAACAAACAACCTTTTCCCATTATTTCCTTGGGCAAGCTGTCAAGGCAAAGGGGCAGAACTGAGGGGTAGTTAGTGAGAGAATAAAGATGAATTACTCAGACTGCAAGTAGTACAGCTATGGGGTCCGGCAAGTAGATGGAATAGCCATTGTCTTCTATTTGTTTTGCAGAATGAACTAGAGGGAAGCCATATTCCTTAGCTAGAGTTTTCGTAAAACCTCAGAATTTAAAGTATTCCTTGAGCAAAAGCACAAAGACCTTGCCTGTTCTGCAAATAATAATAATGGTCCTGATCCTCAGAGAGACCAGCATAAGACAGGAATAGCAGAAGTCAAGGGGAGGCCGACTTTGAACACTCAAGGGGAAGAGAAACTTAAATGGTGCCAGGACAGGCTTTGATCTTATTCAGAGTAGATGAAAGGGTGTTTTTTTTTTTTTTTTTTTTTAATCAATTCCTTTGTATAAAGAACTCATTACTACTTGTAATTTTGTTGACAATAACTATGGCCAACAAGTTGAAGAGGTGAAATGTATTAGTTCTCGGTCAACACACTGACATTATTATTCCTAGGGTGGCTAACTGGGGACTTGATGAAAACCATATTAATGTATCTGGATATCAGGATGAAATATACCCAACTTGACTGTTGCTCCCATGATTTTGGTGTCCGAATGGCAGTAACTGGCAATAGGCTTTTTGAGACCCATGTCTTAGGGAGGAATATTTCTGCCTGGAAACAACACCAGTGCCTTTGAAGACCTGCCTCTCATTTTCTAAATCTAAGCCAAGTTCCTACCAATGCCAGAAAAGTACCACCCCCGACCCTGTGGTAACCTCCACTATTTAACTTAGAACAGAATTTAATTTTCTACAGTGTGTATATTATCATTTATTTTGGGGAGGGGTTACATTTCTATGAATATTAAAACATATAGATTTCTTGTAAACACTACCACTATCGGGATACCAAACAGTGTCATCACCCCCCAAAAATCCTTGAACCATCTGTTTATAGTCACAACCTCCCTCTGCCCCCATAAACTCTGGCAACCACTGATCTCTGTAATTGTAGTTTTGCCTTTTCGGTAACATCACATAAATGGAATTTTACGGTATGTTAACCTTCTGAGGCTGTCGTCTTTTATTTGGCATAATGCTTCTGAGATTTTTCATTCCTTTTTATTGCTGAGTAGTATTCCAATGTGTGGGTATACCAGGGTTTGTTTACCTGTTGAAGGCAACCAGTTTTTGGTGATTATGAATAGAACTATTACAAATGTGAGTGTACAGATTTTTGTGTGAACGTTACTCTAAGGTAAAAACCCAGGAGTTAGTTTGCTGGGTCATATGGTAGTATATCTTTAATTTATTAAGAAACTGACAGATGGTTTTTACTCATGCATTCATTTAAACATAAATGGAAGCTGATTGTATACCGTGTGATACATTTTGCTTTCTTTATTTAGCAATGCATCATGAGGACCATTCTGGATGCATCAGCATATTTAAACCTTTCTCATTATTTTAGTTGTGCTGATGATTTTTGTTGACATTAGTGTGTTTTTCTTGTGTTCTCCATTTATTCTCTTGTGTTTTCTAGATACAAAATCATTGTACCAACTACTCCCTAACTCCCTGGACTGAGCTATTTATGTTCCTCATTTTATGAATCTCTGGATGCTTTTTTTCTCTCCTACTTCCTTAGGTTTATTTTGTTGAAAGTTTTCTAATTTCTTGAGTTAGCTGCTAAATTCACATAAATTAATAAACATGAAAGAGCACAAAATAAGTCTAAGAATGTACTGTGTTAGAAGCATCCCACTGGTGTTTTTTTTTTAGTATTTTATTGTTTTAGGTAAAAGTTTACACAGCAAGTTAGGTTCCCATTTAACAATTTTTATACAAATTGTTCCATGACATTGGTTACACTTTTCACAAGGTGTCGACGTTCTCATTATTTCCATTCTGTTTGTTCTGTTTCTATCAGTCTAGCTTCCCTGCCCTTCCTAGCTTCTCATCTTTGTTTTAGGGTAAATGTTGAGTGTTGGGTCTCATATAGTTGGTTATTTAAGGGGACACAGTACTCATGGGTAATATTGTCTATTTTATAAGCCAATCTACTATTTGGATAAAAGGTGACCACCAGGAGTGCCTTCAGTTCTAAGTTCAAAGGATATCTTCGGGCAATAGTCTTAGGGGTTCCTCCAGTCTGTATCAGTCCAGTAAGTCTGGCCTTTTTTGGGAATTTGAGTTTTGTTCTACATTGTTCTCCCTTTTTATCCAGGACCTTCTATTGTGTCCCTGGTCAGAACAGTTGGTAGTGGTAGCCAGGTACCCCCTAGCTCTTCTAGTTTCAGGCTAGATGAGCCTGTGGTTCATGTAGGCTATTAGTCCTGCAGACTAGTTTCTTCTTGGAGTCTTTGGTTTCCTTCATTCTCTTTTGTTCCAGATGACTAGGGACCAATACTTGTATCTTAGATGGCCACTCGAAAGCTTTTAAGACCCCAGACAGTACTAACCAAAGTAGGATATAGAACACTATCTTTATGAACTATGTTATGCCAATTGACCAAGCCGTTCCACAAAACTATGGTCGCAAGCCTTCAAACCGAGTAAGCCAATCCTGCAAGGTGTGTGGTTATATCTAGGAAGTATATGTAACTATGCCCACATGTGGTTTATTATATATCTGAATATATATGTAGGGCACACAAACATGTATATATATATGCCTATAGATACACCTGTACGTGCACACCCATATACTCACATGTGCCTTCCTATATACACTTAACCACTAACACTGACAAAGGTCTAATCTCTAAAATTTATAGAAAACTTCAACACCTCAATAACAAAAAGACAGTCCAATAAAAAAATGAGCAAAGGACATGAACAGATACTTTAATTTACAGTCGATAGCTTATTTATGCCATAAATTAGGACTCTTTGTCCCTGTGTTTTCTTGTGTGAACTTTATAGTTTTAGGTTTAACATTTAAGTCTTTGGTCCATTTTGTGTATGGTGGTGTGAGGTATGGGTCTTGTTTTATTTTTCTGCAAATGGATATTCATTTCTGCAAATGGGTATACATTAACCATTGTGCCATCAGGAACCCTTTCCTATAGACATTTATGCATACATATATACCTATGTAACCACACACGTATTTTTTGGTTGTTATTATTATTGTTGCAAAATTATTATTGTTGCAAAATTGTTATATCATTTACCAAAATTGTCCCTTATTCTTGTGTACTTCTTAGTGTTTTCACTTACCTTGAACGAGTCATGCAAACTTTACCAGTATTGGGTACTGCCTTTCTCATCACCAAAAAATAACAAGTGTCTACTATCTAGAATCCTATAGGGTCGCTATGAGTCGGAATCGGCTCGATGGCACTGGGTACTATCTAGAAAGTGATTCCTCCTTCCTCCCCTTTCCATCCCTGGTAACCATCAAAGAACATTGCTTTCTGTGTGTATACCTATTCTTGACTCGAGAACATATAATACCTGTCTGTGATTGACTTATTTCACTCAGTATAATGCCCTTCAGATTCACCCACGTTATAAGGTGTTTCACAGTCTCATCTTTATTCTTTATAGTCGTGTGTTATTCCATTGTGTGTATGTACCACAATTTGTTTATCCATTTATCTGTTGATAAGCACTTAGGTTGTTTCCATTTTTTTGCTATTGTGAATAATGCTGCAATGAACATAGGTGTGAATATGTCAGTTTGTGTCACTGCTCTTACATCTCCATGATCTATACCTAAGAGTGGGATTTCTGGATCATAAGATTTCTATTTCTAGCTTTTTGAGGAAGTTTGAGGAAGTGCCATACCACCTTTCATAGTGGTTGCACCATTTTACATTTTCATTAACATTTCTAGTCTCCCTACAACCTCACCAGCATTTACTATTTTTTTTTGATCAGTGCCATTATTGCTGGGGTAAGATGGTATCTCACTGTAGTTTCGATTTGCATCTCTAACGGCTAATGATTTCAAGAGTCTCTTCATGTGTTTATTAATTGTCTAAATGTCTTCTTTGGTGAAGTGTCTGTTCATGTCCTTTGCTCATTTTTTTTTTAATTGGATTGTTTGTCTTTTTCTTATTGAAGTGTTGAAGTTTTCTAAAAATTTTAGAGATTAGACCTTTGTCAGATATGCCATCGCCAATTTTTTTTTTTTTTTTTTCCAGTCTGTATGTTCTCTTCTTACTCTTTTGGTGGAAGTGCCAGTTATCTAGTTTATCTTCTGATGTTCGTACATTTTTAGTTACATTTGATATTTATGCCATAAATTAGGACCCTTGCTTTGTCCTTATGTTTTCTTCTGTGAACTTTATAGTTTTAGGTTTAACATTTAGGTCGTTGTTACATTTTGTATTAGATTCTGTGTATGGTGTGAGATATTGGTGCTGTTTGATTTTTCTGTAAATGGATATTCAGATTTGCCAGCACTATTTGTTAAAGAGACTATCTCTTCCCCATATAATGGTCTTCAACACTTTGTTGAAGATCAACTGTCCATAGGTGGATGGATTCACTTCTGGGTTCTCCGTTCTGTTCCACTGGTCTATGTGTCTATCATTGTACCAATACCCAGCTATTTTGACTACCATGGCTGTATAGTAGGTTCTGAGATCAGAAGTGTGAGGCCTCAGAGTTTGATCTTCCTTCTTCAGTAATGTTCTAGCTATCCAAGGCCTCTTTCCATATAAAGTTGGGAATTAGTTTTTCTATTTCATTTAAGAATGTTGTTGGAATTTGGATCAAGATTTTATGATATCTACAGATCGCTTTGGGTAGTATTAACATTTTCACAATGTTAAGTCTTCCTATCCATGAGCATGGTATGTTTTTCCACTTATACAGTTCTTTTTTTTGTTTCTTGCAGTAGTGTTTTGTAGTTTTCTTTGTATAAGTCTTTTACATCCCTAGTTAGACTTATTCCTAAGTATTTTATCCTTTTGGGAGCTATTGTAAGTGGTATTATTTTCCTGATTTCTTTTTCAGAATTCTCTTTGTTAGTGTAGAGGAATCCAACTGATTTTTGTATGTTGATCTTGTACCCTGCCACTTTGATGAACTCTTCTATTAGTTCCAGTAACTTTCTTGTGGAGTTTCTGGGATTTTCTATGTATAGGATCATGTCATCTACGGATAGAGATAGCTTTGTTTCTTCCTTATCAATTTGGATGTGCTTTATTTCCCTTTCTTGCATTATTGCTCTAGTGAGGACTTCCAATACAATACTGAATAACAGTAGTGATAGTGGGCATCCTTGTCTCCTTCTTGTTCTCAAGGGGAGTGTTTTCTGTCTCTTCCCCATTGAGGATGATGTTGGCTGTTGGTTTTGTATATTGCACTTAATTATGTTGAGGAATTTCCTTCTATTCCTCTTTTGTTGAGAGTTTTTATCAGGAAAGGGTGTTGGATTTTATCAAATGCCTTTTCTGCATCAATTATGACCCCCATTGGTTCTTATATATATAGCCTTATAATTGTCATTTTCTAGCTGCTTTTGCAATTTTCATATTGATTTGCTCTTTGACCTGAGGGTGTGTGAGAGGGTTTATTATATTATTATTTTAATTTCCAGGTTGTTGTTGTTGGGTGCCATTGAATTGGTTTCAACTCACAGTGACCCCATGTGATAGAGTAGAACTGTCCCATAGGGTTTTCTTGTCTGTAATCTTTATGGAAGCAGATCACCAGGTCTTTCTCCTACAGAGCTGTTGGGTGGGTTTGAATAGCCAAGATTTTGGTTAGCAGCCAAGTGCTTAATCATTGCGCTACCAGGGCTCCTTAATTTCAGGTACAGGGCATATAATGTATACAGAGTTTTTTTTTTTTTTTTTTCCCCCAGTATTGCACAACAAGCTATTTATTGGGACTGTCACATTGACAACTGAATGCAAGGAGAGTGCCCCACAGCAAGAGGTAAGTAGCCACAGGGAACCACCAGCGGGGGAAGAAGATATAAAAATCCTGAGGAAGAGAAGGGAGTGAGGGAAAGTTTACAAGTCCCTAGGTGATCTCTATCTGTGCAGGGTGGGAGGTCTCTGGGCCAGAGAGCTCTGAAGGACAGTAACATCCTAGAGTCCATATAACTACAGGATTTTATCTTATCTACAGGTAACAGATATTGGATGCAGTTTCCAAATATAAAGCAGGAAGGCTCTAAATGGCTAAAATGTGCTTATATTTGGGCTATTCAGAAACAGTTGGATGTTTACAAATTTGAGTTTGGTATCAGTGAGTTTTCTGAGCTAATAGCTTTCAGCTTGCTATGAAGAAGTAAACAACTCAAGGCCAGTATACGTTTTGATTCATCTATAGAACACTGAACATTCCTGAAAACATCTTTGTATGGGCATATGCTTTCATTTCCCTCTGGTGAATACCTAAAGGAGGGATGTCTGGATCATAAGATAGGTGTACATTTAACTGTTTAAGAAATCATCAAGCAGCAGTCCAATGTGGTGATATATTTTTACATTCCTACCAGCAGTGTATGAGATTTCCATTTTCTCCTGTGAAAAATTATTGTAATTTTATTTTTGGTGAAAATACACACAGCAAAACATACACCATTTCAACAACATTTACCTGTACAATTCAGTGACATTGACTACATTCTTAAGTTGTGCAACCATTCTTCCTATCCTTTTTCCAGATTATTCTACCACCGTTAACATAAACTTAAAAAAACCAAAAACATCAAACTCATTTCTATTGAGTCGATTCTGACTCATAGAGCAACCCTACAGGGCCGAGTAGAACACCCCATAAGAAACCATAGGGTTTCCAAGACCAGCTGGTAGATTTGAACTGCCAACCTTTTGGTTAGCAGCCTGAGCTCTTAACCACTGTACTGCCAGGGCTCCAAACATAAACTTAGTACCCCCTAATCTTTCAAGTTGTTGTTGTCAGTTTGATCCACTATAGATAATTCTTTACAAGAGTATAATGCTCAAAGCAGATACACTTTATTCATTAATTGTTTGGTTCAAAAAAGACTTCAAGGGATAGTTTTGGTTTAAAGGTTATCCCAGAGTAATAGTTTCAGGGGATTCATCCAGCCTCAGTGGCTCCAGAAAGTCTAGATTCCATGAGAATTTGAAATTCTGTTCCCCATTTTTCCCCCTTTAGATCAGAATGCTTCTATTAAATCTTTGATCAAAATGTTCAGTAATGGTAGTTAGACACCATCTGGCTCTGGTTTCATGGCAAAGGAGGCACGTACTTAATCAGACACCTACGCCATTTTCTCCTCTGGTTCCTGCCTCTCCTTCTTTTTCTGCTGTGGTACACATAAATTTTAAAGAATAATAAAAAGGACAACTGTCACCAACAGCTTAGCAACAAAACATTATCAGTACATTTGAACCCCTCTGTTTTCCTCTCCTAATCCATAACTTTCCTTATTCTTAGAGGCAAATACTATTCTGAATTTTGTGTCAATCATCCAACTGCAAATATATCAATATCTACACACACACAGTCTTAGTCATCTAGTGCTGCCAAAACAGTGGACGGCTTTAGCAATGAGAAATTTATTTTCTCACCATCTAGTAGGTTATAAGTCCAAATTTGGCGCATCAGCTCCAGGGGAAGGTTTTCTTTTTCTGTCTGCTCTGGAAGAAGGTCCTTGTCCTCAATCTTCCCCTGGTCGAGGAACTTCTCAGGCGCAGGGACACGGTGTCCAAAGGATCTACTCTGCTTCTGGTGTTGCTTTCTTGTTGGTATGAGGTCCCCAACTCTCTGCTTGCTTCCCTTTCATTTTATCTCTTTAGAGAGAAAAGGTGGTGCAGGCCACACCCCAGGGAAACTCCCTCCATATTGGCTCAGGGAGGTGACCCGAGTAAGAGTGGTGTTACAATCCCACCCTAATCCTCTTAACATAAAATTACAATCCCAAAATGGAGGACAACCACAGAATACTGGGAATCATAGCCTAACCAAGTTGATACACACATATTTTGGGGGACATAATTCAATCCATGACACACACACATATATATAGTGTGTATTATATGCATCATGGAAACCCTGGTGATATAGTGGTTAAGTGCTATGCTGCTAGCCAAAAGGTTGGCAGTTTGAATCCAGCAGGTGCTCCTTGAAAACTCTATGAGGCAATTCTGCTCTGTCCTATAAGGTTGCCATGAGTTGAAATCGAGTCAATGGGTATGGGTATGGTATGGTATATGTATTATATGTAATATATAATGAAAAATGAACTGCTTTTTACATTTGAGTAAATGGAATCATAGTGAATGCATTCCACTGAAATTTGCATTTTCTCTCAACAATATATTTGCGATTCATCTATTTTGAAACTTATATTTTGCTGATTTTCTCTTCTGTATAGTATCCCATCGTGCATGGATATCACCATTAATCCGTTGTACTGCTGATGGGCCATTTGGAATGTCTAGAATTTTTAGCTTTTACAAAAAAGCTTTCTAGAAATATTTTTGCACATATCACCTGATAACCAAGCATGAGAGTTTTATCTAGGTGACCTATTTCAGAATGGAATTGCCACAATGTAAGCTTTACCATAAAATGCCAAATTTTACCTAGAGTGTTTTTTTTTTCCCAATTTATACCTCCTTCCAGCAGTGCATCAGAGTTCCCATTGCGCCATCATGCTTAGCAACATTAGACTTATTTACTTTTTTTTTAACCTGTAGAATGTGAAATTATATCTCAAGGCAGTTTAATCATCCATTTCTATGATTTTAATACAATTGACTATTTTTTTTTAGGTTTTTCTGGTTATTCATATTTTCTTTTATGAAATGTCTTTTTTTGTTAATTTTTTTCTTTGTGAATGCATCTTATTGATTCACTGAGATGCATTATATATTCTAGATATTTACTTGCTGTTGGCTTTGTATGTTGCAAATATTTGCTCCCAGTGCACGGTTTGTCTTTTCAATTAGTTTGTGGTACCTTTGAGGAACAGAGTTTAAAAATAGTCAAATTTATCAATATGTCCCTCACCATTTACACTATTTGTATTATCTATGAGAAAACTTTCTGTACCCTACAGTCATTAAGTATTCTTTTATTTTTCTTAAAATATAAAGGTTTTATCTTTTATATAAAACCAAACTAAACTCACCACCGTCGAGTCGATTCCAACTCATAGCGACCCCATAGGACAGAGTAGAATTGCCCCATAGTTTCCAAAGCCGTAAATCTTTATGGAAGCAGACTGCTACATCTTCCTCCCACAGAGTGGCTGGCAGGGTTCGAACTGCTGACCTTTCAATTAGCAGAAGAGCGCTTAACTACTGTGCCACCAGGGCTCCTACCTTTTATATATGAGGGCTTAATTCATCAGAAATTGATGCTGTCAATTGTAAGAGAGTGTCCAAATAATCACTTATCCCACCACTACATATTGGATTTTCTCCCTACCAACTTAAAAAATGGTTCCATATGTATATGGGTCTGTTCCTGTGCTTTCTATTCGTTTCTACTTGTCTAGTTCTGTAGCCAATACCACACTCCCTTAATTTCTATAGCTATGTTGTTACTGTGTGCTGTGGAGTCAATTCTGACTCCTAGTGACCCTAAGTGACACAGTAGAACTGCCCCATAGGGTTTCCTAGGCTGTCATCTTTACAGGAGCAGATTGCAGAGTCACTGGATGGGTTTGAACCCCCAACATTTCAGTTAGCAGCCAAGTGCTTAACTGGTGTGCCACCAGGACTCCTTATTACTAGGAGGGCACTTCCATGATTTTCCTTTTAAATTAAAGGCTCTACTTAGCAAGTTTCATTGGGATTTTGATTTTAATTGCATTGAGTCCATAGGTTTCTTTGAAAAGAATGGGCATCTTAAACATATTGAGACTTTTTAATCCAATTGTCTTTCAATAGTATTTTATAATTTTCTAATAAATATAACTGACTTTTGGAGGGTAATCTTTTTATTGAAATATACAGAAAGTACACAAATCTTAAGTGTACAACTTGATAAAATTTTAAAGCTCATACATTTATGTAACCAGCAACCAGATCAAGACTGAAAACATTACTATGACATAAGAAACAGAACCCTCCCCCCACGCAACTGCCTTGTCTAATCACTCTCCTCATTGTTTTAGCCATAGACTAGCTTGCCTCTTTCTCAAACTTAAGGAATCATACAGTACATAAACTTCGATGTCTAGCTTTTCTCATTTTTTGCTCTGTATTAAGTTTTTGTGAGATGTGCATTCACGTTGAGTGTGATAATAGTTGGTTCATTCTCTTTGCTGTAGAGATTTACATTGCAGAAATAGACTGTAACTTACACATTCTAATGTCAATAGATTTTTAAATAGTTTCCAGTTTGGGGATCTGGCTGCTATGACCGTTCTTGTGTATGACTTTTTATATACTTATGTGCTCATTTTTGTTAGATATTTGCCTAGAAGTAGAATTGCAACGGTGTTCAGCTTAAGTAGAACCTGCCATATGGTTTTTGTTTTCTAAAGTGGTTATACCAATTTACACTTTGCCTGCAGTAAATAAGAATTCCAGTCAAGTCATTAACCTGTCATTAACATTTTAATCTTTCTAATATATAGAAACTTTGGTAAATTTTTATATTAATTTTAATATTTTATCTACATAATATAGTAGTATTCTGAGAAATAAATTCTTCGGGCTTCATGTCTATCTTTTTTATATAGCTGGATCTAACAATTCTTTGCTAATAAGGTTTTGGTTTCTGAATATATGTTCGTGAGAGAATTAAGAGAAGTTTTCTTTCTTGTGCTGTCCTTAACTAGTTTGGGTATAAAGTTGATATTTACTATGTAAAATGAGTCAAGGAATTTCTTCACTTTTTCTATTATCTAAGATTTTATGTAAGATAAGAATTATCTGTTTCATAAAATATTTGGTAAAACTTGCCTATTAAGCAATTTGGACCTAACGTTTTTAAAGTACTGATTAAATTTCTTTAACCATCATGGGATTATTCAGATTTACTTTTTTTTCCTGTCAGTTTTTATATTTTTCTCTAGAATGTGTTCAAATTTTTTTTGAGATTCATTAGCCTAAAGATTATAACATTCTTATCTTTTAAATCACTGATGCATTTATAATTTTTTTTTCCATGTGTAATATTGTTCATTTCTACCTTCTCTCTTTTTTCTCCACTTAACCCTGGTGGCAAAAGGTCAGCAGTTCAAACCCACCAAGTGCTCCTTGGAAACTCTATGGGGCAGTTCTTCTCTGTCCTCTAGGGTCGCTATGAGTCGGAATCAACTAGACAGCAGTGGTGGGTTTTAATCCTGGCAAGGATTTTTCAATTATTTTAACCAACTTTGACTTTGTCAATCTTTCCTATTGTACATTTGTACTCCATTCAATTAATTTTTTCTTTTACTGTAATGATTTCCTTCTTTCTATATTCTTTGTGGAAACTCTGGTGGCATAGTGGTTAAGAGCTATGGCTTCTAATCAAAAAGGCTGATAGTTCGAATCTACCAGGCACTCCTTGAAAACTCTATGGGGCAGTTCTACTTTGCCCTATAGGGTCACTGTGAGTCAAAATTGACTCGACAGCAATGAGTTTGGGTTTCTGAGTTATAGTCTTTGTGTTTATTCTAATTTTTGAAGTGGGATACTTAGCCTATTAATTTCCAACTTTCACTCTTTGCTACCAAACATTTTATTGCTTAAATTTCTCTCTAAATACTGGTTGAGCTGCATTCTACACATTCTGACATATATTTGCATGATCATACAGTTCTAACTATTTTCCCATTTCATTATGATTTCTTCTGACCCATAAGTAATTTAGAAGTGATTTAAATTCTCACAGATTTTTATAAAATTATCTTTTTAATATTTTTCTTTTACCTTGTAATCACAGAATATAGTCTATGTGATATTGTGTTGAGAGTGGGTTTATGCCTAATACCATATGGTCAAATTTTATAAAAGTCCTGTGTTTTCCAGTTGACCACTTAACGATTGTGTTGGTCAAATCTTCGCAACTATTTTAATTAGAAAAAAAAGTTTTGTTTTTTTTTTCTAATTAAATTATCAATTACAGAGAGAAAGTATGTTAATATTGCCCACAATGATGATGTATTTGTCACTTTCTCCTTGTAGGTCCAACAACTTCTGCTTTGCACTTCTGAAGCTATATTAATAATGGCATAAATAATTTAGAACTGGTTATATCTTGAAGGTGAATTGATTATTTGTCATATGTAATGGTGATATCTACCTCAATGTTTACAGTTAATGCAGTTTAGGTACTTTGCAAGCTACTCTTAGTGTTTCATTATTTTTATTTTATTTTATTTTTCTTGTACATTGCTCATTTTATTTAAGTTTTCAAATGTATTGGGATGAGGTTAGCGACTGTATTATATTGTTAAATTCTGCCATATCTGTAGGTAGAACCATTGTTTCCCTTAATAGTCTGTGTGTGTCTTCTGTCCCTTTTGGTTTTCTGGATCTTTTTTATGTTTTTTTCCCCCCTGTTTCATTTCTATTCTCATGTTAATTTTCTCCATTATTTTACTTTCAATTAATTTAATGATTTAATGCATTTTTCTCACTTATTCATTTGAAAGACTAGCTTACTAATTCTCAGCCTTTTCTAAAATAAAGACAAAGAATTATAAATCCCAAATTAGCATATTTTGTTAAATTTTTGTATTGAGATAATTGTAGATTCACATGCAGTTAGAAGAAATAATACAGAAAGATTCCTTATTACCTTTATCCAGTTTCCCAGTTCCCCAAACAGTAACATCTTACACTGTTCATGATCAGAAATTGACATGAACACAGTCAAGACTCAGAACATTTCCATCTCCACGAAGATCCATCCATCATGCTGCCCTTTTATAACCACATCTACTTTCCTCTTCCCGTACTCCCTTCCTTAACCCCTGGCAACTACTAATCTGTTCTCCAGTTCTGTAATCTACAATTTGCCTTTTCAAGAAAGTTATATAAATGGAATCATACACTGTGCAAACTTGGAGTTGGCTTTTTTTTTTTTTTTTTCCTCCCACTCAGCCTAATTTACTGGAGATTTATCCAGGTAATTATGTGTATGAATAATCTCTTTCTTTTTATGGCTGGATAGTATTTTAAGCAATAAATGTACTACTGTTTGTTGAGCCCTTTGCCCATTCAAGGACATCTGAGTTGTTTCCAGTTTGGAGCTATTATAAATAAAGATGCAATGAATATTCACGTACAGGTGTCTATATGACCACTGTTCACACAAAAGCTTGTACACAAAAGTTTATAGCAACTTTATTTTACTAACCCAACAAAACCCAGTGCCATCGAGTCGATTCCGACTCATAGCGACCCTATAGGACAGAGTAGAACTGCACCACAGAATTTCCAAGTATATTTTTATATACCGTATTTTTATGCAAATAATATGCACCTTCTACATTTGTTTGCCAACTTTGCCCTCCCCTCATGAGGTATTTTCATAAGTGCTGCTATGCCAATTTTTCTTCTGTATGTTGCTGTAAAAAATTAGTATAGTGAGATTATGAAAATATCTTCTGGGGGGAGGGTGCAGTTGGCAAACAAACATAGAAAACCCATCGCTGTTGAGTTGATTCTGACTCAGAGCAACCTAGGACAGAGTAGAGCTGCCCCATAGGATCTTCAAGGCTGTAAATCTTTACGGAGGCAAACTGCCACAACAGCAAACTGCCACAACTTTCTCCCATGGAGCAGTTGGTAGGTTTGAACTGCTGATGCATTATTTGTGTAAAATATGGTAATTTCCTTGTTAATCTATGAGTAGTTATTTGAAGTTTTTCTATGAGTAGTTATTTGAAGTTTTAAAAGCTATCTCTGTGTGTGTGTATATTTTCATTCTTGATTTCTCTATACACACACATAGGCACACATATAGGTATATATGTGTGAGTATTCATTTTTTTACATCTGTTGAGTCCTTATTTGATCAGTTTATAAGTTTGCCATGTGTGCTTGTGAAAACACCAGGCATTGTCATTTCTGAACATCAAATTCTTTGTATGTCCACTAGATCTTAACGTTTTATTCACTTGATTACTCAATTACTGAGATGTATGTAAGATCTCCCAGTACAATGTTGCATTTGAAAATTTTCTCTTCTAGCAGTCAAGTTTTATTTCATGTATTTTAAGCTGCTTGGTTAAACCAAACCCTAACCCTTTGCCGTCGAGTCGATTCCGACTCACAGCAACATACGGTTATTGTATTGCCTAGTGAATTAATCCTTTCATCATCATATAGTTTCCTTTTTTTTTTCCTTAATAATGTTTTTTGCCTTAAGGTCTGTTTTGTCTTATATTACTAGAGTGACAACCAGCTCTCTTCTGGCTAGTTTTTGCCCATAATATCTCATTCCATTGCAATAAAAAAATTGTGTTGATTTTCTCATCTCTCACAATCTCTTTGCATCCTTATATTGGGAATGTGTCTCTGTAAGAGCATGCACCTGAAGAAATTAAAAATCTTTTTATCATAATAAACAGCACAAAGTACAGAAAACTAAAAACAAATGTAGAGCTTAATAAATTTTTATGAAGCAAATACCCTTGGCATCATCACTAAGGTCAAGAAGTAAAATTTACTAGCCACTCCAGGAGCCCCATCTCAGTCACAAACACTTTTTCTCCCCCCTAAAAGTAACAAGTACTCTGACTTCATCGCTTCCTGCTTTTCTTTATAGTTTTATTATTCAAATATTCATCTGAAAACACCACAGTTTTAGTTTGTCCTGCTTTGTTTTCTAAAGATATGTCTTAACTCTCCTCTAATCTACGCATTTGCTCTAGTTTCAGCCTGCATATTCTGTGTCCCAGCTCTGAAATCAACTACTTCTCCAAGGAGGCCTTTTAGTGACTCCTTTTTATTGGAGAATGTTATTTAGAAACCAAGATCTGGATGCTAGTCGTGTTCATTGTTACTGGGGTATCATTGCTTCTGGGTCTTATCAACAGGCGAAGCTTGGAAATGCATGTACATATAATAAGCCACACATACACGCATATCTATATCTGTCATCCATCCGTCCATTCATTCTAATACCTCAAAATCTCAATCCAGCAGAATTCATTCTTGCCTTACTAATTCTGACCATTCCATACGAGTTTAAGAGAAAATACTTTTTAAGTTGATCGTAACATTTCCAACTCAGATACAGGACCACAGGGTTTTTGCTTAACTTCTTCTGTCTTACATCTGTATTGCCTTTCTTCTTTACCAAGAATCCGGGTGCTCAAAGAGACAGATTTGAATTGTCTTCTTGAATATCACATAATGACTCACACTGTATACCCAATAGTCTCAGAATAACAATAATTACCAATACTAACTCCACAATTTGGTCATTGAGCTAAGTAAATGTTTTCAATAGATACTCTATTTCCATCCCCACCCCCACCCCTACTAGTTGTACTTAATCTGCACTGGCAGTGCATATGGCCATTTAATACTATACTTCTCCCATACAAGTGTGATATTTATTTAATGTTCGCCATCAGCCCTAATTATGTTGGTTGACTGAAGCTCATTCTGGAGTAGATTATTCAGGAAGAACCATGAGAAGAATAGTCTCTAAGCTCTTGCAGGTTGATAGCAATCTATCGGCAGTCTTTATGCTTGACAGTCAGTCTTGTATATAAAGTCCTTGGCTCGTATTTTCTTTACTTGAGTACTGTGAATGTATTGCTCCATTTTCTTCTGGCACTGAAAAGCCTAAAACATTTTCTTTCCCTGATAAATGACTTTGTCAATTTGCCTGGAATCACAAAAAATTAATTTCTTCTAAAGTCCAAACATTTTACGAGAATATGTCTCAGTGTTAGCCATCCTGGGTCGATTTTCTCAAGCAGGTGTGTGCTGTTTCAATACATCATTTTTATTGTTGTTATTTCAGGAAAGTCTTCTTAAATTATACTTTTTTGGTATTTATCCCTTTGCTTTGGATTTCTTTTTTGGGAACTCCTAGTATAGATATGGAAACCCTGCTAACCAGAAGGTCAGCAGTTCGAATCCACCAGGCACTCCTTGGAAACCCTATGCGGCAGCTCTACTCTGTCTTACAGGGTTGTTAAAAGTCGGAATTGACTTTATGGCAGCAGGTTTGGTTTTTTTGATAGTATAGGTATAGGAGACCCTGAGTGGCACAAGTGGCACAAGTGCTCGACTACTCACTGAAAGGTTGGAGGTTCACATCTACCCAGAGGTGCCTCAGAAGAAAGTCCAGGCGGTCTGCTTCCAAAAGGTCACAGCTTTTAAAATCCCTGTGGAGCACAGTTCTACTCCACAACACGATGGGTCGGAATGAACCGAATGGCGACTGGTTTGGTTTTCAGTTTAGTACAGGTATGCTAATCTTCTCAGTCTATCTTCTAAATTTTTCCATTTTCTCTTGAATCCATTTATCTCTCTCACTCCTTTTCATTAAGTCCTCATTCGTTGTATTAATATACTCCTGTATGACTTCTGGAAACCCTGGGGGTATAGTGGTTGAGTGCTGTGGCCGCTAACCAAAAGGTCAGCAGTTCAAATCTACCAGGCGCTCTTCGGAAACTATGGGGCAGTTCTACTCTGTCCTATAGGGTTGCTATGAGTTGGAATCGACTCAACGGCAGTGGGTTTAGTTGGTTTTTGGTATTACTTCTAGTTTAGTCTAGAAACGTATATCTCTATGAATTTGTAATAATTTCCTGAGTTCTATGACATCATCCTGGAGTCCCTGGGTAGCGCTAATGGTTAACAAGCTTGGCTGCTAAATGAAAGGTTGGAGGTTCGAGTCTGCCTGAAGGCACCTTGGAATAAAGTCCTGGCTATCTACTTCTGAGTCAGAATCGACTGGATGGCAGCTGGTTTTATGACCTCATTCTGGTTTTTGTTTTTAATTCTAATTTTTCTTCTTTCATGTCTCTTATCATTTTCTTAATGCCTAGTGCTTTTTAAAATAGATTGTTATGGTTTTCATCTGACTAGTAGACACAGTTTCTGGCACACTTTGTCTGGAGGGATGCTCTTCTCCTTTTTCCTTATAATAACTTCGCTTGGGTTTCGATTTCAATCATTTTCTGTCCTCCCTTATATGAAATTAGTTTTCCTGAATATTTAGAAGGAGATGTAGTTCAGAATTTAACATCTACTGCCACATAGCTCTCCTCTCTCTCCTGCTGTTCTTGGGTCATGTTAAAAAATATGGTGATTTACTTTCTGAAGCCCTCTGTTTCTCTCTCACTCTTTTATCTGCATCTTCAATTTCCTGTCACTCTTGTCCCTGTGCTGCTCAATTTAGATTCTTAATCTCATTATTTATTCCTGAAAGGGAGCTTTTGGCTGGTTACTGTTGAGAGTTTCTAGAACCCAGTCTGCCCAAACTCTTCATCCCTTACTGCTGATCCCTTGTGTGCACTCACGATTGGAGTGTGCAAGATGACTCCCAGTGTCAGCTACTGTTCTCTACTTTTCAAGCTTTCCAGTGGGTTCCTGCCTGTTTTTTGATTTTGAGGTTCACATAATGCCTTGCTGGTTAAAGCCCTGACACCATGCAAGTTTTGTAGCTGTCAGTCTGACAATAATCTGATCTTCTTTCCAAGTGACTTAGCCTTTTTGCTTGGGAGCCTAAAAAAAAAAAAAAAATTTCCCTTTCAAGTCTAGAAATTTTACTGGACTATGTCTCAGTAGTAGCCATCCTGGTTGTCAGTGGTTTGGCCCTCCCCACTCATAATTTGTGGGGATACCTTGTCATCTAGATGTAGACATTGTCTTTTTTTTTTTTTCCTAAGTATTTGTTTCCTTATCAGTTTTTGTGCCATAACTGGGGATGAATCCAAAAACCATGCCATCACTTTCATCTTCTAGCATGCAACCTTCCTATTTTTTTTTTCTTTTTTAAAGACAACTTAATTTGACCATGCCTCTGTTAATTGATGAGTTTAGTACAACTCTATATCTATCATGGTCATGATAAACTTAGTATTTATCTCTTCCATTTTGTATTTTTAATTTGTCCTGCAATTTGTAACCAATTCCTTTTTCCATTCTCATTAATTCTATTCCCTCTCTTTTACTCTTTTGAAGTCTAATCAGTACTTCACTTCCCATACATCCAAGGATCTTAGAATATTTTAAAACCAGCTAACCCCCCATGTTATGTGCTGTTGTCCAATGGTTTAGTTCTATCTGTTTTTACCTGCATATGTTGTTGGGCAACTCAGAGTGACCCCATGCACGATAGAATGAGACACTGCCTAGTCCTGCACCATCCTTACAACTGTTTTTATGCTTGAGCCCACTGTTGCAGCCACTGTGTCAATCTACCTTGTTGAGGGCGTTACTCTTTTTCACTGACCCTTTATTTTATCAAGCATGATGTCCTTCTCCAGGGACTGATCCCTCCTGATAACATGTCAAAAGTATGTGACATGTAGTCTCGCCATCCTTCTAAGGAGCATTCTAGTTGTACTTCTTCCAAGACAGATTTGTTCATTATTTTGACAGTCCATGGTATATGCAATATTTTCTGCCAACACAACAATTCAAAAGTGTCAATTCTTCTCCAGCCTTCCTTATACATCATCCAGCTTTTGCATGTGTAGTAGGCGAATGAAAACACCATGGCTTGGGTCAGGCTCACTTTAGTCCTCAAGGTGACATCTTTTGCTTTTTAACACCTTAAAGAGGTCTTTTGAAGCAGATTTGCCCAACGCAATGCATCTTTTGATTTCTCGACTGCTGCTTCCATGCTGTCAAGTTGATTCTGACTCGTAGCAACCTTATAGGACAGAGTAGAACTGGGTTTCCAAGGAGCAGCTGGTGGATTTGAACTACCAACCTTTTGGTTAGCAGCAGTAGCACTTAACCACTATGCCACCAGGGCTCCATATGTATATTAGGTTACGTGTGTGTGTATATATGTGTGTGTGTATATATATATATATCCTTTTAATATATCATCCTAGTCCCATATCTCTCAACTTCATTTTTTTCCTCACGGTCTTCCTGCATACATTTTGGCTAATTTATTAAGTTCTGTCTTATAAGCAACTAATTCTCTTCTCAAGTATATCTCATTTCCTACATAGCATGTCCATTTCTAATTTCATATCTAAATTATATTTCTTTTTAAAACTGTGTTCCTGTTCCATTATCCCATCTTTTATTTCTTTGTATTCAACAATTTTTTCCTATTCAGCTATTCACTGGGGGTATGCCATTTCAAGTGCCTAAGCTTTACTGAGGGCAGAGCCTCAGTTCTAATTCCCCATAGTGCTATTAAAATTCAGGTTCTAGGCTCTTTTATTGGGAAATTCCCCTAGGTCAGGCAGTGTTTTCATTCACTTATGACTTTGTTCTCAGCTCCCATTTCATTTTTGTTCCCTAGAGATTTTCCTTAATTATACTAGCTTTATTATTCATTTAAAAGCACATTTGTTGTCTTCTTCCAGCATATAGGTAATTGTCGTAGGCCAATTTTTTAGAATAACTAGCTTTTAATGTTGGCCATAGTGGAAATCTGTGGGGTAATTTATAGATTTCCATTTCCCTAATCATAATCTCAAGATTGGGGTTTTCAGTCCCAGAGTTGAAAGGAGAAGCCACAGCAAAAAGGCAGAGAACACTGACTCCATTTGACAAGAAACGTTAGTAGGAGCTGTGCTTCCAGAATCGTTGCCTGGTACATAGTGTCTGTCTCTTGCATTTTATGTGAATGACAATTGGGTCAAACTTCCTCTGAAGCTTTTACAGGCGTTAATCTACTGTCTTTTAGCATTTAATGTTGCTGTGGAAGAGATTTTTTTCTTTTTCTCATACAGCGCTTGTACCACTAAAGGATTCTTTGTTTGGATTTTAAATCCATTAATTTTACTGTGTTGTATCTCTGTTTTGTTATCTTGAATAATCCTTTCCTAGAACACATTACGCTATTTTATTCTTTTTTTCTGTTTCTTAAGGTTTCTTCTTTGGGGTCACCAATTGTATGTTGGATCTCCTTTGCCTTCCATGTTTATTATTTTATCTCTAATGCTTTTTAATGTTTTGTCAATTTCCTTTTCCCCATTGTTCATGCTAATATGGTTCTTCATTTCTGTGATGACTATTTTGTGATTCTCTACTTCATTCCTGAGTTAAGCAACCTCATGGTTCATCTCCTACTTGATTTTCCTCTGTGTTGAATTTTTGGTATAAAGACGTAATTTCCTAATTTTCTTTAAAAATCAGTGGTGATAAATTTAGTCTCAATTTTAATTTTACCTGTGGCAATATTTTCTACAAGTGTTTTTTACTTACCTTCTCCCCATTCCTTTCCTCAGTTTCTTCTATTGTGTAGAATCTGTGCTGGTTTCCTTTTTGTAAGTATTATTACCCATCATTGAGCTGGGTTCTACCTCCATTAATTATTTGTAGGAGGTTGAGTTGGATGAGGGCAGGGTCATGTTCGAAGCTAGCAGGAATTCTCCTTAATTCACAGAGAAATTCTATATGCTACAAAGTGTTGGGTGTATACATTAGTTATTTTAGCCAGCAAAGATCAACATCATAAGATTCTGTCTCTTCTACCCTGATATACTGATAGACTGGCTCCTTGGTCCTTTGTTCCATCGTTTCTTCCTTGCTTCTCTATGGTGTAAAACTGTATCCAGGGATTGCCCCACCTCTCCGTGCTTTATTCCCAACACCAAAGGAATTATTGGCTTTGCCCCTTAGGGTACACTTCCATACCAATAGTGGTAGACTGTCCTGTTAACATTTTGAGATCTTCAGCCAGAGACGTCTTCTCTCAGCATCTGACCATGCCCTTATCCTACTCTGCACACTCCAGCCTCTCCTTATAGTTACTATTCAACATGATACATTCTTCCTAGTTTTAGCCTGGCACTTGCATTTTCTTTTTATGAAGGGGTAGTTTCTGAGAGCAGAAGGACCTTTATTCTGCCACCTCAAAATCAGAAGTCTGTTATCTTTCTTAACAACCTTTGATATGGAAAACGTTGGAGGCTTTTCGCAAATCTAAGTAGATTATAGGCTGTCCCCCCCAAAATGTCATTTGTAATTAGGTTGTCTGGAACTTGGAATGCATTTTCTTACAGAAACCAAGTTATAAATGGTGGTTGGCAACCAAGGCCACCTTTTCAATAGGATTGTTTAGCTGGATACATTGTGCTAATAGCATTATTCTGGCTTCACAGAACTGCCATTTATTATTCCTATGGAAAAAATGAATTCCAAGTTCCAGCTGGTAGTATAGAACATGTTGAAATGCAAAGCTAACTACATCATTCTCTTACTTAAAATCCTTCAGTAGTTCTTAAAACCCAAAAACTAAACCCAGTGCTGTCAAGTTGATTCTGACTAAACCCTGGTGGTGCAGTGGTTAAGTGCTACAGCTGCTAACCAAAGGGTCAGCAGTTCAAATCTGCCAGGTGCTCCTTGGAAACTCTATGGGGCAGTTCCACTCTGTCCTATAGGGTCGCTATGAGTCAGTGGTTCTTAGGCTAGAGAAAACATCCTTAACATGGTCGAGTTGATCCATGATATGACCCTTGTCCCCTCGGATGATGAACCACCTCACACACTGGCCTTTCAGTTACTGGAATATATCAAGCGTCTTCCAGTGCTGAAGCATATGCAGTCGCCCTTGCCTAGAATGTCCTTCCCTCACTTTTTTGCCTTTTTATGTCTACCTTCCCTTAAGAACTCAGCCTAAACTTCATTTGCTTGTATAACCTTCACAGACCTCAACCCAGGTCAAATAGCCCTGCTGTCTGCATTCTAACAGCATCATGTTTGTATTCTATTTCCAAGACTCCTCACAGTGCCTGGTGTATAGTTGCTGTCAAGCTGACTCCAACTCATGATAACCCTGTGTATAATAAAACAAAACACTTTCCAGTCCTGTCCATCTTCATGATCACGGATATGTTCCAGTCCATCGTTGTGGCTGTGCATTTTGAGTGTCTTCCAACCTAAAATCTCATCTTCCAGTGCTATACTGAATAATATGGTTGGGATCTATAGGGTTTTCATTGGCTAATTTTCAGAAGATCACAAGGCTTTTCTTCCTAGTCTGTTTTAATCTGGAAGTTCTGCTGAAACCTGTCTGGTATTTGGTATACCAGTGGCATGGCTTCCACTATTATGGCAACATGTAAGGCACCACAGTACAGCAAGCTGACAGATGGGGGGTGGTTGTATATAGTAGATGTTCGGTAAGTGTGTGTTGCTAAATTCATGGACAAACGAAATGGCTAGCTAGCTTGTGTCAAACACAAGTGTTCTTAAACCTACTTGCCTAGACCTAAGGAAACTTCTGTGTCCCTTAGTAGTTCTGATGCCTCTGGCCTAGATATCTTGGGTCTAGGTGATATCTGCATTATTTGTATGTTACATATAAACTCTAAATTTCATCCTTAGGATGACCAGTGTTATAAGTAATTCTTAGTATGATTAAGTGAGAACTCTGAAAAGCATTAAACACAGTCCATTACCTGATTGCTCATAGGGTCACAGTTTTAAATACTTAAAATATAAAACCAATTGCATTATGCGGCTGCAGAGTCTTAAAAGTCTCTAAATCAATCATTTTAAAACTGTAGCCATACATCCGGATTTTTCTGGGATAGTCTCATTTTTTTAATAGACTGGGCCCTTGATCTTATCTGTCTTTGTACCCCCCCTTTTTTTTTTTTCATAAAACCTGGCAACTGTCCATTTATGGTCTTGTCACTTATCAGTTTGTGGCAACTGTCTTTCTGAATCCTTTTATGCTTCCTGCTATGCTTAGTTCTTATAGAAAGAAGTCAGGTAGGCTTATAATACTCTATGTGAACCAGAGCTGACCATTTTGATTCTAAATATACTTTATCAAGTTTCCATACCTAACTCTGACTCAGTCCTCACCTGTAACATGGAGCTGGATACTGTCCAGCATGGTAAATGGCACTTTGCAGAGCCTCAATAAAGGCTTATGGGCTAGAATTGCTGGTTTTAAAAGAGGAAAAATCCCAAGAGGAATGTTGGTTAAAGGATGTGTTACCAAGATAAGAAAGGACATCTTGAGGTTGAGGAGCCCCAGTGAATACGTTGAGAGAGGGCACTCTGAGGCCTCCCATGTCTGACGTGTGAAACAAGAACAGCCACAACTGTGAAGAGAAGAATGGGAAAATCAGGTTTAGAAACACCCTGTGGGTGCCCAGCTCAAAATAAATTAAAAAAAAAAAAAAAATCTTGAAGATGCCATTTTTACTCCTGCGCAACGTGTTAGGGCAAAAAGATGAGTTGATGTATTTGTCATTGGGACTGGGAATAGGCTTATCTTTGCAGAAACATTACTACCCGAGCCAGGGTGAAATGGGTTCATTTAACACCTCTGCTCTTGGCTTTCTTTGCTTGATAGAGGATAGAGAATGTTGCCATAAACCCTTGTTGTCTACGAGCAAATCAAGCCTGTTTGTTAGTCTAGGCTGGGTTGGTGCTGGAAGAGTTTATGAGGCTGTGGACTTGCTGTTTGCGTCTAGCCATTAATTGATTTCATCTTTCTTGAGAAAACAGTGGGCTTTATACATAGGCCGATGAAGCAGTTTCTAGATTCAATGAGAAATTACAAGTGGTTCACTGAAGCAAGACCAGGTGAATGTTTTTGGAGAGAGATCATAACTTCCAGGATCACCTTCTTTTACAGAATGTAGGGACTCAGCACCCCTATTAACCCTGCACATCTGCTGTACACCAGGCTTTATTCAACATGGCTCCTATCTATAAGTCGCGCAGAGCCTAGTGGGAGAGACACCCACAGATACTCACAGCACAATGTGTTAAATGCTATAATTTAGGGAGGTATAAACTGCTTGCGAGCACTGAATAGTGAGCAGTTTACTTTTGGCATCAGACTTATGGGAAGAAGCCAATTTGGGGAAGAGAAACTGAAGCCCAGAGTACAGTGTTTCCTTGTCTCTCCTTGTTTGTGAAAATGCCTGTGCCTTTTTTTGTGGACTAAGGCTTCTTTCTGCCTTGTTCAACCAGCATCACCCAAAGCCGTCAGCAAGGCCAGAGGATAAGAGGCTAGAAGAGTGGGATGCAGGCACTCAAGGTAGCAGTAATTGTGCACCCCCAGTATTGCTTCTGGTCTGGTGGGGTAGGGTCCAAGTGCTTGCTTTTTTAACAAGCATTTTTTAAGATAAATTGTATACCAATGGTCCTTGGATCACAGTTAGAGAAACATGGCCCTAGAATTTGCCCTATGACACAGTGTCCCACACCTTCAAACCAAACAGAAAACACAAGAGAAGCAAACAACATAATCACGAAGACTAAAATGACCAAGTGTAACTCCTACTGCCACCTGCTGGCAGCATGAAGATTTGTCCCACCTTTTTTTTGAACCATATTTACCCAACCCAGTGCCGTATCGAACCATGTTTAGAACCTAGGAAAGTTGGCAACTTAAATCTGAATGTTGGAGACACTTTTAATATATGCCAAAGTGTCAACAGTGGTTTTCCTCAGGGCTGAAAATTTCTCTTTTTATGCTAGGCTGTGACGTTCTGAAATGTTAGTGTTTTACAATGAGTCTTCAGGAGAACAAAACAAAGATAATGGAAAATTGAGCTATTGGGTAGACAAAGGGCCGTCTACTCTGTTAAAAGAGATTGTGAGGTGGCAAAGAGCATCACTAGAAATTGGAAGAGAAGGGAGGAAAGTCTATAAATTGATTCCCTTCTTACTAATTATTGGTTTTACTCTGGGATGGCTGATGTGCCTGGCTCACTGGGAGGTAAGCTATTAAGAATGTGAACAGCCATTCTTAGGCACTCATTTTGTAAATATGTATTGACTGTCTTTTCACTGCCAGCGCTCTTGGCTTCTGTCCCTAGCACTTCCACTTTTGTGTGTAGCCAACTGTGAGAGCAAGTGGCCATCAATGGAGTCTAGACTGTGGGTACAGGCACGACAAGCCAAATGTAGAAGCAAGGGCTCCCAGGGGAGTGCATGCTCAGTCTCAGGAGACAGTCTTGACTTTAGATGCTGGTCATTGTCCAATAGTCCTGCAGATACACAGCTTCACAACACATCAGAGCTGGAGGAGAACTTGGCATAGGCTCCTGCCCTCTAATTTTCCTGAAGGGGAAACTGAGGTACAGAGAAAGGAAGGGACTTGGCCAAGCATATTATCTGAGGAGCAGTTTTTTGTCTGTCTTCCAGATGCTGGAGCTAGAAGTATGGGCTTTAGTTCTCATGCAAGCCTGGTGGGATAGACTACCAGACTAATGGTATCCCTACAGTGTGATAAGTGGTGATAGAGTTATGGGGCATGTAACTTAGTTTGGGGCCTAGGCAAGACTGCAGGAAAGAGAAGAGGCCACACGTGGAGGCCTTTGTCTTAGGCTTGAATATGAAGAACAGAGCCTCCTGGGACCAGACCCATGGAGGAGGTGTACCTTGGGGTGTGGAGTCCTAGGGTTGTTTGTGAGGCTGAGATAATGCATACACAAATGCTCAGCACATCATTTTTGAGGAACTTCAGGGACCCATTCACTCCTTTCTATAAAAGGACTATCTTAATCTTCATAGTCCATGAAGATAGTGCAGGATCAGGCAACGTTTTGAAGGTCACTATGACTAGGAGCTGACTCGACAGCAACTAACAATAACAGGACTATACACAGGTGTGGCCAATTCCATCTCAGACAAAGGAGAAGACCCTTTACTTCCTTGGGCCCCAGACCATCCTTCCAACCTCATTCCAGACACCCTAGAAGGCATGTAAGCTTGGTCAGCCATACGCTTCAAACTGAATCCTTTCACCAAAGACTTCTTCTTTCCAAAGCAGACCTAAAACTTAGGGAGGAGAGGCTCACAGTCCCCAACCCCCAAAAAATGCCCCACTGAGCCCCAGAGCTAGCAATGCAAGTCATTTAACAGAAGCCTCCCAAATCCCATTCTTAACACAGGGAGAGGTATGGGAACCCCAGCAGCTCTCTTTAATGCAACTGGATTAATTGCCTGCTCAGAAAACAGCTCGATTCTAAATGATCCTAAATGGCCTCTAATACCTGTAATCTTCCCTCCGCCACACTGCCCTGCCACATGACTAAAGGCTTCTGCGAGTGGGGCTGGTTTGCTTAGTCAACAGCAGGCAGCGTTGCGGGAGGCCAAGGAAAGGCTGAGAAATTGATGAAAACGCCACCAACCTATTCACTTAGCCTAATTTGATTCCAGAAAATCAAGCAGAGGAATTGGGACTGCCCCATTCCCCAAACACAGCGCTCCTTTGCAGGACTGGTAGTCCACCAGGAGGTGTGCCTGTGCTCAGTCCTGGCCCTTCCTGCTGGGCAATGGGTGTCCCTCTCAAGGAGCTTGCTCTCCTTTCTGAAGGCCACAGAGTGAGCTGGCACATGGAATGTTCTGGCTTTGGGATGCACTTACAGGCAGCATCATGGTGAAGAGAATGTGCCCTGAACCAAGCAGCCTGGTTGATGTCCTTGCTCTGCGATTATTAGCTGTGTGACCTTTGGCAGGTTACGTCTTGGTGCCTTGGCTTCCTCATCTATAAGACGGGAAAGGTTATAAGAGCACCTACATGAAGGAATTATTTTGAGAGTTAAATGCCTTAATGATATACGATGCCTGAAGAGTGTTTGGTTTAGGGTAAATGCCATACAGCAAAACCTGCAAAAGCCAGAACGTGCATAAGATGGAAATCTGCCAGAGAAAACACTAATAGAGAGTGAAGGAAAGGGGTAAGACTGCACCCTGTCAAAGGTAGAAAACTTGCAAGACTCAGAAAAACAAGGCAGTCCTGTTGTGTTCTGCTCTCACTGCACAGGTAGTTCCTGACTTAGGACAGGGTTTGATTCCAGTGACTACTCTGTCGTAAGCTGGTTCTGATGTAAGTCAAATATCTTTTTTTTTTCTATTGTCTTTTTATCAGTATCTTTATAAATCTGATTTTGTCTT
The DNA here is from genome assembly GCF_030014295.1 of Loxodonta africana. NCBI lineage: Eukaryota > Metazoa > Chordata > Mammalia > Proboscidea > Elephantidae > Loxodonta > Loxodonta africana. Next base: position 41,878,137 of record NC_087365.1, read on the forward strand.
TGGGGATTGGAAACATTACATCTGAGAAAGATAACAAATTATGCATTGCAATGTTGTATACAGTACATGTTACTAACAATAAAATGTACAAAAAAAAGGATGGTCATAAATGCAGTTTGGGTTAACTCCAAGACATCTTAAGTCCTGGACTACCTGTATAAGTGTTTGCTTTCCTGATTCTGGGGACTCAACTAAGTCTGGACCATCTAGTTATTCCTCCCACCCTCTCAAAGAGGAAAGCATAACCTCCTTAGCAGAGTTTGAGACAAAAACAAATGGCTCATGAGCAGATTTTTTTTCAAATCTAAGGAGCTGTTAACATTTATCAAATGCTGCCTACATTACCTCCTTTACTCCTCACAGCAACCCTGTGAGATAATTCTCATTCTGATTTTACAGATGTCTAAACTGATATTCTGAAGAGATGACCAAATGTCAGACAACCAGCAATTTGGAAGCTCCAATATTCTTATCAATGATTCTTTATTCTACTTTCCATTCCTCGCCCTTCTTTACTGTCTTTTAGCATACCTGTCAGGAGACATCTACCTCGGAGAGATACTCCTACATGTGAACCTTCATTCCATGATTAGCGTCATGGGCTATGAGGACATCACACTCATTCTAGCCTCTTGTTACCCATCTGTAAAAGCAAGACAGTATGACTTCACTCATAAGATTGTCTCAAGATTTAGTGATGGCATGCATAAAGTGTGAATTGCAACATGGGAGATAATGCTCAACTGTCCTGTTGGTTGGGCAGATGTGAGACCATTTTTGACCCATCAGATTGGTCATATTGATGTGTTGAGAAAGATAGGGAGAAGCAGACACTCTTAGAGCAGTGGTGGAAGTTCAAGCTGGTAGAGCCAGGTCTTTTGGGCAAGACCTATAAAATCTAATTATTATTTCTAGATATTACCCAAAAGAAACACTCACCCTATGTCCCCCCAAAAAGATTTGAAGGAGTTCATTAAAGCATTTTTTTTTTTTTTGTAATGGCAAAATATAACCAACCTAAATATCTATTGATAGAGTAATGACTGAATAATTATGGTATATCACTTATGTGGAATATTATACAATTTAAAAAGTTGGATAAATTTATAGTTACTGTGTTGAAAAGTTCTCCAAGTAGTAAAAATAAGCAAATAAAAACCTCTAGAACATTCCCAAAATTCTTTAAAAAGCAAAGATAAATTTTAAAAAACCTTGAACAGGACAGTATGTTTTACAAATATAGGTGATTCTCATTAACTGTAGTAGTTGTGTGCTATAAAATTTCCATGAACACTGAAGCATTGCTCCTAGTGGAAATACATATATAACTCTGTCTTATGAGTGTTTCTGTTTAAAGATGACAGACATTCCTCAGATATAACCAAACACCTTCCAACGTTGGTTTTCTGAGTTTGAAGGCTTAGGACCATAGTCTCATGGGACAGCTCAGTCAATTGGCATTGCACAGTTCACAAAACTCATGATCTGCCTCCTAGTGAAGTGAGTGGCATCCGGGGTCTTAAAAGCTTATGAGCGCCTATACATAAACCACAGCCTCATCTACCCGAGACCAGGAGATAGATGGTGCCAGGCTACTACCACTGATCGTTCTGACTGGGGTTATAATAGTTGGTCCTGGAGAGAATGGGGAGAAATATGCAGCAGAACTCAAATTCTTTAAAAAGAAAAAAAAAAAAAAAAGCCAGGCAAACTAGAACAGCAGAGAATAGAAGACTCTCTGAGATTATCACCCTGAGCCACTCTTTAAACCTAGAACCGAACCTATGCCCTGAGATCACCTCGGTTAGCGAAATAGCAGAGTGGCACACAAACTATATTACTTGTAAAATTGTTGCCTTACTTAAAAACTGTCAGGATGAGACAATTACAAAAGGTCAACAATTACTCAAAAGGTAAGAAGAGATGATAAGGGGCAGGGAAACTAGAGTACTGGAAAGGGAACAAACTGAACACAATGAGAATGTTGACACATTGTGATAGACGTAACTAACGTTGCTGGATGAATTGTGTGCAAACTGTCAAATGGGAACCTAACTTGCTTTGTAAACTTTCACCAAAAACAATAAAATATTAAAAAAAAAAAGACAACCTTATTTACGTTGTTAATTCATGAACATTGAACTCACAGCCAATAACACTTCAGTACTTAACAGATTGAATTGTGTCCCCCCAAAATAATCCTAACCCCTGTGCCTATAAATGCAGTTCACATCCGCCAGGCGCTCCTTGGAAACTCTATGGGGCAGTTCTACTCTGTCCTATAGGGTCGCTATGAGTAGGAATTGACTCGATGGCAGTGGTTTTGGCGGAGTGGGTAGCTAGGGGTTTTCTTTTGTTGTATTATTAATATGGTCATGCCAAAGTTGGGGGGGGGTCCTAAACCTAATCACTTCTGAGTTATAAAAAGAGCAAACAGACACAGAGACACACACAAGGGGAAAATAGATCCCAAGGAACTCCAGGGACTACAGAAAAGGAAGAACCTTCCCCTATAGCCTCTTGAACTCCAAGAAAATAGATTTCTGCCCTTTAAAGCCATCCACTGTGATATTTCTGTTATAGCAGCACTAGGAAACTAAGACAAATTCAATGTTTGGGGGCTATTTAAAATAGTGACATCATCAACTAAAAGCCCACAGATGAGAAAAACTGGCACTAAATAGATGCCAAAAAGGATACTTGTTTACAGTATGCGAAGGCAGAGAGTTGCGTTGTTCAACCAACCTCACCTGGGAAGTCGCACTTTGGGCAACTCAAAATTTTTGCCACTCTGTGCATGTCTATGAATGACCACAAAAGCGCCATGACCAAGCATCTTCATCATCACTCTACGCTGCCTTCCCACAGCCACCGGGCAACACCAAAATGAGCTGAGGGTCTGTGGCGGCAGCCCTGCACCATCAGGAGAGGGGCCACCAAGGCAGTGCTGGCACTACAGCTGGTGGCACCCAGTGTGATAACTCGTCACACTGCCCCATCACCCACCAGTCACTAGGGGTGGTCACCACCACCCCCACTCTCATCACCTGCCAGTCGGGGTACAGGCAGCTGGGCTGCAGCACTCACCACTGGGCAGAGAGGAGGGTCTCCAACTTGGCCAATGGGAGGGGAGGATCTGTGGGGAGCTGCTGGGGTGGGGGGCACATGGCACTCCACCCATGGTTGGGACAACATGAGCTACCACACTGGGCTTGGTAACTGTGTCGGGGGTGTGGTTCACACCCCCCTAGTGATGGCACCGCAAAGAGGGGACTTATTTTTCAGCAAATACAAGTGTGTATACAAGTGTGTAAGAGCCCCCTGAGCACAGCTTCTTAATCAGAGGAGCATCTTGCTAATTGTTACTAATATGATTAGCAGAATTAATTGGCCACTTAGAAATATTACACATCAAGCAACATGGGGGTTACCCTGTGCCATCGTCAGGAACATTACTGCTCAGTATCGAGAAACAAACAAAAAAAAACCTGTTGATTCCAGTTCATGGTGGCCCTAGAGGATAGAATAGAACTGCCCCATAGGGTTTCCAAGGAGTGGCTGGTGGATTCAAACTGCTGACTTTTTGGTTAGCAGCCATAGCTCTTAGTCACTGAGCCACCAGGGTGAGACAATTGGGCTCCTAAGGGACATCTTGATGTTCCCATTTATTCCTCTCATGAATGGTAAATACCTTGTGTATCAGACAAATGCAGAGAGAGGGAGTTCTAACTATTGATCCGTGCTACTGCATGGATAAAGATGTGCCACTTCCTGTACCCCATCTCCTGCCACATAAAATCTCCTTCTTCTCCCCCACCCACCTTACACCCATTCATACTTCTACTGCTTTACGCTGTTCACTCTCTCTAGAGCATCCTCTTCCTGGATCCCCCCTGAATCTGGCAAACTCTCATCACTTTCTAACAAAAGTTTCCAATGTCACACACTCTATGAAGTCTTCTCCAATTCTCCTTCTGGTATTTCACAGTGATATTACAAACTTCAATTTTACAAACTCTATTGGACCACTGTTGATGTGCCTCCCCGTCTCCTCCACTGGCCACTGGAGCCCAGGGGCTGGGACAATGCCCTGCTCAGTATTATATTATCAGCTCCTAATTACTTGGCACTTAGTATGCCTCAGTATATTGATTAATTATCTCTAGATATAGGACAGGGCTGGGTACATACTTACCATGGTTCTAGCTTGAGGTATGGATTCAGGGGACATGCACATTGCGTTTCCAGTGAATTTATGTGAAAATTCTGCCTATAGGATTTGTTATGCTTGCAAATCCTTTTACCAGGAGAAAAACCAGCTCTAAATCACAGAAAACTCAAACACAGCGTTTCCCACACTAAACACTTTCCCCCTTAATTTTGTTGATCCTATTGTGTGTTTCTGATCTTGCAGAATCCAGAAACTAGAAAATGGATCACTCTATCTCCCACTGCTTAAGTCAGCTATCAACTTCTATATATCTATCTCCTTAATTCCTCTCTAATCTACCCTCTCTCTATCAAGCCTGGTTTTGGTCTAGTTCTTACCCTTTATGACCAGGTATAGGTATCTGAGAAAAGAAGTGAACATGAGAAAGAATAAAACAAATAAGCAGAACAAAGCAATTAGGAAGAAATGGACTAATTAGGGTGAGGAAAACAATGAACAAACAACAAAAAAAAGACACCACAAACTATTATTAACCTTCTAAGAGAAGATACCGTAACCATAAAAATATATAACGTTAAAAAATATGGCCAAAACACAAAAACAAACTAGTTGTCTTCAAGTTGACTCCAACTCATAGTGACACTACGTGTGTCAGAGTAGAACTGTGCTCCACTGGGGTTTTCAATGGCGGGTTTTCTGGGAAGTAGATTGCCAGACTTTTCTTCTGAATCACCTACGGGAGACTCAAACTATCAGCTTTCTGGTTAGCAGTCCAGCACTTAACTATTTGTGCCACCCAGGACTCCCCAAAAGTATGACAGTATGTTATTAACATTTAATGATTAGAAGATAAAGCTGAGGAAATCTCTTGAAAAGCAGAGCAGAAAAGCCAAAATTTGGGAAATAGGAGGGTATTAGAGGAACAATTCAGCAGTTCTAACGTCTAAATAATACAAGTTCCAGAAAAAGAAACAGAGAAAATGGAGGGAATAACCAAGAAAATAGTTCAAGAAAATTTCCCAGAAATGAAGGGCATGTATTACCAGAATGAAATAGCCAGCCAAATGCCCAACAAAATTAATGGATAAAAATTGGTCTATATTAAGATCCTTAACTGTGAAATTTTAGAATATGAGACGATGACAACATTTGACAAGGTCTCGCAGGGGTTGGGGAGCAGGTCACAATCTGGGATCTGGAATGTAGTGGAACAATGCTTTAATAGTACTGAAGGAAAATTATTTTCAGAAAAATGACTAGTGCAGGAGTTGACTGCAGAAGCGCTTCACATATGAATGTCCTCTATACACTTTCTTAGGAAGCTACTGAAGGATAAGACGAGGCACTAAAACAAGGAAAAGTGCGTCATAGGTGATGGGAGAACAAACGCAGGAGCGAAGCACAGGGAACTCCCCTGGTTGATGCTGCAGGAAGATCTGAGGCTGACCCTGTACCAGGCAGAGGGAGCAAACACTGGAACAGAACAGGTAGAGGCTTTCTGTAAGAGGATGCAATTAAAAAATAAATAACTGTCGCACCTGAAAGTCTTGAGAAGGTTTCTGGATATCTGGGAAAGAGTTTGGGCTTTCCCAAACTAGAATTCGTAATAAAAGCATAAAAATGAAGCAAACAAGCCATAAGCACAGCAAATATTAGCTTCAGGGAAAACATAATTGTTGTGCAGGAAGGGAAAATAATCATAATTTACTGCATGGTTCAGTTCTGAATGGCATTTACATAGTCAAAATATCATAAACACTGAATGTTTATCTAACCAAAATTAGGATATAACTTTATGGGAAGCAGGGGGAAGTGGGTGAGAGGGATGCCAGTGGGTGTGTTGGATGGGAGGGGCGAGGAGAGCTAAAGCTTCATCTTCCTCAGTCAGAAGCCAACCATGGTGAGGTAATGGTACAGCAGAAAAATCATGAAGTATCAATAAAGGTTGTTAATTTAAAAATATGGGTGTAAACAGAGGTGAAAAGTGGTTGTCCTTGGGTGACAAGGGAGCTGGGGACTACACGTATTCATAACATACATTAAACAACAATTTGATATTTAAACTATGTGCATACATAGCTTGGATAAAAATTTAAAAAATAAAGGAAAATAATATGACGCCCACACTCCCTATGTTAATTCAGAGTTCATGAGATCTCAGTAAAAACAAGATGACTTTAAATTTTTCATATGAAAAATGAACAACAACATCCAAAAACTCTGAAAAAGAAGAGCGTTATGGGGGTAAGTAGATTAGCTCTCCAGGGTATGAGAGACTATTTTTAAATTTCAATAAATAATACTGTATGGTTCTGCTATACTAAATAGAAATACCAAAGGAACAGTCAGAAGTGTAGAAATAGATTAAAATATGCACAGGGAATAGAATGCAATACAGACAGGGAATAGAATGCAATGAGCATGGAGTAGAAATCAGTGAGAAGAGAAATTATTTTAATAAATACCACTGGGTGGCCATATGGGAGAACAAGTACAATTTGATCCATACCTCACACAAAGGTAAACTTTAGATGGGCCAAACATTCTGGAAACCGTGGTGGCACAGTGGTTAAGAGCTACGGCTGCTAACCAAAAGGTTGGCAGTTTGAATCCACCACACACTCCTTGGAAACCCTATGGGACAGTTCCACTCTGTCCTATAGATTATGAGTCAAAATCGACTTGAGGGTAATGGGTTTTTTTTAAACAATCAAAGGTTTATTGCAAAAGACGAAATCATAAAAGACATAGAAGAGACTCTTGTTTCTTTTTCCAATCTTGGAGTATGAAAGGTGTAAGAATGACACAAAACCCAGAAGCCATAAAAAGAGATAAATTATAATTACATGAAAATAATCTGTACAGCTAAATCACTATAAAGCAAAGTCAAATGCTTCAAACTAGAAAAAAAAAACTTATAACTCATCACAAAGAGCTATCTGTGCCACTATTTCCCTAACACTGAAAGGACCACTACAAATCAACACGATACAAAACAACCACCCAATGGAAAAATGGAAAAGGAGGTGGTTCACTGTGAAGAAAAATATAAGTGACTCTTAAACATATGAAAAGATGCTCAAATTATTTCACCATAGTAGATCAATAAAATGATTATTTTACTGAGATACAGTTTTTCACATATCAAATTGGCCAAGATAAAAATGTGTGTAGTATACTTCGTTGGTAAGGATTTACAAAAAAACAGGCATTCTTTACATATCAATGTAAGAATTGCAAATTGATACAATCTCTATAGAGAAGAAAATTTGGCCAATCTTTTGGGACTAACAATTCTAAGGATATTTCCTACTGATATACTCACACATGCATGAAATAACGTCTATAAGAACAAATGACAGCAAACTACTTAGATATCTATTAGCAGGAGACTATTACATCCATTAAGTTACATCCATATAGTACTCAACAGCTTTAAAAACTCTTCTTGTGATTGAATGATTTCCAAGATATATTAATAAGTGAATAAGCCAAGGTGCTAAATGGTGGGTCTACTAACATCTTTGTTAAAAAAAAAAAAAAAAAAGGTGGTGGTGGGCAATTATATTTACATTTGCTTATATACGCATAAATATTTCTATACTAATCAACTGCATACAAAGATTAACTGTTTAAGGAAGCTGAGTAGCCCAGATTGGAGGGAAACTTACTTTTTACCGTATATAACCTTTTATGCCTTTTGAATTTTGAGTCTCAGAAAAGTATTATTTATTCAGTTAAATTAATTAGAAACTTCTCATTATGTTTTCTGAGAAGCTGTAGAGTAAGCAGGAAGTTCAGAAAAGTGCACAGCTATTTTGCTGACATGAAAACCAAAAAATATTAAAAATATTTTTGAGTTATTCTCTATACTCACAGAAGTTATCCCTTATTCAGTGTGAGTGACCTAATCTCTCTAAGGGTTTTATATTTATAGCAGGCAATAGATCTTTATTTTACATGTAAGGAAATAGTTATTTTTATAACAGAAAAGCAGGTAGAGTCTCAGAAAAAATAATGGCATCATTAACAGAGAAAGATCATAATACTGTCTCAAATAACAGGAAAAAAAAACTGACAAATTTCAACTTCTACTTTTGATAAAATCTCTAAGCAAGTTAAGAATAAAAAAACATTCTTGGTAAAGGTTATGTACCTAAAACCTACAGTAAGTAGTATCCATTTCTGAGAAACATCCCTTTTAAGGCTGAGAACTAGATGAGATGATAAAAATTCTCACAGCTCTGTTTATCAGAGAGGAAAGGAATAGACTGAAGTGTAAATATTAGAAAGGAAGAGAGAAAATTGTCATTACTTGTAGACAATACAATCATGTGTACAGAAAATGCAACAGAATCAACAAGCTACTATTAGAATCAACCAGGATTTACTAGTAAAAAAAACAAAGTCAAACCCATTGCCATCGATTTGGTTCCAACTCGTAGAGACATGATAGCACAGAGAAGAACTGCCCCACAGGGTTTCCAAGGAGTGGCTGGTGCATTCGAACTGCTAACTTTTGGTTAGCAGGTAGCCAGATACAATATCAACCCAGAAAAAATCAATAGCATTTTTCCACACTATCAATAACCAAGGAAAAATAAAATACTAATAAAAAAGATACCATACACTGTGGTAACAAAAACTATAATACACCTAAGACTTAACCAAGAATTTACAAGACCTCTGTGAAGAAAAAGTTAAAAAAATCTAATAATGGACATGGAAAACATGAACAGAGACACGCCTTGCTCTTGGATAGGAAGAAATGATATAACAAGCTCCAGGTTTGTTTGTTTGTTTGTTTGTTTTTGGTCATTGTTGTTTTTTCCCAAAATTAATCCATAAACTCAATGTAATCCCATAGAAATTCTAGCTGGATTCTGTTAAGAACTAGATAAACTTAGTTTGAAATGTATTAAGAATACCAGTCCATGAAAGGTGGAGAATGGGAACTTGCCTTATCCAGTATTAAGACAGGCTAAAAAAGACATGGTAATTGTGCAGTTAAACAGTGAGCTCTGAGATAGATCACTGAATATATAAAAATGCATTATATGCCAAAGGTTACATTGCATATCAATGGGTAATTTAGGTATGGATAGATGAGTAGATATTTGGAAATGCTGGCTCACCCTATGAAGAAAAATAAAATATACAAAGATGATTCCAAATAAACACTAAAACATGAAAAAAGTATAAAGTTATTAGAAGAAAATATAGGAGGATATCTTTATGACTTAAAGGTGGAAGACTTCTTAAAACATCAAAGGTACACATCATAAAGCAAAGAACCGAGGACTTTTATTTATAAAAATTAGAGATTCGTGTTCAGTAAAAGAGAGAACACAGATTGGGAAAAGATTCTTGCAGTGTATGAAACTGATAACTATGTAATATCCAGAATAAATGAGACTTGTAAAAATTTAATAGAAGAGACAGGAACTCTCCCTCCAAAAAACAAACAGAAGTTATGTGAAGAGACGGTTAAAGAAGAGGAAACTCAAAATGCTGATATGCACTGGATTGATTCTCAAACTCATTAATAATCAGAGAAATGAAAACTAAAACATTTTATTGTGGTTTACACTCAATAGGCTGGAAAAAGCTAAGAAAGCTAGATAGTGTTAAGTAAGGGCAGAGGTGTGGGAACATAGAACACTCGTGTACAACTCTGAGGCTGCAGACTGGTACAGTCATTTTGGAGAACAACCTGCAAAACTTCAACTAATATACAGGCATTCCCCAGGTTACAAACAAATCCATTCCTAACTGTGTCGTTAAATCGAATTTGTACAAAACAGGTGCACGCAGTTCTTATTTAGCCTTTTGTGAACCAGTGTGATTAAAAACAAAAAAAAACTCACAGTCCAGTCAATTCTGACTCATAGCGACACTACAGGACAGAGTAGAGCTGCTCCATAGGGTTTCCAAGGAGGGCTGGTGGATTCAAACTGCTGATCTTTTGGTTAGCAGTCAAGCTCTTAAACCATTTGTGCCCATACAGTTAACTCCCTGCACCTGAGGCCAAAAGAAATGTCAGTTTTATTTTACTTCCACTAAATAAATATTGAACAAATATTATAAACCTATCCATGGGAAGAGGCACCAACTTATTAGTCTGCCTAGGACATTATGTAAAGACATGTCCTTCACCATAACTGCAGAATGAGGGAAACAGCTAGCTTTGATTCCATTGCCTGCTCCTCTACTGATCAGGCATACCTAGGGCATCTCAATACCACTCTGGAAAATGTGGTACTACATCAGGAGATTCTCAAGGCCAGAGAACCAAAAAACCCACCGTTGTCGAGTCGATTCCGACTCATAGTGACCCTACGGGGCAGAGTAGAACTGCCTCATAGAGTTTCCAAGGAGCACTTGGCAGATCCGAACTGCTGACCTTTTGGTTAGCAGTCGTAGCACTTAACCACTACACCACCAGGGTTTCCCAAGGGCAGAGACCCACTTCGATTCATTTGTTTCAAGGACGTATCTCAGTAGTTTATTAAATGAATAATTTTGAACTTGGTGAAAAGAACTTAGACAAAGATCAGACTATAGTTTCAAATTAAAGCAATTTTGCCAATTTTTTTTAATTCTAAGAGAACTGTGGACTGGTCCTCAGTTGAAAAAGCATGGCAGCTATTTATTGAATAACTACTATGTGCCATGTACCACTCATCCATTGTTCTTTGCACTGTCAGCTAAGCTTACACAGTAAACTTTAAGCCAGTTTTGCAGATGAAGTTCTACAGTGGATAACTATTGTTTTGGCTTCTG